>NC_044037.1:102565658-102885499 GCF_901765095.1 Microcaecilia unicolor | reverse complement strand
GTCCACTTTGTATCAATTAGTACAAGGTTTAAATCGGGGTCGAATTTATGTGTGATAATATCTAATGTGTGTCCTTTGTTGTGGGTAGGTTGCGTGTTTGGCTTATGGAGATCCCATAATTGTAGGAACTCTTCACATTCTTGGGTGTTAGTTGAGGTGGGGTCTTCAAGGTGTAAGTTGATATCCCCTACTATGATAAGATTTGAGGTAGAGACACATGTATTTGAAATAAAGTCCATGAAGTGTGTTTGGGAGTCTTGCCAATTGCCTGGCAGTCTATAGAGCAGTACTGCATTAAGGTGTTCTTGTAGGTTTGGGTGGTTGATTCTGACCGAAGCAATTTCAAGCTGTGGCGTGATGGATTCAGCTGTGGTTGTGATGGTGAATTAGGATTTGTAGATTATGGCTATTCCCCCTCCTCTTTTTCCATTTCTTGTCCAGTGGACAATTTTGTATCCTGGTGGGCATAGATCTAAGATTATGGGGTCTTTGAGGTCATGGATCCATGTTTTAGTGATGAATAAGAGGTCAAGCTTGTCTGTTGTGATCCAGTCTGTTATAATTGCTGTTTTATTGACTACAGATCTTGCGTTTATGTATCCTATTTGGATTGGTGTGTAGGATTCTGCTTGGGGCGAGTGCGTGTTGATTCTTAATAATTGTCTGTTATCTTGGTATCTGGTTCTGTTGTGTCCTTTCTTCCCTTTCTGTCAGTTATTTCCGTGTGTATTTGTTTTCCCTTTTAGTTGGTTGTTATCTTTTAGGTCAGGTGGGTTGTGATTGAGTTGTTTGTTGAGTATGTGTGCTGTGGATAGATTATTTTCTATGTTGGGGGTTGTCCATGCGTAGTGAATTAGGGGGAGAAGGTAGATTATTAGAAGAATTTTGTTAGTATTCATGTTGGTTTGTCAGAAGGAAGTAAATAACTTAAAGTCGCAACTAAACATGAACAGAACAAAAATGGCAAATAACTTCCTATTTCTTATCAGAAAGAAGTAAATAGCTTAAAGTTGCCACTAAGCATGAACAGAACAGAAATGGCAAATGGCTTCCTATCATAGATAAGCCCAAACAGAACAAAAATAGCAGGTAGCTTATTGTTGCAAGTAATCATGAACAGAACAGAAATAGTAAATATCTTATTGTCACAGATAAGCATAACATTGTAGTGAATAACTTATTGTTGCAGATAAGCATGAATAGAACAGAGATAGCAAGCAGCTTATTGCCACAGGTACGCATGACAAAACAGAATTAGCACATAGTTTACTGTCACAGATAAGCAAGAGCAGAGCAAAAGGAAGCAGATAGCTTACTATCACGAATAGACATGGAACAGAGCAGGTTTTCAGTGCTGGATCTTAGTAGTCTCTCCAATGATTCCTGCTCTGTAGTTCTTTGTCTTCCCCTGGCGTTCTGTGTTAGCTTCTCTGGTCTGGCCACGAGTTTCTCTGCTTGCACTGCTCCATTGACCACAGCGCAGTCATCGCTTGTTAGTTCATTGTTGGTTGTTTCCGCATTGTCTGAACTTGGATGAGTGGTACTAACTGGCGGTGGAGTACTTTGGGTGCTTCAGTCATGCCACGTGGGTAGGTCGCGTCTGCGTGGTCGGGTGTTCGGGCTGGTGGGTTTAGGCGTTTGTAAGCTCCTCAGTACTGCAAGTCTTCGTGCTAACAATTCCTTGGTTAAGGCCGTTTTTAAGGATAAGCTAAGAAAAATGTTCCACCGATTTCTATTTTCCTTAGTTTTAAAGCCAAAAAAGCTTTTCTCCTTTGTTGGGTCGTTTTCGTCACATCAGGGAATATTTGTACCTTTATACCTCCAAAACACGTCTTCAAATTTTTAAAATAGAGTCTCATATTATTAAGGTCTTGCTCAAATATTAGAGATACAAACAGAGTGGATCTTTCCGTGTTTTCATCTAAGGTTTGTTCCAATATAGCTGAAATGTCCTCAAAACCTTTCCCAATTACTTGTAATTCTTGATTTTCCCCCGCATCTTCCTTTGGTAAATTTGTAATATAGTTTATTTTAGTTATTGGCGGCATCGATTCCTGGGGTATTTTTAATACTTCATTTAAATATCTTTTAAATAAGTCATGTGGGTTCATCCCAAATATTTTTGGAAAGTTCAGCAGACGTAAATTTAATCTCCTACTGAAATTTTCAATCTGTTCCACTTTTCTTCTGAGATCCATATTATCTTTAACAACAGCCTGCTTAAATTCTTGTATAGTATCTACATCCTTCTGAATATTTTGAATTTTTCCAGCTAATTCACCTTGTAACTTATCCACTTTCAAATTTAATTCTTCAAATTTGGTTTTAAAAGTAGAAACTTCACCTGATGTCTGTTGTAGAGTAGTGTCCATTTCATTCAGCTTCCTCCAGATCATTCCTAGGCTTATTTCCTCCTGCGTTTTCTCTGAGACTCCTGTCTCAGTCCTCAGTGTCTTTCGCGACGATTCCAACCCCTCACTGGTGTGCTTACCCGATACACTTCCGGTAGGGCAAAGTTCACCCACTGGGATCGACGCTGACGCTGGGTTTGGAGGTCTCGGTGTCGAGGGTGGAGAGAGAGACACTTCATCTCCCGGCAGGGTCTCAACTTCCCTTGAAGTCCCCGCAATGGGATCCCTGTCTCTTACTGCCTGGAAAACTGGCACCAAGAATCGATCGAAGCCCGTCTGGAGCGGAGAGGAAGTCGAGGTTGGTGGGGGAATCAATCTTGCCGACCCCTTGCATTTTGTATGAGGCATTTTGCTGGGGAGTTTGTTCCTCTAAAACGAGATCTACGAGCGTCCCTCAGTGCATCTTAACACGCCGCCATCTTGAATCGCTCTCTTGAGCTCTGATTTTAAAACATGAGTAATTAAATATAAAATCCAAAACTAGCAGTGCTAGAGAAACAAAGAGGAAGGAGAAGGATGAGGAGAAAAAAACGAGGACATAATGGACCACTACACTGACCCAGTGATTCCAACAGTGGCCTATCCAGGTCACAAGTCCCTGGCAGAAACTCAATTAGTACCAGCATTCCATGCTACCAATCCCAGGGCAAGCAATGAACAGAAGAAGGGGAAAGGAGAGAGCAGCAGAGGGAAGGTGAGGGGAACAAGAGAAAGAATAGATTAAAGAGAGGACAGCAGGAGGAGAGAAATAGAAAGGAGAGTGAGGAGACCTAAGGAAGAAGGAAAAAGATAGAGAGATACAAAAGAGGAAGAGAAGAAAACAGAAGGGGGAACAGGAGAGGAGGCGAAAAGCAGAATATAGAAGAGGAATGGGAAAAGGACAGAAAAAGAGAGCATCAGAATGAAGTAAAAGGGAGGTGAATATGGGAGAAGTAAAGGAGAGAGTGATGAATAAGAGAGGTGAAGCATTAAGAGAAATAGAAGAGAGGACCACACGGATGTGTCTTATACATAGACACAACCTTTTCTCTTATGACAGATCTGTATGTTCTGCAGTATAACAACCCAGCAGCATCCATCTTCTACATACTTGAAAATTCAAGCAGACACATAAGGATCAGTGCAGACATAGCACCAAATGAGGGGTATGGCCTATTGAGGAGGACAGAAGATTGCAAGGCACAAGAAGAGAAATTTGGAAGCTGGAGTGGCTGCAGCGGAGGGTAGAATGTGCTCTTAAGTGAATAATAGTTTCAGGTGAGGCTGGAGGGAGATGCTGGGTTGAAACATCTATCTCCTTCCATCTCTGTTCTTATTCCCAAAGCTCTCTCCTCCCCCCCCCTCACCTTTGGCCCCTCTTTCTTCAGCTTGGTTCTCTCCCCCTCTCCTTTTCTCCTTCTTTCTGTTCCTCATGCCTGCTGGCACTTAATTCATTGCTGAAGACTTTTGTTGTCTCCTTTCTGCTTTTCACTCTTGTTGGCGCTTCCAGATTCCCGGTAGAATTTGGTCTTTTCCAACTCCTTCTCCCTCTTGCATCTTTACACCTTATCCCATTCTTTCACCTTTCTTCTGTTATGTAGGAAACACCCTACTGTGAGTCTCACCATGCATTACTGGGGACAGCAGGCCCAGTACAAGGGTATTAGGCACCCTAGGCAAATCTGCAGCCCCAATTACATTTCAGGCCTGTTTGGCCTATCAACAATCAGAATCACTCCAGCATACCTCCCAAAATAATATGGGTAAATAAGCAGTTTTAAAAATCCTCACCCTCCCTCCTGGTAAAAATACCTCCTGTTATTTCTTTGAATTTGTTAGTTGTCCAGACCTATTGTTTTGTTTTGACTGTAGCTGCTTTCTGGTGCTTTCCAAGAAGCTGCTGTTCTAGGTGACTGCCTAGTCCTGCTTAATGTTTGAGCTGGCCCTGGGGACAGCTGTACCAAGAGACACAAGAAGCTGTGATCAGAGCTCACCCACTGATCCCAGCACAGAATCCCATTGTGCAATTCTGCATGGAGAGGTTCGAGGTATGCAAGCTATAATCAAGTATATAATTTCACATTCATTGTTGATTTAATCATGAATTGATAATGAGTGTGACTATTGGGCAGACTGGATGGATGTTCAGGTCTTTATCTGCCATTAATTACTATGTTACTATGTTACTGGGATGGACCCAGGGATGATGCCACTTTGGCTGATCCAAGCTCTACTGCTACCACTTTAAGAGCCTACAGCCTAGTGCAGCTAATCACCAATTACTTGATAATCTAACTGTTTTCTGATATGTTTTTTTTAATTGATTATATCCATTTTGTTACACCTGTTCTTTATGTAACCAATCGCTTATCTACTCTTGATTGACGCTTGCTATGACTTATTTATTTTTATTTTTATTACATTTGTACTCCGCGCTTTCCCACTCATGGCAGGCTGAATGCGGCTTACATGGGGCAATAGAGGGTTAAGTGACTTGCCCAGAGTCACAAGGAGCTGCCTGTGCCTGAAGTGGGAATCAAACTCAGTTCCTCAGTTCCCCAGGACCAAAGTCCACCACCCTAACCACTAGGCCACTCCTACCACCGATGTATTATTGTAAGCCACATTGAGTCTGCAAAAAGGTGGGAAAATGTGGGATACAAATGCAACAAATAAATAAATAACTAAATAAATAAATGACTTGCTAATCAGCCAGCTTGAGGAATAGCATAGAGCTTGAGGAATAGCATAGTGGTCAAGACACAGGGCTGACAACCAGGGAAGCAACAAAGAGGAGCAGACCAACGTGATGAAGTAAAACAGAATTTATTCAACATACATGGATTAAAACAAGCAACTTCCTCTAACTGCCCAACATGGCCATGTTTTGCCCTCTCAGGGCTTAACATAAATTGTAAAAAATAATAAATAAATAAAAAGCCATCAGAAAAGGTAATATCACAAAAACCAACTAAAACATAATAGACCACAAACTGGTAACACTAACTAGCAATCTATAAAAATTACAGCAACTTTTAAAAGACAGAAGGAACAAGCACTACAAACCCAGCAGGAGCCATTTTAATAATGGTCAGTCTGCCCCTGCCTCAGAGGCTTAAAAGGACATGCTAGCTGTTACTGTTAATGCGAGAAGCGATTGTGATGACATTATTCCCCTTGTTTGCTAGTGGTGTAAGGGACAGCGATAGGGGGATGGCACTTGATATGCCGCCTTTCTGTGGTTACAATCAAAGCAGTTTACATATTTTATACAGGTACTTATTTTGTACCTGGGGCAATGGAGGGTTAAGTGACTTGCTCAGAGTCACAAGGAGCTCCAGTGAGAATCAAACTCAGTTCACTAGGATCAAAGCTAATGCTCTAACCACTAAGCTACTCCTCTACTCATTCTTATTTTTACCTTTCACTGGGCATGTTAGGGCTCAAGGAGAGCACAGGGGCTTCAGGAAGTGTGTTCTAAGGGTCATAGAGGCTTAGGGCTAAATATAGGAAGTACACAATGTTTTAATATTGGAAAAGGGGATTTATATCTGCACAGATCCAAAAAAAGGGCTCAAAGAGCCACCAATGGAGATATAGATGAGGAAAGTGTAAACCAAGACAGCTGCAGTCAAGTTTTGGAAGATGAGATTTCCAGCCCTTGGAGAAGAGGGAAAGTACTAGGGAAGCTGGAAGATCTGCTTCTCTCCCAGTTGCTAACTCATTAAGTGTTCTGTCCTCCAACAGCCTTGCACTAGTTATAACGTGATCCTAAAATGTGTGTAATGCTTTTACTGTTATTCTCAGTTCTAAGGACTATCATTGCTGCAGTTTCTCACTGCAAAGATACATGAGCAATGCACTGTGGATAATGTAGTTCACAGGCAGTGCAACCACACTTGCTTGGCTGTGTAAGAACTGTTACCACTGGTTGTGAGACTGCCCAGACCTCTTCTCTCTCTCTCTAAGCCAAGCTTGGCTCTTTTGTTTTAGTGCTATCATTTCCTGGTCATTCTCACTATCTCTGTCCTGGGAGGTCAGCCAGGTATGATCTTTCCCTCCAATCGAGAGTCATCCTCTAGGACCACCTCTTGCTACCCGATGGCAGGCTCTGTCCCCATTGGTCTCTTTCTGCTCCTCCCTGAACCCACGTGAAGCCTCAACACCTCTTTGTCCCTTCAGCCACGAGGCTTTCCCACCACCTAGCCAGAGACATGGAGCATGTACCATCTTATTCCAGACAGCTCTGTCCTGCTGAAACTCCCTGTAACGAACCTGGTTTTTTTTACCTTGAAAATATCTCCTCTCTATTGAGATATTGCACATTCCAGTCACCCAGCTTTGGACCATTTCTACCTGTTCAACTATCCTTCCCCCCCTGCAATATATCTACCTCTCTTCAGATCTCCACCCCCAACAGCTCTCAGATTAAGGAGTCTCTGTGTCCTGGAGCAGCACCTCTGAACATCTATCTGTGAGTAAATTATCTGTGATTTATTCAATAAAAGAGACTTCATAAAAATAATAGAGACTTCGGGTGATTGGTATGTCAAGGTTATACTCCAAGATATTGGGGCCTCTAGTTATCAAGCCTCAAGAGTCTTGACATTAAGTAGGATGTTGTTTTGATTTGTGCCTGTTGCTGCTGGTTCTGACTCTGCCTTTATTTGAATAGCCAAATCTGACTGGACTGCTTTCTTTGGGAATGATTGTAGTAGCTGCTGGAACTGTTTTGTATGAAAACTACAGAGAAAGGGCCTTGATAGTAAAGAGGCATGACAGTCCTCACAGGCATTCCTGCCTGTGAAGGGGGGGGGGGGGGGGGTAAGTGCTACAATATGATGCTCAAATTTGCTTAGCAGGAATGTTGCTTGATAGGTTGCCTTTCTGCTGACCACAGGCCCAGAGACATAGGGCATGAGTTACAAGGAGGGGCATAATCGAACGTCGCTGGCGAAATAGGTCACCGGCGATCTATTTTGGCGGCGGCGCAACAGCTGGCCGGAACCACATTTTCGAAAAAGATGGCCGGCCATCTTTTTTTTCGATAATACGGTTTAGCCCGGCCAAATGCCAGAGTTCGCCGGGTTTGAGATCGCCAGTTTTGTTTTTCAGCGATAATGGAAAAAACTGCCAGCCATCTCAAACCCGGCGAAATCCAAGGCATTTGGTCATGGGAGGAGCCAGCATTTGTAGTGCACTGGTCCCCCTGACATGCCAGGACACCAACCGTGCACCCTAGGGGGCACTTCTAAAAATTAAAAAAATATATACAAATAGCTCCCAGGTCCATAGCTCCCTTACCTTGGGTGCTGAGCCCCCCAAATCCCCCCCAAACCCACTCCCCACAACTCTACACCACTACCATAGCCCTTAAGGGTGAAGGGAGGCACCTACATGTGGGTACAGTGGGTTTGGGGGGGGGGGGGTTGGAGGGCTCAACACTTAGCACCACATGTGTAACAGGTAGGGGGGGGGATGGACCAGGGTCTGCCTGCCTGAAGTGCACTGCACCCATTAAAAACTGCTCCAGGGACTTGCATACTGCTGTCAGGGAGCTGGGTATGACATTTGAGGCTGCCAAAAAAGGTTTTTATTTTTATTGTTTTAGTATGGGAGGGGGTCGTGACCACTGGGGGAGTACGGGGAGGTCATCCCCCATTCCCTCTGGTGGTCATCTAGTGAGTTGGGGCACCTTTTTGAGGCTTGGTCGTGAAAATAAAAGGACCAAGTAAAAGCTGTGAAATACTGAGTAACACCGCTTTTTTTCCCCATTATCCACAAAAGCCAGCCATCTGGTAGCCACGCCCATGCCCGCCTATGTCCTGCCTTCGCTTCACCGCCGACACGCCCTTTGAACTTTCGCCGGCTCGGTGACGGGAAAGTGGCGATGGTGTCAAAAAAGCAGCTTTCGATTATACTGATTTCGCCGCTTTTGCGAGATCACCAGCCATCTGTCGATTTATGTTGGAAGATCACCGGCAATCACTTTCAAAAATAAGCCTGATAGTAACATAGTAGGTGACGGCAGAAAAAGACCTATATGGTCCATCCAGTCTGCCCAAGATAAACTCATATGCTCTACTTTATATGTATACCTGACCTTGATTTGTATCTACCATTTTCAGGGCACAGACCGTAGAAGTCTGTCCAGTACTAGCCCCGCCTCCCAACCACCGGTGCTGCCACCCAATCTCCGCTAAGCTTCTGAGGATCCATCCCTTGCCTGTAAGTGACCTTGGAACTGAATCATGAGGTACCACAGAGCTACAAAAGAACAAGGGGGGAGGGGGGGGGGTTAATTCTCTTTAGATCTCCTAATGTTCTTACTTGCAAAAATAGACCACAATGGAGAGGAACAAGAAACAATATGCCAAAGGAAGTTGGTCTAAACGAGAAGAAAACTAAAGACATTGAGTAGTCTCACCTGAAAATCACTATTAAGTCCAGGATAACTAAGGCTTTGGTAATCCAACAGCACCAGCCCCCTTGTCCTCCAAGAAGAAAAGAAGTTGTGAAGGGTCATAGAAAAGATACTTAGCATTATCCAACAAAACAATACATTTACAGGGATATCGTAATTGAAATTTTGCTCCTAAAGAGAGGACTTGGGAGAGATAAGACAAAAATCTAGCTCTCCTTGTCTGGGTCCATTTACATACATCTGGGAAGATTGAAATCTTAGTTAGTGCCTTCTAAAACTTGCACCTAGAGCTTTATGAGGGAAATAATTCAAACAGAAAAACAACATCTCCTCTTTTCACAAATGTTACTGCAGCACAATACTTAATTATTTATCCAAAGAATGATCTTTAAAAAATGGAGGAAAAAGCTTAAACAGACTCCATTAGTATATAGGCACTTAGCCGTTAAATCTCAAGGAGTGCTTGCTGTCATCATTGGCAAAAAACCTCCATGGGATTTTAAACAGAAACTTAAATGGATGCCTAGCATTTCTCAATTCTCCACAGACTTGAACTGGGCTTCCCTGGTTGTCAGCCCTGTGTGCTGACCACTATGCTATTCCTCCACGGCCGATTATGGCCAAAGTATCGTGAACTTCATCAGGGTCCGTGGTAGTAGTCCAATACTGCGGGTGATAGCCATAGTTGGCCGTGGAGAGTTAAGAAATGCTGGGCATCCATTTAAGTTTCTGTTTAATAAATTGAGATTGAAAGCTGTATAGCCCATGGAGGTTTTTTGCCAATGATGACAGCAAGCGCGCCTTGAGATTTAACGGCTATACTAATACTAATGGAGTCTGTTGAGGCTTTTTCCTCCATTTTTTAAAGATCATTCTTTGGATAAATAGTTAAGTATTGTGGTGCTGTAACATTTGTGAAAAGAAGAGGTGTTGGTTTTCTGTTAAGATTGAAATCTCCCCACCCATAAAGTTACATCCACCAGCATGGACGAATAAGCAAAGTACAACTTCATTATCTTGCATAAAAATAAAGGAGACAGAGCAGATCTTTCAACAGGTTCTTCCACTGAACTTTCCAGTACAGCACAAATATCAAGACTATCTGATGAAACATCTTCTAACTCATGTGCAACTGCCTGCCGCTTCACAGGAAGGAAATAGGTCTTATGAGGAGGTGGATAAACAGTTTCAGAATACTTCAAACACTCTTTAAGGAACTGGTAGAACAAGTCCTTAGGAGGACATGTCAGGAATTTAGGAAAATTAAACATTCTCACACTCAATTGATGAATATAATTATCAGAGACCTCAAGGCCCCTCTGAAACATCATTCTATCCTGCCGGACCGACTGGAACTGCTTCAACTGTTTCACTTGCAAGTAAGAACATTATTGTTGATTAAGTGGTATTGTTCTTTTGGATTTTTGCTGTAGTTTGCTTGCTTTTCCTCTTACAAATTTGTTATGTAGTATATTTCGAAAGCAAATAATAATAATAATAAAATCTACTACTGTTAGGCACTGTTATCATATTAAACCATTGACCTGACACATATGACAATCTGAACAATTTTATTAGCACCACATAAAATAGAAGAATTGAAAAAATATACAAAAATTAGCCCAACCCAAGCTCCCACTTAAGCAATACAGGCTTGAATCTTGCTATAATGGTTTCGTGGGTGTCCTATAGTCTGAGTACTATTTGAAAGCATAAACAGTCATTCTTATTCTCAATCTACCTGTTCATCTCACTCATGATTTTTTAAACCCCTATCATATCCTCTCTTAGTCATCCCTTCCATAGCTAGGTGGGTCACCAGGGGAGCGGACGTCCGACGGCACCAACTTTTTACGTGATCTGTCATGTTTAAAATATGTACTGGTGCCAGTCCGCTCTCCGCTCCCCCTGCGCCCTCAACCTAGTCACGTTCCTGATCCCTTCTCTAAGCTGAAGAGCTCTAAGCTGTTTATCCTTTCTTTAGGGGTGAACTGTTCCATCCCTTTTATCATCTTAGTTGTCCTTCTTTGTACCTCTTACCTTTGCTGTATTTTTTGAGATGGAGCAATTAGAACTCTACATAATACTCCAGGCGTGGTTGTACAATAGATCAATTCAGGCCTTATGATATTTGCAGCTTTATCTTTCATTCCTTCTCAAATACTGCTAGGCACTGGAATGATGCATGATAAGTACGTGCAATTGCCGTTATAGAATACTGGCGGAAGTCCACAGTTATGCACCAGCACGTCAGGGGCGTAGCCAGCCTTCCGTGGGGGAGGGGTCCAGAGCCCGGGGGGAGGGGGCACATTTTAGCCCTCCCCCCGGCGCCGCCCCCCCACCGCCGACATTGCCGCCCCCCCTCCCGCCGCGAACCTGCCGCCGCTGCAGCCTACCTTTACTTTTGCTGGCGGAGGATCCCACTCCCCGCCAGCCGACGTCTTCTTCTCAGTCGCTTCCTGCTCTTCAATTTGTTTGCTGACGTCCTGCACGTTGTACGTGCAGGACGTCAGCAAACAAATTGAAGAGCAGGAAGGACTGAGAAGACGTCGGCTGGCGGGGAGTGGGATCCCCCGCCAGCAAAAGTAAAGGTAGGTGGCGGCGGGGGCGGGTTCGCCGGGAGGGGGGTCCTGGGGTGAATCTGGGGGGGCCCCGGCCCCCTCAGGCCCCACGTAGCTACGCCACTGCAGCACGTATGCTAGCTCAATGGCTAATGTAAATGCTCACATAAGCAGTTAGATGCATGACTGCTAATATTCTATAACCCGCACATGTAAATGCTGGGTACACTCCTGACTTGCCCATGCCGTTCCCAGGTCCATCCCCCCCCCCCCCCCCCCAATCACAGTTGCGAGCTATGGATTTTACACACACATTTTATAGAATATCAAATAATGGCAGTTAAGGGCCTTATTCTGTAAAGGTTATGCTCCTAAATTTACACTCCTAAATTTATGAGCATAATTTATGCTCCTCAATGTATGCTAAATCTATGAGCGTAACAGGCCCTAAATTAGGAGCATAAATTTAGGAGCATAGATTATGCTCGTAATTTAGGAGCATAAATTTAGGAGCATAACCTTTATAGAATAATGCCCTATGTGCTTAACTGCTAATGAATACCAATTAGCGCCAACAGCAATTATATCTAATTGTTGCTCATTATCATCAATTAACAGTTCTTTATTAAACTATTCTGGGCGTAACTGCCACTATTCTATAACTTGTGCACATAAAAATTGAGTGCACAAGTTTATAGAATTAGGGGGATCATGTGTTATGCTGGGTCTTGACCAAAAGTCCATTGAGCCCTGTATTCCATCTCCAGCAGAAGACAATGGAGGTCCCAAGTGTACTAGGCTGCGCATTTGGTTTGCTATTCTCTAAACAACTTATGAAATATTCCAAAATATTATAGAAAAATTGTACAGGAATCAGAGAATTAAAAGTCTTTAATTGCTCACCTACCAGCACAGCAACAGACATCAGTTTCAAGTTATAACAAACTTACAAAATCTAACATCAGTACCTCTGGTAATTATAAGTAATTAGACTAATTATATAAAAAAGCGAAAAAGAAGGAAGGAAAGAGTTTGTTCCTTATACAAAGGTCACAGAACAGAGAGAAAGAAGAGAAAGAAAGGAAGAAAGAAAGAATGAATGAAAGAAAGATTCTTAGATATAGAGAATTAGTTTCTACGAAGGGGGGAAAGCAACCCCTTCGGGAAAAATAGGCCATTGGACAGATCTGAAACTCTCTTTCCAAGCATGCCTAGTTTTTCAGAGTTTCTTTGTCTGCAGCGTGGTTTTATAGGCTGTGGTGACCATCCACCTCTCCTTTACCCTGGACCAATCATAGGTGCTGCATATGTGCTGGAGACTTATAATTGGGACTTTCATATATGCTGGAGGCTTGCAATTGGTATCCTTGCCATACCTCTTCTCAGTAAATTACTTTTGTAACAGGATATACCAGGTAGCTGAGTTGCCAGTTGCCTTAGCAACATGAGGCACCATCAGAGCATGTGACCAGCCAGAAACTCCTGCATGTGGCTGATAGGAAAAGTTAGATGGGGGGTGGGAAATAGTGCAGCATACCTGAAGTAGAACTTTATAGCTTATAGCTAAAATTATAGGACACAAGTACCCAGCAGGATGCCAAAGAATAGGTCTATTCCTTGCTGCTCTCAGTCAGGGGTAAGTAGATTCAAGCATATATGTATATATATATATATTTTTTTTTTTTTTTGTTCCCCTCTAATTTGCTTTAAACATAGAAACAGAGAAAATGATGACAGATAAAGACTATATGGCCTATCCAGTCTGCCTATGCATACCATCCACTATCTCTTCCACTCCCACAGAGATGCTATCCAGCTTATTTTCGAAAGAGATCGCCGGCCATCTTCTGACACAAATCGGGAGATGGCCGGCCATCTCCTGAAGCCGGCCAAGTTGGTATAATCGAAGCCGATTTTGGCCGGCTCCAATTGCTTTCCGTCGCAGAGCCGGCCAAAGTTAAAGGGGGCATTTCGGAAGGGTATGGGAGGTGAGACGAAGATGGGACGGGGGCGTTGTAAGACATGGCCGGCTTCAGCTGATAATGGAAAAAAGAAGGCAGGCTCTGAGGAGCATTTCGCCGGCTTCACTTGGTCCATTTGTTTTTAGTACCAAGTCTCAAAAAAGAGCACCAATTGACCAGATGACCACTGGAGGGAATTGGGGATCACCTCCCCTTACTCCCCCAGTAGTGACCAACCCCCTCCCTCCCCCCAAAAAAATCCCTTTTTTGCCAGCCTCTATGCCAGCCTGAAATGTCATACCCAGCTCCCTGACAGCAGTATGCAGGTCCCTGGAGCAGTTTTTAATGGGTGCAGTGCACTTCCAGCAGGTGGACCCAGGCCCATCCCCCCCTTACCTGTTACACTTGTGGTGGTAAATGGGAGCCCTCCAACCCCCCCCCCCCAAACCCACTGTACCCACATCTAGGTGCCCCCCCTTCACCCATAAGGGCTATGGTAATGGAAACTAATGCCAGCGATCTCAAACCCGACCATATCCAAATGCCTTGGATATGGCCGGGTTTTAGATTGCCGGCATTAGTTTCCATTATGGGCGAAAAACGATGCCAGCCATCTCAAACCCGGCCAGCTTTTACATTTGGCCGGCCCCAACCTTATTATCGAAACGAAAGATGGCCGGCCATCTTTTTCGATAATACGGTTCGGGATCACTTTTTGCGGCGCCGGCCATCTAGATGGTCTGCACCGTTCAATTATGCCCCTCCACGTGTTTGTCCTACACTTTCTCGAATTCAAATATAGTCTTGGTCTCCACCACCTCCACCGGGAGCTGTTCCACGTATTCACCACCCTTTCCGTGAAGTAGTTTTTCCTTAGGTTACTCCTGAGTTTGTTCCCTTTTACCTTCATCCTGTGCTCCCTCATTCCAGAGCTTCTGATTAATTGAAAGAGACTCACCTCCTGTGCATTTATGTCACATGGAGGGGTATTTTTGATATGTCGTCTAAGTCAAACTTTAGATGTTTTGCGCCAAACGTCCCAAACCTGAATAGGAAATATAGCCATTTTTGAGAAAGCAAAACGTCTTTTTTTTTTAATACTCTATGTAACATCTTTTTGTGCTTTGTGCCATCTTTTTGTGTCATTTAAAAAAAAAAAAAAAAAGAGTACAAGTGAAAAACTTGGAAAATCAAGCCATTGGGATGTAGGAGGAGCCAGCATTCTTAGTAAACTGGCCACACATACATCCCAGGACAGCAGTGTTCCCTGCCCTGCTCTCTCTTCCTCACGTCCTGCACGCTCCTTTAAGTGAAACTGAGCATGCAATGCAGCGGCGCTGGAGACCGGCGCTGAACAAGGCTTCAACTAGCAGGGGTTGGGGACTCCCACCAGCAAAACCAGGGGTCCAGATGAATGGCCCCACATAACTATGTTACTGCTCCAAGCTGAAGAGCTCTAATCTGTTTATCCTTTCTTTTGTTCCATCCCTTTTATCATGTTATTTGTCCTTTTCTATATCTCTTAACTTTGCTGTATTTTTAAGATGGAGTAATTAGGTCTGGGGTGGTGTGGCAAGATGGCGGCATTAACTCTATCGGCTGAACAGTTCTATGCTTGCTGTTCTTACTTGTTTCCTCTGAAATGACTCGTACCAAAAGAAACGGAGCAATTAGAACACTACATAATACTCCAATAGATCAATGCAGAGGCATTATAATATTCACAGCTTTATCTTTCATTCCTTTCCAAATAATTGCTAATATTTGGCTACCCACACTGAGTTGAGGATTTCAATGTATTGTCCACAATAAATGTCATCCGTCATTTATGTGCCCAGTCCCCCATTCTCACAAGGTGCTTCTGCAACTCCACACAATGTGCTCATGATTTTGACTAATTGTGTCACCTGCAAATTTGATCACTCATTGCTCCCTTTTCCAGATCATTTATAAATCTGTTAAAAACCACAAGTCCCAATACAGATCCCTGGGGCAGAGACTGGAACTGCAGGCGTTGGGAACTGTCTCACTTATGCTAGCTTTACCTTTTAGGACTCCTGGAACTGCAAACTCCAGAAAGGGAACTCGGATGAAAATTGCATCACGCTTAGATTTTTCAATATCTCCATCATTAAGGATTTGGTCCACAATTTCACTAATCCAGGTGGTGCCTGCCAAGAAATGGACAAAGCTGATAATACAGCCTCTTCTAATATTGCCAACAGAGCTCTACTGAATATCATATTTTATTATTCGGCCAAATATGAATAATGAAAAATATTATTCAGCTGAACACGAATAATGAGCATTGAACTTTAACATGACAAATAGTAAAAGAAGCAACACGAAATCAGAGATCAAGTGTTTATTTTAGTAGGATTTAGGACAGTAGAGCCCAGATTATTCATATTCGAATTTAAATCATTATTTGGCTGAATACAAATAATGTATTTGGGACCGAATCAAATACGAATATTTGGTACTGCCCTAACTGTCACCATATCTAGAGCAGCAGCATGCAAAGCATAAGATTAGTTACTGTTGTGTTAAGGGGTTTCTGAGGAAGATACATTATTTTGAGATGTTAAAAAGGTACATTTTCGAAAATATACCAAGTCATAATTGGGACGCCCTGCTCATAATGCCCCCAAAAAAGTCCATCTCGCAGCCATTTCTCCACAGGAAAGATGAAACAAGTAAAAAAGGAGGAGCAGAACTCACATAGACATGGACAACAAACAAAACAGTGAGGTGAATACGAGGCGGATATCAAGATTTGAGAGCTTGGACTTTTACAACCATCTCATTGTTAAGCATTTTTGTCATAACCCCAGACCCCAGAAGCAGGCCTTTGGTGCCAAAACACGGCCTTGTCGGGTCATTTTTTAGCTGTTTTCCAATAAAAACTACTTGATATCGTCCTGACATCCACGTCACTGCTTTGTTTGTTGAACAGGAAAGACGTCCAGACTTCCTGTTTGAAAATATATAAGGATCAGAACTGTCCCAAGCCAGAAACGCGCCCTGTGCGGCTCACCCATTAGAGCTCCTATCCCGCCCACTGCGTCGCAGCCAAGCAGGGAAGGCAATGGACAGGACACAATTTTGGAGCCCCCGCTCCCTTGCATCCTGTGTGGCTGCACTGCCCACACATAGCTCGCTACGCCCCTGAGAAGGATGTCAATACACTGGAGACGTCCATTCAGAACAACTATTTTACAAACTGAAACGTTTAAATTATAAACGGGAAAAACGAGGCACAGGGACGTCTGTCTGGCAGCATTCTTATGAAAATGGCCACAGACATGTCCTAACAGAGCAGTGGTGTAGCTACGGGTGGGCCTGGGTGGGCACAGGCCCACCCATTCTTGGTTCAGGCCCACCCAGCAGTGGCACCACACTACTCTCCCCCCTTCTCCTCCGCAGCGTCCCAGCATCTGCACTCCTGTCTCTGAACCCAGCCCTCCCCGGTGTACCATACAAGGGACCTCGGCACCTGCAATGATTCATTCTCACTGCTTGCGCTGGCCCTGCAGGCTTCTATCTGCTGCATTTCACCAGACAGGATGATGTCAGCGAGGGTGGGACGCTGCAGATGAAAGCCTGTGGGGCCAGAGCAAGCAGTGAGAATGAATCGCTGCAGGTGCAGAAATGCCTGTATAGTACACCAGGGAAGGACAGAGAAAGGAGCGCAGATGCCGGGATGCCGTGGAGGAAAGAGGAGAGATGTGGGGTACATGAAAAAATCTGTAATTTAAAAAATATCTCTGGAAACATATTGGTTTGGGGGGGGGGGCGTGTGTGTGTGTGCATGAAGAGCCCATCCAATTTACCTCTGGGCCCATCCAAAATACTGTGTCTGGCTATGCCTCTGGAACAGAGGAGTAGCCTTAGTATACTGTAAACCAAGGGACACAGGTTTAAATCCTATTATAAGTCTTTTTTTTGTAAATGTGATCCCTCCGCAAACAGAAAAATACCTACTGTACCTGAATGTACACCACTTCACTAGCCTTCAGTCTTGCAGGTGTCTTATATCTTTAGGTACAATACGTAGTTTTCTGTTCCTGGAGGAAGTCCCAGGGAAAAAAATGAATAGAATTACAGTGAGATTTGAACCTGTGTCACTGGGATTACAGTCCACTGCACTAACCAGTAAGCTATTTCTCAGACCTACTTACTGCTTGGTTCAGAATATCTATAACACCTGAGGCAGAGGGGGACAGAAACCACTGGGGGATTAAGGAGGGGTGATGCTTTAATTTATTTTTGTTACATTTGTACCCCGCGCTTTCCCACTCATGGCAGGCTCAATGCGGCTTACATGGGGCAATGGAGGGTTAAGTGACTTGCCCAGAGTCACATCCCTCCAGTGGTCAGCTGCTTATCAGAGCACCTTTTTGTAACTGGATGAGACTGAAACAGTTCTAAATAAAAATGTTCTTTTTAGACATGGACATTTCTTCCTATTCAAAAATCCCTGTTGGACATCCTACTTTTGGGCCCTCCCTAGTCCTGCCCAAAACACGCCCCTTTGCTATTTGGAAGAACTGCAGTGTGAAACAGCCAAATTCTGACTTTCGAAATCAGGATGTGGATGTTTTCAGCAGACAGATGTTTTTTTAGGCATTTTGAGGTCAGCATCTGCTTTCAAAATGAGCACTGTGGTCTTTTTGAAGATATAGATATAGCTAAATATATAGATACTTGGAATGCCCTCCCGTGAGAGGTGGTGATGAAAACGGTGATGGAATTCAAACATGCGTGGGATAAACACAAAGGAATCCTGTTTAGAAGGAATGGATCTATGGAATCTTAGCGGACATTGGGTGGCAACGCCGGTATTTGGAGAATAAAACCGGTGCAGGGCGGACTTCTACGGTCTGTGCCCTGCGAAAGGCAGGGACAAATCAAACTCGGATATACGTATAAAGTATTACATACCATGTAAAATGAGTTTATCTTCTTGGGCAGACTGGATGGACCGTTCAGGTCTTTATCTGCCGTCATTTACTATATGTTGCATACATTTGTAGCTACTTTCCTTTACAGAAAACTAGCATAACTGGTGAAATATACATCTACAATTTAGGTACAAGCACTTATATCAGCCACAGAGCTGGTATAAAGTGTT
Source organism: Microcaecilia unicolor (assembly GCF_901765095.1). Classification (NCBI taxonomy): domain Eukaryota; kingdom Metazoa; phylum Chordata; class Amphibia; order Gymnophiona; family Siphonopidae; genus Microcaecilia; species Microcaecilia unicolor. The sequence continues at coordinate 102,867,029 of NC_044037.1, read as the reverse complement.
GACGCCTAAATGCAGTAAATACACATGTAACTTATAGTATTCTATAAGTGTGAGTCCTGCCCATGTTCTGCCTATTTGTTCACATACCTGTAGAGTATATCTACTTTAATAAAAAGCACCTCCAACGTTCTGAAGCTGACTCCGTGGCAGTGAAGGGTTTGTAGGGTTCGTGCTGCCTGTAACGCTGTATCCATCTCCTGTCCTGACGTTAGTGTGCTTTCTGGTTTGTCACAAGCAACACTGACCAACCACACGATAGCAGCACAAGGCACACCAACAGACTCAAAGAATAGCGCAACCCGCCTGCCCGGACACAGATTCACACACAGAACTTCACCGAAGCAGAAAGACAACCGGCCTCAACACTGCCGGTACCGACGGGTAACCCCCCTCAGAGACACATGCGGCACCTCCCAGGAGCAGTAAAAGGTGTGCAGGCTCGGCCCCTCTCTCTCTCTCTCTGAGCTCTGGTCCCGCCCTTGCGGAAACAGGAAATGCAGGTGGGACCACAGCTCACAGAGAGAGAAGGGCCGAGCCTGCATGCCTTTTACCGCTGCTGCTGGCCGCCGTAACCCCGACGAGGTAAGTCAAGATGAGTTTTAAAATTCGTAGGGAGGGAGCCTGGAACTGGAAGGGAGGGAGGGACGACGACCTTGGAACTGGGAGGGAAGGGGGGGAACCTGGAACTGGGAAGGAGAAAAGGAGGGAGGGAGGGGTTACCCTGGAACTGGGTGGGAGGGACCATGAAACTCGGAGGGGGGGACGACGACCCTGAAACTCGGAGGGAGGGAGGGGACGACCCTGGAATTCGGAGGGAGGGAAGGAGGGAGGGGGGGCCGCCGTAACCCCGATGAGGTAAGTCAAGATGAGTTTTAAAATTTGTAGGAAAAGAGCATGGAACTGGAAGGGAGGGACGACAACTGTGGAAGTGGGAGGGAGGGGGACCCTGTAACTGGGAGGAAGGGAAGGGAGGGAGAGACCCCTGCCACACACTCTCATTCTCACACATACACTCTCTCTCTCACAGATACACTCGCACCCAGTCTCACTCTTTCTCTGTCACACACACACACACAATCGCACATTCACTCTCTCTCTGTCACACACACACACACACAATCGCACATTCACTCTCTCTCTCACACAGTCACTCTCACACACACTCTCTCAAACATACACACTCCGAGGAAAACCTTGCTAGCGCCCGTTTCATGTGCTTCAGAAACAGGCCTTTTTTACTAGTATATACATATTTACAGAACAGTGCTTAGGCACAATTAAGGCATTTACAGAGCATGCTACTCAGAGCTAGAAACAAGCAATGGGGAGAGGCAGCACTCCATTTATTTGGCTGGTGGAACTCGGTATCTCTGCCAGCAAAAGTATGCCTAGCGCGCCCATGTGGTAGAGGGAGAGAGAGAGAGAGGAATTTGTTGCCTCCAATTGACCCCTGAGTCCTTTTTGATCATCGGGGCACTAGGGAAAGAACAGAACAGTGAGGCCCAGAACAGGTTGGTAGGGACTTCCAGGAGGTTCCCAGGAAGGGCATGCCTCCACTATATGTGTGTCCAGACTGAGAACAGAAGATTGCCAAGGTAGGAAGTCTTTTTCTGAGCGCTTTGAACCTGTAAAGCTAGGTTTAGTCCAGGGTTAGAGAAAAGCTGTCCTTAACCTGCTGCATCCTGTTTGGGATTAGGCAAGAAGCTAACCCTGGGAGGACTTTTCACTGATCTTATAGGCCTGATTCTATAAAAGTTGCCAAAAATTGCACGCACAAATTTGGGCATGTATCCAATTTGTGTGTGTAATTTAATTGAATAATGAGCTAGTTAGCACTAATTGGCTTTTTAACAAGCAATTATTAGCACTAAAAAAAATCAATTGACACGTACAACAGAAATTTAGATGCGTGATCTGTGCCTAAATTTTACATGCATCCCGGAATAGGGGGGCGCAGAAATGGGATGGTCATGGGTGTTTTGGGGCAGAGGGTGGGTGTGGATTTGAATTGCATGCACAATTATAGAAAAAGAGGGTTCCACGCATAAATTTAGGCTTTGTACCACATTTTCATTGGTGCATATGGGCATGCCTAAATTTATATGTGACCCCTGCGCTTACGTACTGTTGTATATACTGCACCAAACTTTAGGCATGGCTTATAGAATAGCACATAAATGGGAGGGTTTTGGCACTGATTTTTTTAGGCGTGATTTATCGAAATATGTGCAAGACAGCCTGCTTATGCAATAAACAGGTTTCAGTATATTTTGGTTTAAGAAATAAAAATTTGCATGTAAATTCCATATCTATGGTAATCTGGCTGTTCTGTGAAAGCTCAATGCTCAACCCTGACTCATGCTATCATGGGGAGATTTTTATAACTGCCCAGTCTGTGAAGAAGTGTGAATGATATTAGAGTTAGAAGTGGATAATACTGCTCAGAGGAGACCCAGAGCTGTCACTCTAATGAAATTGGTTCTTTCTGTAACTACTACACTTTAATTTTATGGACAACTTGCCTTATTGTGTTTTTCTTCTCTTGTTTATACTTGTACATTACAGGAGAGCTCATTAAAATGGGACTTTATTAATAATTCAGAATGATCTCCAGTCTTTTTCTGTCTTTTCACTTTACTGTGCCTAACCATTAACAACAGCTTGGATTAACAGTTCAATGTCAGGGGACCCTTATGTCTGTGTGCCATAAGAGGGAAGCTGGGGAGAACCAGAAGTAATTTTGGCCATAGACACTAACATAACTGTTATGTACCAGCCTCAAAGGTTTCCCTCAGCCCCACCAATCTGAGAGGTATGCTACACTGAGTTGAAAAATCTCTGGGTTAGGGGATCCCAGAAGAAGGTAGATGGGACTTGATTGAGAATTTCTTAGGGTAAAATGGCTTTTAAGGATAGGTGTTGTGATAAGTAAGAGGCTGTCCTATCCTGGGCAGGCCACTAGATGGCGCTGTTCCCCTAAAAATGTCCAGAATGTCCGGGTGCGTCACTAGAGGGTGCCATTAGGGGAGTGCATAGATGGAGGTCGCTAGGACCGGGGAGAGTCCTGGGATGGCTACAGGTGCAGGCAGTTATGGGCTGGGTGCTGTTTAGCAAAGTTGCCAGGTGGGCAGTTTTACCGCCCAGTTGGGCGGTTTCTCGCCAGCGGCGGCGGGAAAATTTCGCCTGCCACAGGATGCGTTTTTTTGGGCGGTTTTCCCGTCGCCGCTGTGCGAGTTCGGCGTTTTTTTCCGGGGCTTCTATTGGTCCAAATTGGACCAATAGAAGCCTTTTAGGGGTGGGGTGACATCAGGGATGATGTAGGGGGCAGGGCTAGTGATGTGGGAGGCGGGGTTAGTGACATGGGAGGCGGGGTTTGGTGATGCGGGAGACAGGGATTGGCTACGGGCGGTTTTTGGGCAGGTTTACGGCTCATTTGGGGCTGGGAAAATTTTTCCCAGCTGGCAACCCTGGCTATTAACCACTTTATACCCCACCTGAGTTGTGAAAGGAAGAGAGCTGGTAGCTGATGAAAGAGGATCCCCCTGGAAAGAACTGGCTGAACCCTATGGACTTGTGGTGGACTGTGTGGTCAAGGGAGAAAAGCAGGCTGGGGTAAGAAGTCCCTAAAGCATTAGTGTTGGACTGTGTAGCCTCAGTACTTAGAGGAACTGTGTGTTCAAAGAAAGGACTGTGTGACCAGGACTGTGTGTCCAAAGAAGGAAGGACTGGGTGTCCAGGACTGTGTGTCCGAAGAAGAAGTAGGACTGTGTGTCCAGGACTGTGTGTCCAAAGGAGGGGGGGGGGGCTGTGTGTCCCAGTACTGAGAAGCAGGCTGCAAAGCCTGGGGTTAGAAGTCCCCAAAGTATTGAAGTTAGTACTGAGCCCAGGTATCTGTGTGGGGAGGCTGTGTGAAAACATGTGAAAGTATAAAGTATTTAAGCTAGAAGAAGTGTGCCCAGGGGCAGGAATAAAGAATTGCCTGAGGAATATGCTGTTGGTGAGACCTGTTTAATTTTGCCTCTGGAGAACCAGGTCACCCTGAGCGAGAAAGGGTAGCAGGCTAATCTGCATACAATTTGCATACTGAGAACCAGCTCACCCTGAGTGGAAAAGGGGCCCAGGATCTTGAGGTTGGATTGCTCAGGATGCTGGGAAGAGACCGGTTGGAGTCCTGCTCAGAGGCCACAGGCCAAAGAATCACTGAGAAAAGCAGGTGGAACGTGAATGGGTCTCTATAGATTAGAGGGTTTCTGGGGAGGGTAGTAGGGAGGCAAGTTGAGTCTCTCTAGGTTAGAAGTTCTTTGAGGGGGAGGCCTCTGGCAAGAGTGATTAGTTCTTTCTCTGGATTATGGTTTCAAAGGGGGAATGCAAGGTTCAACTGCTTTGATTGAAAGGTAAGAGTATTACCCTCAGGGATAAATGGTTTCTTTTACCTGCTTTAGGGTAAGTGGAAATCAGTAAGTCATCAGGCCTGGCCTGGAACTTCTCCACCTGTTCCCAATTCTCAGCGAAATACTTGATTAGGGGCAATCCACGGACGCATTTCAGTTCTGGTCTTGGAGTCAGTCCTTTTCCCTCCATCCTGGAAGACAGAAGATCAGGAATGGAATAAGATAGAGCCAAGTTCTCAAAACATATGAACAAACATTATGAGACTTAGCCAGCAAATATCCAAGTGCAGCCAAGCATAGAGATTAGAGGAGGAATGAGCAAACATTCAGTGAGGGAAGAGGGGGGTCAGCAAACTCTTTAGACTATAGTCTAGGGAAAACTTATTTGGCTCTCTAGCTGAATGTGTTCTTTTTCAGGAACATTATATAATCCTGACTCAGGAAGCATTAGGATAACAGTTGTTTACATGATGCCACAAGTAATGGGTAAAGTAATGTAGATCCCCTATGGGTGAGGTTTTTTTAAAGAGGGTGGTACGATGGTAAAATCACGGTGTAGGGTCCCACGTTAAACTCTCACCACTTGGCGAAGGTACAAAGAAAGGTGGGGAAATTCTGTATATTATACAGTGTGCAATACAAGATGTTAAGCGAATTTCCCTAGATGTTACAAAATTTTAATGATAATATTGCACACTAACTTTTAAATTATAATAATTTATTGCACAAGATGTTTCTTTTTAACTTTTCAGAAAATGTATCAACTTTCAATCAATAAATTTTCCTCTGAAATTCTCAACACCACAAATCAGATAAGTAGTACAAATAATTACTTTCTCTGTTACTCAGAATTTACTTTAACTATGAAATTTTAACAAGAAAATTGATTCTTTGTTTCAATTGCTTTCTTACAGATGTCCACGTCCTTCACTTTGCAATGTAACTGAATCTCAGCATAAACCTCCAGGTAAGTATTTACGTGTAAGTTTAAAGTCTCTGAAATGGTGTAGATGGTGATTTTTGTACTTAGCTGCTTGAGTTGAACTTTCTTGAATGATGGTAACTTTGGACTTTTGTGGTAGTTGGTGCACGTGTCGGTCCTACGATGGTCCTCTTTCGTTGCCCAACAGCCTCTGTACCTGTACTCTGGTTAACCAAAAGAAACCCTGTCTCCCTATCCTGTGGGAATTTTTATAGGGATTTTTGTTATCAAAATGTGGCCAACCTATCTAGAGTAAATCAATAGATAATTAATGTTCCCTATTGCAGGACCTGCCTTATTACTTTTCCCTGCCTAATGAGGAACACACTTCCATGTATGTTAATCACACCTTGTAACCAGTCACACATTTCATACTTCACTGCCCTCATACACAGCAGTTCAGCTAAGGACAACAGTCCTGTTTCAATTTTTAATCAGCACCAATTCTCACTGCAGACCGGTGCAAGGTGATCACAACCCTGCTTCATGGCAGGTCAGTGGGAACACACCAGATTTGCACACTCACCCTTCACCAACAGGCTTCTACACAATTTGTAGCCCCTCCAAACTCAGGCAGACCCCTCAGTACAACCACCCATTAACACATATGTATTGCACTCAAAGTGTCAGTCAAATGCGCTGTGGCCACAACTCTGCTCTGAGACAGATCAGCAGAAACACAGCAGTTTTCCTGCACACTCACTGTCACTAGCCACCTTCACTTGTTACCAGCAGGCTATTATACAGCTTATAGCCTATTTCAAACTCAGGCAAGCCTTTCTGTATAACCACTTAGCAAATTTATAAAGTATACTGTGATTTTCAGTGTGATTATCAGCCTGTCTAGTCACACAAATTTCTTATACATACATGGGCAGATCATCTTTCATGCAGGTATATCTCCCCTGTACCTTCAGTCTCTCAGCTTTACTGAATTCCACTCTCTCTGTTTCACCAGGTGTTCTGATTCAGTCAAATTATACTCTATTGAGGTTTTCCTCCTCATCCACACTCAATTTTCCAAGCACACAGACAGAGCACCTCTCATACCGGTCCTGTCTCTCCTGTGTCTTTAGTTCCTCTCACCTTGTATCAGACAACTCTTTATTTAAGCTCTCTCTCCTGTATAAATCAACTCTTACACATACACAGGCACAGCACCTTCCACACACACAGGTCTGTCTTCTCCTGTGTCTTCAGTTCCTCTCTCCTGGTCACCAGCTCTGTCTCCCCCTAGCAACAGGACTGCAGCTAGGCCATCTGACCTAGCAGCGCCAATCAGACACTAGCTTGTGGCAGGTGAACTAAGTTTTACAGCTTGGAAACTTTTCCACAAACTCCATTTTGAAATCAAATTTTCCCATTAAAGTGTATGGAGAAAATGGATTTCCATACAAAAGACACGATAAATTACATTACACTTTAATAAGAATTATACCATCATCCAGGCCACATTTTCCTGAATCCAATCCATGTTCTATTTTTTTAAACCATAAACAGGCACCATTTCACATCATTTGCATGTAACCCCCCCCCCCCCCCCCCAAAGTGCCAGCAGACCCCGGGGCAGCCCTAGGAGACCCAAGATGGCTCCTTTACAGGGGACACCCAGCATTTTATTTATTTATTTATTTATTTATTTAAATACCCCATCTACAGCAATATAAATTACAAGAGAAGAAAAATACATATAAAGCACTGTTGCTAACCAAGGAGATAGTCACGGGATAGAACATCTCTCTCTCAGAGCTCAGCACAGCAATTTTCTCAGCTCCATAGTTAGTTCCATAACCCAAGAGGTTATGAAATTCTCAGGGAGCTGGGAGGGATTGTGAGCCTGATCAATCCTGCTGTCTATGGAAAAGCAAAAAAAAAAATGCTTTTTTCATGAATAAGCAAGAGTGAGACAGACACATAGCTAGGGTTACCATATGACTCCAGAAAAAGAAGGACAGATTGAGCCAGTCTGGGTTTTACATCCATTGCTTTCAATGGAAGCAAAACCTGGACTGGATCAATGTGTCCTCCTTTTTCTGGGACCATATGGTAACCCTACACATAGCGGCCCCAAGGGTTCTGCCTTACTTGGATCATAGAGACCTCTATAACAGTATTGTGTTGTAACCCTTTCATACCCTTGCAATTTCTAGAACAAGGGGAAGGCTCTCCTGACCAGTAATGTAGTGGTAAAAGACATCTTTTGGATTGGTATTTAACTCCAGCCCCACTGTAATCTTGTCCTTGATTCCCCCAGCCATTGTACCATACAAAACAGGGAAGGAGTTTTTGGCTGCTCAAAGCTGTTGCACCCTTAAGATGCACGTCTGGGGTTTCTAAACTAGCACCCCTGGAGGAGAGGGAGTCTATTGCTGGATAAGCCACTGCATTATTGCTAACAGAGAGGAGTAAGGGAGTAAAAAAGAAAGCAAGCACCTCGGGAATGCTAAAAAGCAGCAGGGAGCCATTAATCCTGGAAAAGGAAGAGGATACAGTAGATGCCCCCTGGATTTGGGCAGAGAGAATCAGGCAGCAACAAGGGACTGCACCTGTGACCACATCTGAGTTCAGACCAGCTGTATTAGCTGGGGAAATGGGTGAGAGATGAGGAGTTCTCCACCCACGTGAGAGAGTCCAAGTGCATCCTAAGGGTGTCTTTTACTAAGGCACGCTCACTTTTTTAGTGCACACTAAAATTGTGGGCATAGGAATGCATTGGCGTCTCTAACATTTAGTGCGCCTACAATTTTAGCGCACACCAAAAACGTGAGTGCGCCTTAGTAAAAGACCTCCTACATGACTGTAAGGAGTCGATATTCAAAGTGATTGGCTCCTGGCTGTTCAGATTGCCTGGGTAGGGCTCACCGCTGATATTCAGCAGTACTTAACCCTCTAGTTGACTAAGCTGAAACTGGTTATGTTGCGGACGGTCCAGGAGCAGAGTCGGCACTTAATCACATAAGAGCATAAAGTAACCAGACAAATTGGAGCGCATAAAACAGTCCAGTTTCATGTTTATTAAAAAGTTTATATACCACCTTTACTGCAAAATGAGACAAGGCAGTTTACAAAAGTTGAAAATATTAATGGAAAAATGGAAAAGAAAACAAACTCCATAGAATGAATATTGGCCTTAACTCCTTGTGTCCATCTGCACATATCCAGATATTCATTGCTGGTGCCCAGCAGTGCTGGCTCAAGACAAGATGCCACCTGAGGCAGAGCTAAGATGCCACCCCCCCAGGCTGAGATGCTGCCCCCCTTCCTACCTCCAGTCCATTCGCAGCATTTACCTGTTTTGTCATATTCCAAACCCGGCAGCGATTCCCATACGCTGCCCTGCCGCCGGCACCTGCCTCTTCCCTTTACTGAGGCTGCCTGAGCCTCTGACTAAACAGGAAGTTACATCAGAGAGGTGGCTGCAGTAAAGGGAAGAGGCAGGTGCCAACAGCAGGGCAGTGTATGGGAATCACTGCCGTTGCTGGGTTTGGAACATGACAAAACAGGTAATCGCTGCAAACGGGGTGGAGAAGGAAGGGGGAGATGCAGCTCCCAGAAGAGTGGAGAGATACTGATCCCTGGAGAGTGCCGCCTGAGGCCTGCGCTTCAAGTATCCTAATGGTTGGGCCGCCCCTGGTGCCCAGACATAACCAAGCATTGAATACTGGGGTACAAAGCCCATGGCAGCTAAAAAAAAGGTGCTCACCACTGCCGGCTCAATATTTACCCCTAACTGTATAATATTTTCCCTACTCTGCCATTATTTGAGTTTATCAACAACCCTTTTCAGTAATTCCTTGATTCAGAACAAAACCTGGCCTGGACTCATTTATTGGGAAGGGGAGATGGTATGGAGAAAGTAATTTTTGCATCAATGGCCTGAGCCTCACAGTTTTATTGGTCTCAACCTGGATCCCAGAATCAGTGGTATAGCCAAGGGTGGGCCTGGGTGGGCTCAGGCCCACACAGTAGCAGCACACCTATGAAGTGGCTGGCAGGGGTCCCCAAGCCCTACCAGCCAAAAACTCCCAACAACTGTCCCTCCTGCATACCTTGTAAATAGCAGATGTTCGCCTGCAGCGAGCAGCGACTGATAAATGCTGTTCACACCAGTCCTACAGCCTTCCCTCTGATATATTCCCGCCTATGCAGAAACAGGAAGTTGCGTCAGAGGGAAGGCTGTGGGGCCAACATGAGCAGTGTGTATTAGTTGCTGCTCGCTGCCGGTGAAAATCTGCTACTTAAAAGGTATGCAGGGGAGGAGGGATGTTTGAGAGACCATATGGCATGCAGGCAAGAGAGGGAGAGACCAAATCACTTGTGGGACAGGGCGGAGTTCTGCCCACTCATGTTGGGCCCAGGCCCACCCAAAATTGGGTGCCTGGCTACGCCTCTGCCCAGAATAAATTCCAAGAAACTGAGGATTGATCCAAGCAGTAGTGCAATGTAAATGGGAGTTATAGTTGTAGCTCAAGGTGAGTTACATTCAGGTACAATAGGTATCTTTCTTGTCCCCGGGAGGGGGTGTGAGAAGCCTACAATCTAACCCCCCCTATTTACTAAGCCGTGCTAGTGGTTGCCATGCACTAATGCCAACACAGCCCATTCACTTTGAATGTGCTGTGTTGGCATTGCCAGGCGGCATAGTAAACAGTGAGGTAAGTTCTATCTGAAGCAATGGAGGATTAAAGGCATCTTTTACTAAAGAATAGCAAATATTATCTACCACAGGACCTATTTTATTCCTGTGGGCCCTGTGCAGATAGCATGTGCTAATCGTTAGTAAAAGACCCCCTAAGTGACTTGCCCAATATCACAAAAAGCTACAGTGAGATTTAACCTGAGCTTGCCTGGTTCCTAGCCTGCTGCTCTAGCCATTAGTTAAACAGGCTTCACTGGTGACATTGAAAATGATTCTCTGTAATTCAGGTGTCATAGAACTTGATAATCAGTCTGTACTTTTAATTGTCTGTAGATTTCAGAGACATATGAACGGCAGTCCTGCACGACATTAGCTCCACCCTTATCAGCACCCCTGATAACAATGTTAGAGTTAGCTTTCAAAGATTCAAAAGTGAGCTTCTCCATCTTCGTCAAATTAGAGAACCTTCTCTTGAAGGAAGCCTGTTCAATATGCTGGAATATAGACAGAACCAAATGGCGAAAGGCAGCTAATACCGGATTTAGGGGACCAGGAGGAGTCCAGCAAGACAAGAGGCTACCCATTAGCGGTAGTGCGTGTCGCCTATCGCAGAGCGTGCTATAACCACTGGGATTTTTTGCTCACACCAAGGACACAAACATCTTCAGAGGATGATCTCACACTCACATATTTATTTATTTATTACATTTGTATCCCACATTTTCCCACCTATTTGTAGGCTCAATGTGGCTTACATATGTCATGCAGTACAATTTCTTGTCAAGTCACATAGTTCCTGCGGTAAGGAAACATTGGGACCTGGTGCAGACTATACCTATTTTTAGCAAAGTGGGTTTAGGCTTTTCTTTCTGCCACACGAGGAACTTGAAGGAACATTTTAGCCCTGCTGTCTTACCGCCTCCTCAATTACAACCTGGTCTGGACACTGGACCAGTTGATGATTTCAAATGTAATACTTGTTCTGTATTTATTTATTTATTTAGATTTTGCTCACACCTTTTTCAGTAGTAGCTCAAGGTGAGTTACATTCAGGTACACTGGATATTTCTCTGTCCCAGGAGGGCTCACAATCTAAGTTTGTACCTGAGACAATGGAGGGTTAAGTGGCTTGCCCAAGATCACATGGAGCAGCAGAGGGATGTGGGATTATGATTGAGACCACATTTTTTTATTAACTCGGTGGATCACAAAAGACATTTTCTCAAAACCAAGACATCTTGCAAATCTGCTTTTGTTGTCTATTGCATAATTTGTCCATGCAACATAGTTTATGTGGGACAGGCATCTTGTGCATTGGTCACACGTTTGACAGAGCATAGAAGTTCCATACATACCAACAAGCCCGGTCTCCCTTTGGCCATGCATTGTTTTCAACAGGGTCATTTGTTTCAGCAGTTAAGTTGTCTGATTTTACAACATGCGCCCCCCCCCCCCCCCCCCCCCCTTGGCAGAGGAGGGGACCGGTGATGCATCCTATTTCAATCTGAGCAGAGATGGATTTTTAAACTTACATAGTAGATGACGGCAGAAAAAGACCTGCACGGTCCATCCAGTCTTAATTCCCTTGAACCTAAAGGACTTAATACTCGCCTTGATTGGTGTCATTTTTTCTGATTATTCAGAACACTGTTGTGTATTTTGTTCGAATGTGCCCTTTAGTTCACTGGTCTCATATGATTGGTTGGTGAGATCTTGGCGTCTGATGTCATTTCCCTTTATAAAGGGCGGCCATTTTTTGACACCAATATGCCTATAGGCTGTGTACGACCTTGTGGTTATCTTGATATCAAGTGGGTATTTTACTTGCAGACCTTGTTTTCTTTTTCTTTTTTCATGTTATGAAATACTGACTGTTTATTTTCTTTTTGCAGACATACTTGCCAACTGGATCCTGACGCAGTTTCCATGAAATGCTGGCCATCGTTGGCCCAGGGGCAAGTTATCATCACGATTGATCCATTAGAAGTCGTTTTCAGGCTGCTTAAGCCATTTACTTTCAAGATAAGTTGCTCTTTGATATTATACTTTTGAGCACTTGAAGTTTTAGGTTTTGTACAGCACTTAAGTCAACGGTGCTGGGAGGTTTTTGCTGATGATGAAGTCTAGATCTTTTTAGATCAATATCGCTCTGTATTACCTAACTAGGTTTGAGCGGCTTTGAGGCTTTTCCTTCCAAAATTTTTTTTGTGTGATTTCATAACTATACCTGTGGATTACATTTTTTTTATTTGACTTGCTACACTGGTTAATTCCACACCCCCTACTTTTTCTAAAGTAAAATAATACAGGACCAATATCAACACCAAAAAATGACAAGTGTTCCACTAAATTGTGACTTTAAAATCACTCCTCAAATTTATAAATATTCATTCAAAAAAAGTTTGTGGAGAAAATGGCGATCTCAGTAGTCCATAAAGGGTAACCTTGGACATACCAGGCTTTGTTGAATTAATGCCAGTATCTGGTTTCTTTCATTGGTCTCCAAAAAACTCCTTTGATATTTCAATGTGCAATCCTTAATAATGCTTCTTAAATAACAAAATTGTTTAAATGGTGCCATTTTGAATGAGGACACAAAAAAGTTTTGAATGAATATTTATAAATTTGAGGACTATCTTTAAAATCACAATTTAGTGGAATACTTGCAATTTTTTGGTGTTCATATTGGTCCTGTATCAGCACATATACCCAACTGGGCATTTAAAAGTCTGTCCTTAATAATGCCACATGTTCAGAAATCATAGCCATAAATATAGACAGTTATTCAAACATTATCACACATACCTGAACAGGCATCTATACACACCTTGCAAAAGTAAACAACTTTAACAGAATACATCCAAATTTTCCATCTTCCAAAATTCCTGACAGCAGATGTACAGATCAGTAGGACCCAAAACAAAGTCAGGAACAGCACAGTTTATACCTTCCTTAGGTTTCACTGTTGGGTTTAACCAGTGGTTCCCAAACCTTATCCTGGAGACACCCCAGCCAGTCAGGTTTTCAGTATATCAGGGGAGCGCTATAGAAGTGATTTATAGTAGTAGTAATAGTAGTAGGGACACAAGATGAAGGTAGACTATGGTAGATTTAAAACAAATAGGAGAAAGTTTTTCTTTACTCAGCGTGTAGTTGGACTCTGGAACTCGTTGCCGGAGAATGTAGTGACAGCAGCTGGCCTTATGGAGTTTAAGGGGGGTTTGGACAGATTCCTGAAGGAAAAGTCCATTGAACATTATTAATTTTTTTTTTCTTTTGGGGGGGGGGGGGGTGGGGTTGCCGGGTTCTTGGGGCCTGGATTGGCCGCTGTCGGAGACGGGATGCTGGGCTTAATGGACCCTTGGTCTTTTCCCAGTATGGCGGTGCTTATGTGCTTGTGAGGCAGTGCAAGCAAATCTCTCCTGAATATTCATTGTGGGTATCCTTAAAACATGACTGGCTGGGGTGCCTCCAGGAACAGGTTTGGAAACCACTGGTTTAAAAAACAATACCTTGTGCATGTAAAATCTGGATAACTGAATTAAGATCAAAGTAATGTAATAACACAGTAACAAAGTAGATAACAGCAGATAAAGACCTGTATGGTCCATCCATCAAATTTTTAAGGAAATGCCCAAAATATGTAATACTTGGTCGCAATAATGAAATAGTGATGGAATATTTACATAGCAGGCAGTCAACAGTTTTATTTTCTACTGAAAATAATTAACTTTGTATGAACTTGGCAGCTAACAGTGGCATCCAAACAAACTTTAACAAGAAACAACAGAACTGGCACATTTAGACCAACTTTGGACATCTGCATGAAGGTAGCTCTTCCCTCACTATTTAATACCTCTCTTTGAAATAGTAGTAATAAAAAAAATATCAAGGAGTCAAGGAACAAAATGGATCACAATCAAGGTTCAAAAAACAAGCAACTTCATTAAAAAATGACCCATACACACTACATAATCTCTCTTTTTATTCAAACCATTAGGTATAACTGACCTGAAGTCGAATATCATCTTTTGTTCAACTTTAATCAACATCTGATCAACATCTCCTCCTCTCCACGGAATCTTTGATTTTCTTAATACAAAAAAGCTAAAATGCTCAAATCTATTATTCTTTCCATAGAATGTTCCACCAAAGGCTTATCTAGTGGTTCAGGTGGTGGTAGGGCTATGGGTGTTTAGGTAAGAGTGGAACATGGGACGATCAGTGCTAGTACAGCATAGGGGATGATGTGTAGTTTTATCAGGAAACCAGATGAGATGACTGTATTATTTTCCAGGAAAAGCCTTATTTGCCAAGAAAAATATTAAACAGCCTAGCAACCAAGACATTCTATGGTGACATAAAGATAATGGATAACTTAAACAGAAAGGGGTGAACAAATGTGGATAAAGGAGAGCTGATTAATATTGTATATCTGGATTTTCGACAAAGTACTTCATGAAAGACTCCAGAGGAAATTGGAGAGTCATGGGATAGGAGATAGTGTTCTATTGTGGATTAAAAACTGGTTCAAAGATATAAAACAGAGAGTAGGGTTAAATGGTCAGTATTCTCAATGGAGAAGGGTAGATAGGCGACCCTCAGGCGACCCTCAGGGGGAGGAATGCTGGCTTCGGCCTAACCCCTGGTAAGCCTTTCCTCAGCTGAGAGGTGCCCAGCTCTACCACCGGCTGCCTTTCAGGTGCTGTGGAGGACTTGCAGCTCATCTGCATATCCTTACAGCCTTCTCCGGGGTGACACCCAGGTCCACTCTGATCCACTCGGGGCCTCCGCTCTAGGTGCCGCGTTCTCTTTACATCTAATCTTCTTCCCAGTTGCTAAAGTACCTCAGTCATTTATGGCCCCTATTCACATTCTCTTCCTAGCCCTGTCCCTTCCTAATCTTTTCCCTCACCCCCTACCTCTCTCCGCTAAAGGAACTCACTGCCCATCCATTGACTTCATCACCTCACCTTCTCTCCTACCCTCTTCCTCCCTCTTGGCTTTTAATCTCCGCCTCTTTCTTCCGTCCATTTTGCCTTCCCCATTCCACCTAAATACCTCTCGCCTTCGACGCGTTCGTGGCCACACCTCTCCTACTCTCCTCCGCTCTCTTTTACTCCTTCTCTTACTCTCAGCCGGTGACATCAATCCCAATCCTGGCCCCCCTCACCAACTATTATCCCAACTCTACAGATCTCACCGCGACCTCTCTAACCTCATCTCTATTTCTCTACTCCCCTCCTCTTCTCTGCCCTTCTCTTGCGCCCTATGGAATGCCCGCTGTATCTGTAACAAACTCGCCTATATCCAGGACCTCTTTATCTCACGTCACCTCCATCTGCTTGCCATAACAGAAACCTGGCTCTGCCCTGATGACTCTGCTTCAGTCGCAGCCCTGTGCCATGGCGGTTATCTATTTTCACATACTCCTCGCCCTGCTGGCCGTGGGGGCGGTGTTGGACTACTTCTCTCTCCCTCCTCCAGATTTCAACCCCTTCTTCCACCTCAATCTCACTGTTTTTCCTCCTTTGAAGTCCACTCTATCCGCCTTTTCTCTCCTCTGCCTCTTCGAATAGCGGTCATTTATCGTCCCCCTGATAAGTCCCTTTCATCCTTTCTCAGTGACTTTGACGCCTGGCTTGCCTTCTTCCATGATCCTTCCTCCCCCTCTCTCATCCTTGGTGACTTTAATATTCCTGCTAATGATCCTTCCAACTCTTATATTTCCAAGTTACTCACTTTAATGTCCTCCTTTAATCTCCAACTATGCTCCACCTCCCCCACTCATCAAAATGGTCACTGTCTTGATCTCATCTTCTCCTCCAACTGTTCACCCTCTAGTTTCCTTGCCTCTGATCTTCCCTCCTCTGATCACCATCTTATAACTTTCACACTTAAATCTCCTCCCTCCCAGTCCCGTCCTATCTTATCTAATTTATCTAGGAATCTTCACGATATTGACCCTTCATCTCTATCCTCCCATGTTTCAAACCTCCTCTCTACTGTGGCACCATCCACGTCTGTCAACGAGGCTGTTTCTTCTTACAACAATACTCTATCCTCTGCCTTAGACACTCTTGCACCTTTGATGACCCGCCCTGTAAGGCGTACAAAACCCCAACCTTGACTGACTTCTAATATCCGCTACCTACGTTCCTGTACCTGCTCCGCCGAACGCCTCTGGCGGAAATCTCGGGCCCTTGCTGATTTCTTACACTTTAAGTTCATGCTGACCTCCTTCCAATCTGCTCTTTTACGTGCCAAACAGGATTATTATATCCAACTGACCAACTCTCTTGGCTCTAATCCTCGACTTATCTTCACCACACTGAACTCTCTCCTCAAGGTGCCCCTCCCCCAACTCCCCCTTCATTATCTGCTCAGACCCTTGCTGAATTCTTTCACAAGGTTCAAAAGATAAACTTTGCTTTCTCTACCTCACCACCTCTCCCTCCACTAGTCTGTTCCCCTCTCTCTCCTTCCCCTCATTCCCTTTCCTCCTTTCCTGAAGTTACTATTGAGGAAACTACACTTCTCCTTTCTTTCTCAAAATGTACCACCTGTTCCTCTGATCCCATTCCCACCCACCTTCTTAATGCCATCTCTCCTGCTCTTATTCCTTTTATCTGTCACATTCTCAACCTCTCACTTTCCACTGCGACTGTCCCTGCTGCCTTTAAACATGCTGTGGTCACACCTCTCCTTAAGAAGCCTTCACTCGACCCTACTTGTCCCTCTAATTACCGACCCATCTCCCTCCTTCCTTTTCTCTCCAAATTACTTGAGCGTGCTGTTCACCGCCGCTGCCTAGATTTTCTCTCCTCACATGCTATTCTTGACCCACTACAATCTGGTTCTCGCCCTCTCCACTCAACCGAAACTGCGCTTACTAAAGTCTCCAATGACTGGCTAAATACAGAGGTCAATATTCCATCCTCATTCTTCTTGATCTTTCCGCTGCTTTTGACACTGTCGATCACAGCATACTTCTCGATACCCTGTCCTCACTTGGATTCCAGGGCTCTGTCCTTTCCTGGTTCTCTTCCTACCTCTTCCTCCGCACCTTTAGTGTTCACTCTGGTGGAGCCTCTTCTACTTCTATCCCTCTGCCTGTCGGCGTACCTCAGGGTTCTGTTCTTGGTCCCCTCCTCTTTTCTATCTACACTTCTTCCCTTGGTTCATTAATCTCATCCCATGGCTTTTCCTACCATCTCTATGCTGATGACTCCCAAATCTACCTTTCTACCCCTGATATCTCACCTTGCATCCAAACCAAAGTTTCAGCGTGCTTGTCTGACATTGCTGTCTGGATGTCTCAACGTCACCTAAAATTAAATATGACCAAAACCGAGCTTCTCATTTTCCCCCCTAAACCCACCTCCCCGCTCCCCCCGTTTTCTATTTCTGTTGATGGCTCTCTCATTCTCCCTGTCTCCTCAGCTCGAAACCTTGGGGTAATCTTTGACTCTTCTCTCTCTCCTTCTCTGCTCATATCCAGCAGATTGCCAAGACCTGTCGTTTCTTTCTTTACAACATCCGTAAAATCCGCCCCTTTCTTTCCGAGCACTCTACCAAAACCCTCATCCACACCCTTGTCACCTCTCGTTTAGACTACTGCAATCTGCTTCTTGCTGGCCTCCCACTTAGTCACCTCTCCCCTCTCCAGTCGGTTCAAAACTCTGCTGCCCGTCTCGTCTTCCGCCAGGGTCGCTTTACTCATACTACCCCTCTCCTCAAGACCCTTCACTGGCTCCCTATCCGTTTTCGCATTCTGTTCAAACTTCTTCTACTAACCTATAAATGTACTCACTCTGCTGCTCCCCAGTATCTCTCCACACTCGTCCTTCCCTACACCCCTTCCCGTGCACTCCGCTCCATGGATAAATCCTTCTTATCTGTTCCCTTCTCCACTACTGCCAACTCCAGACTTCGCGCCTTCTGTCTCGCTGCACCCTACGCCTGGAATAAACTTCCTGAGCCCCTACGTCTTGCCCCATCCTTGGCCACCTTTAAATCTAGACTGAAAGCCCACCTCTTTAACATTGCTTTTGACTCGTAACCACTTGTAACCACTCGCCTCCACCTACCCTCCTCTCTTCCTTCCCGTTCACATTAATTGATTTGATTACTTTATTTATTTTTTGTCTATTTGATTGTAAGCTCTTTCAGCAGGGACTGTCTTTCTTCTATGTTTGTGCAGCGCTGCGTACGCCTTGTAGCGCTATAGAAATGCTAAATAGTAGTAGTAGTAGGAGTAGATAGTGGGGTTCCGCATGGGTCTGTGCTGGGACCACTGTGTTTTTAACATATTTATAAATGATCTAGAGATGGGAGTAACTAGTGAGGTAATTAAATTTGCTGACGACACAAAGTTATTCAAAGTTGTGAAAAATTGCAAGAGGACCTTATGAGACTGGGAGACTGGGCATCCAAATGGCAGATGATGTTTAATGTGAGCAAGTGCAAAGTGATGCATGTGGGAAAGAGGAACCCGAAATTTAGCTAAGTGATGTAAGGTTCCACATTAGAAGTGAATGACCAAGAAAGGGATCTAGATGTCATCATTGATGATACATTGAAACCCTCTGCTCAGTGTGTGGCAGCAGCTAAGAATGAAAATAGAATATTAGGTATTATTAGGAAAGGAATGGAAAACAGAAATGAGAACATTATAATGCCTTTGTATCACTCCAAGGTGCAACTACACCTCGAATACTGTGTGCAATTCTGGTCACCGCATCTCAAAAAAGATATAGTGGAATTAGAAAAGGTGCAGAGAAGGCGACGAAAATGATAAAGGGGATGGGCCGACTTCCTTATGAGGAAAGACTAAAGCAGCTAGGGAACTTCAGCTTGGAGAAAAGACAGCTGAGGGGAGATATGATAGAGGTCTATAAAATAATGAGTAGAGAGGAACAGGTAGACGTGAATCACTTTCCAAAAAAATCACAGTTTTGTGATCTTGCCAGGTACTTGTAACTGGGATTGGCCACTATTGGAAACAGGATGCTGGGCTTGATGGACCTTCGGTCTGTCCCTGTATGGTGAGTGTCTTGGTGTTTACTGCCAGCTGATTTCTACTGTGAACTAATAACGCTACACTGCTTAGTAAAAGGACCTCTTAGTTTTCCCACTATACATCAGGTTACAGGGACATCTACATGCATAAATCACCTTTTCTATCTTACAGTTTGAAAAATGATGTAGTACATATTCCTTACTAGTCACTGGATATTTAAAAGATTTAATCTTCCTATTTAGACAACACACTGAACATTTATCACAAGGAAAATGTCCCTTGAAAAGTGTTTTTTCAGCTATTGATTGTCTGACAAATGCTGATGGTACTGGCATATTTCTCAAATTCATACTCCGTCTATAGGCGATCATTAGGTCCTTATTATTAAAGGGTTCTATTGCCTAAATTACATACCAATGTTTCTTTAAGATTTTAATAATATCATATGACAGATGATTAAATTCCAAACACAAACAATTTTTTCATTAACATTTTCTCTGACTTCCTTAAGAGCTCATCACTATCCTTTAGACTTGGAGTTGGGGCAGGGATACGATGTCATAAGTACGTAAGTATTGCCATACTGGAACAGACCGAAGGTCCATCAAGCCCAGCATCCTGTTTCCAACAGTGGCCAATCCAGGTCACAAGTAACATAGTAACATAGTAAATGACGGCAGAAAAAGACCTGCACGGTCCATCCAGTCTGCCCAACAAGATAACTCATATGTGCTACTTTTTGTGTATACCCCACTTTGATTTGTACCTGTGCTCTTCAGGGCACAGACCGTATAAGTCTGCCCAGCACTATCCCCGCCTCCAAACCACCAGCCCCGCCTCTGGCACAGATCGTATAAATCTGCCCAGCACTATCCCTGCCTCCCACCACCGGCTCTGGCACAGACCGTATAAGTTTGCCCAGCACTATCTCCGCCTCCCAACCACCAGCCCCGCCTCCCACCACCAGCTCTGGCACAGACCGTATAAGTCTGCCGAGCACTATCCCTGCCTCCCATCACCGGCTCTGGCACAGACCGTATAAGTCTGCCCAGCACTATCCCCGCCTCCCAACCACCAGCCCCGCCTCCCACCACTGGCTCTGGCACAGACCGTATAAGTCTGCCCAGCACTATCCCTGCCTCCCACCACCGGCTCTGGCACAGACCGTATAAGTCTGTCCAGCACTATCCCCGCCTCCCAACCACCAGTCTCTCTCTACCTTACTTCTGAACAGGATATCATCTATATATGAGGCATCCAGTCTATTACTATTTTGTAGCTTCACTGCATGCCCCCTAGTCCTAGTATTTTTGGAAAGAGTATACACCTGTTCCACTGCACTCATTATTTTATAGACCTCTATCATATCTCCCCTCAGCTGTCTTTTCTCCAAGTTGAAGATCCCTAGCTGCTTTAGCCTTTCCTCGTAGGGAAACCACCCCATCCCCTTTATCATTTTCATCGCCTTTCTCTGCAACTTTTCTAATTCCACTATATCTTTTTTGAGATGCAGTGACCAGAATTGAACAAAATATTCAAGGTGTGGTCACACCATGGAGCAATATAAAGGTGATGTTATCAAAAGGGGTGGAGTGGATGGGAGGGTGTGGCTTTGGTGGGCATGGGTGAAAAGTGGGTAGGGTTAGGGTGGATCCTCGATGCTGACACAATCAGAAATGGGCATGGCCACTTGTCAAAATATGCAAATTTGCTTTTACAAAAGGGGGTGAACCGTACTACTAAGGAGGCTATAGAGTAGAGTACCACAGGATTTTGTACTGGGACCAGTTCTTAACATATTTGTAAAAGAGCTGGAAATGGAAATGACAAATGAGGTGATCAAATTTGCAAATGACACAAAATTATTCAAAGTTATTAAATCATAGGTGGATTGTGAGACATTGCAGGAAGACAATACGAGACTGGAAGATTAAGCATCCAAATGGCAGATGAAATCTTATATAGACAAGAGCAAAGTGTTACATAATGGAAAGGATAATCTAAATTATAGCTACATGATGCTAGTTAGGATCCAGATTAGGAGCCACCACCCATGAAAAAAAGTCTCAGTGTCATTGTGAACAATATGTTGAAATCTGTTTAGTGTGTGACTGCAGCCAAAAAAGCAAACAGAATGTTAGGAATTATTAGGAAAGGAATAGAAAATAAAACAAAGAATATTATAATGTCTTTGTATCGCTTCAAAGTGAGACTGTACCTTGAATATTCTGGGCAGTTCTGCACACTCCAACTTAAAAAAAAAAACTAATTAGAAGTACAGAGAAAAGCAACCAAAATGATCAAGGGGATGGAACAACTCTCATATGAGGAAAAGCTAAAGAGGTCTATGCGCTTCAGCTTCTAGAAGAGATGGCTGAGAAGGGATATGATAGAGGTCTACAAAATCCAGAGTTGAATGAACAGGTACATGTAAATCAATTGTTTCCTCTTTCAAAAACTACAAAGACTAGGGGCCACAAATATGAGAAAATGTTGTAAAGATCAGCTAGTGTAGCTGGTTTTTAAAAAGATTTGGACAAATTCTAGGAAATAAAGGCCATAAATAATTATTAAGGTAGACCTGGGGGTAAATTGCATAGAATCTTGGTATTCTTTGAGAATCTGCCAGATACTTGTGACCTGGCATGGCCACAGTTAGAAGCAGTATACTAGGCTACATGGATCTTTCATTATAGCAATTCATATCTTCTTCTGAAATGACAGGAAAAACCAAAACATTTTTTTCTTTCATAATGCACACTTTTCTGAAAAAGTCTCTATTATTCATTCATTATTTGCTTCTAAAATAAAAAAACAAAATCAAAAATGAAAATTTTTATAAATAGTACATGAAGCTAAATAAATGAAAATACAGCACACCACTAGTGATAAGCAGGAGGAGGAGGAGTCTCCGTTTAGAAGAAATGCTCAGGTTAGTAGCCACTGTGTGCTTGTTCTGACTGGCTGATCAATTCATTGCACAATTTATCAGATCTTGATGGAAAGAGGTTAAATGTTTCAGCCAAACACTAAACATTCCATCAGTGTCTTTCCTTAGCATGGTCCAGTTGGGGCTTTTCTTAGTATAACTTTAAGTAGCACTATGAGTTTGATGTTTGCCTTTTCTCTGAAACTTAACCTAAGAAAAGATCCTATCATCTTAAGCTTGTCAAAAATATATTAAGGGGCCCTTTTACTAAGTGACGGTAATCCCACCATGGGTTTACCATGTGCCAATCAGGAGTTACCGCTGGCCCAACACGGGCTCCAGTGGTAGTTGCACCCCAGTGTGCGGCATTTCCGGCATTACTGGAAATATTCAAAAACTAATTCCAGGTAAATACTACCTGGCAGTAATCAGGAAGTGCTGCACACTACCTGGTTACCAAGGCAAGATGCTACCTGAGGCGGAGCTAGGATGCTGCCCCCTTCCTACCTCCAGCCTGTTCGCGGCACTGGCCTGCCGCCGGCACCCACCTCTTCCCTTTACTGCGGCTGCCTAAGCCTCTGATGAAACAGGAAGTTACATCAGAGAGGTGGCCACAGTAAAGGGAAGAGGCGGGTGCCAGCGGCAGGGCAGCGTATGGGAATAACTGCTGCTGCCGGGTAACGCTGTGAAGGGGAGATACCACTCCTGAAGAGTGCCGACTGAGGCCCCCACCTCAGGTGGCCTAATGGTCGGACCACCCCTGACCACCGGGTTTGCATGGGAGCCCTTACCACCACCTCAATGGGTGGTGGTAAGTGCTGCCTCCCGCATGCCACATGGTAAGACCAATCTTACCACATGGCCATGTCTTTTTTGAGCTTTTTTACCCGCTGCGGTAGAAAGGGCCTCAGCATATGGCAAAAACAGCCCCCACTGCTAGCGCAGGGCCCTTTTTACTGCAGCTTAGTAAAAGGACCCCTAAGTTACTCCAATAAAAGGTATCACTGTATTTCTCTTTATCTTGTTTTATTTTATTTCTATTTATTGTCTTTTCCCTGTACAAGTCTTTGTTCTCTACTGTGCTGTGTGGGAACCCGATATAAATTTCCCTGGAATTTTCTGTTTCTTGGTTATGGACTATACTAATGGTTCAGTATTATACAAGTAGGTCCTCATCAACCAAATAACTAGTGACCACCAATTTAAAATGCACAGACATAACTGAAATCGAGACTTCAAGAAGCAATATGCTGCAAGAAGGGTAACCCTGGAAAAGGAGAAACAAAAATGCATCTCCACCCATAGGGATCCTTTTACAAAGCTGCTCTAAGCACTAGCGAGTGCTCACCACAGCTTAAAAGGACTTACTGCAGGATGAATTTTTTAATTTATTTATTAGATTTTGCTCACACCTTTTTCAGTAGTAGCTCAAGGTGAGTTACATTCAGGTACTTTGGATACTGAAGTGTCCCACGGTAATTTCGTAATGTGTGTGCGCAAACCATACAGTAAAAAAATCAATTTTATTTCCCCGCAAAGGGGGTGATCAGGGAGCACAGCGTGGGTGTTTTTGCAGTAATCAGCGCAGCTACATTTCCGTGCACTAACCAGGTTAGCGCATGAGCTCCTACTGCCTACAAAACAGGCATCGGTAAGTGCTCACATGCCAATGACAACGTTAATGCATGGCCATTAAGTTGGAAAAGTGGCCATTTTCCGGTTCTGCTATAAATGGCCTTAGCAGGGGCATAGCCAACCCCTTTGACTCCCCTCCCGCTGCCAACCCTCCCCCGCCGCCGCTGTCGGGTACCTTTGCTGGTGGGGGTCCCCAACCCCCACCAGCCAAAGTCCTCTTCTACGGCGCGGCCACGTTGCTGATCTGCAAGGGCAGGCTTCTGTTTCTGTGATTGACGACCCCCACCAGCAAAGGTACCCGACGGTGGTGGGGGAGGGTTGGCAGTGGCGGGGGAAAGAGGGGGTCAAAAGGGTTGGCGCCGAGGGGGGTCAAAGGTGGTGGTGGTGGCGGCAGCAGCGGGGGTGTCAAAAATGGCGGCAGGGGGTTAAAATGGTGGTGGGGGATCGGCAGTGCCAGGGGGGCTAAAATGTGCCCCCTCACCTCGGGCTCTGGACCCCCTCCCACCGAAGTCTGTCTATGCCCCTGGGCCTTAGCACACCAGAAAGACCCATGTAAGGGAGCACTAAAAGCCCATAGTGAGTAAAATACAAAACATAAAACACACATTCGTAAAGCTGACATGTTTGTTTTAAAAGGTTATAGACTGCATTTCACAGTCTTAAAGTGGTTTGCAGAACACAAAACAAATATTATAGTAAAACAATAAAACCTTCCACCTACCAATCTAACCTGAACGAAAAATGTACCTTACTGCCTGGTAATTTATTTTTTAATGATCATGTTGATCCCAATTTCTCTTTTTCACTTTACTCTGTGCGGTCTTTTCATTCCTCTGGCCAAGCCACCACCTTTCATTTTCCACTTTTCTCTCATCCCTTCTTTTTCAATCCTGCCTTAAATCTCACATTGGTTTTTCCACTTTCATTTCTATCCTCTTGCAGCTAGATTTCATCTTGGCTTCAACCCCTGTTCACTAAGCAGAATTTTTGCAGAGGTGTCTCCACCCAGAGCTGAAATCCTTAGCCCTCCACGTCCATCCCAAAACCTTCAACGACCTGTTCCTGGCAAAATCCAAAGGTCTCTATTCTATCCTCATCCTTCTCGATCTATCCGCCACTTTTGACACTGTTGATCACAGCCTACTTCTTGATACGCTGTCTTCATTTGGATTCCAGAGCTCTGTTCTTTCCTGGTTCTCCTCCTACCTCTTGCTTTGCACCGTGTACACTCTGGTGGATCCTTTTCCACTTCGACCCTCTACCAATCGGTGTACCTCAGGGTTCTGTTCTCAGTCCTCTCCTGTTCTCCATCTACACTTCTTCCCTTGGCTCTCTGATATCATCCCATGGCTTTCAATACCATCTCTATGCTGATGACTCCCAAATTTACCTCTCTACCCCTGAAATCTCAACTAGCATCCAGACCAAGGTTTCAGCCTGCCTATCTGATATTGCTGCCTGGATGTCCCAACATCATCTAAAACTTAACATGGCCAAAACCGAGCTTCTCATCTTTCCCCCTAAACCTACCTCTCCTCTCCCCCCTTGCTCTATTTCTGTGGATGGCACTCTCATTTTCCCTGTCTCATCTGCTCGAAAACTTGGGGTCATCTTTGACTCCTCTCTCTCCTTCTCTGCTCATATTGAACAGATTGCCAAAACCTGTCATTTCTTTCTCTATAACATTAGCAAAATCCGTCCTTTCATCTCTGAGCATTCTGCCAGAACCCTTATCACCTCTTGTCTTGATTATTGTAACCTGCTTCTCACCGGCCTCCCTCTCAGCCATCTCTCTCCTCTTCAATCAGTCCAAATTTCTGCTGCACGACTCATTTTCCGCCAAAGTCGCTATGCCCACATTAGCCCCCTCCTTCAGTCACTTCACTGGCTCCCTATCCGTTTCCGTATTCAGTTTAAGCTTTTCTTATTGACCGTATTCACTCTGCTGCTTCCCAGTACCTCTCCACTCTCGTCTCTCCCTACGCCCCCCTCGGGTACTCCGTTCTGTAGATAAATCTCTCTTATCCGTCCCCTTCTCCTCTACTGCTAATTTGTCTTGCTGCACCTCATGCCTGGAATAGACTTCCAGAGCCTGTGCGCCTAGCCCCGTCTTCGGCCGTCTTCAAGTCCAAACTTAAAGCGCACCTCCTTACCACTGCTTTTGACTCCTAACCTCTACTCACTTGCCCTGTCCTTTATCCTCACCTCTTTATTCCCTTACCCTTAATTGTTCTGTCTGTTTACCTGTCTAATCTAGATTGTAAGCTATTTGAGCAGGGACTGTCTTTTTTGTGTATGGTGTACCGCGCTGCGTATGCCTTGTAGCGCTATAGAAATGTTAAATAGTAGTAGGAGGAGGAGGTGAACATTGAATGAGGCAGCTTGGACAGAGAAATCATATTAATTTGTTAATTCTGTTTAAGTTTGGTTCAGTCCTGCAAGTGGTAGAATGCCATCTGGTTTTAATTACTCAAATGTCTAGCTTTTGCTAGACTAGAGGTTAGAAAGGTCAGTGAGAAATAAAACTTTCTTTGTCCCTTTTTGAGTGATGGATTGTTCATAGGTATTATTTACCACATCTGGATGCCATTCTAAGTAAGGCAGGCATAGTGGACAATCTCGAGGGGATCAGCAAGCAGGCAGTTTTAAAAGATTAGGCTGAATGTTGTTTAGAAGAAGATAGTTTAGATTTAGATATTCTTGATGATTTAGATTCTGTCTTATAAGGAATTCTGATTTTTGCTTATTTTAAAATATGTTTTATTCTGTTTAATTAATAAGTTTTATTTCTCCCTGTAAAATATCTTTTCAATTCAGTGTCTGACTTTCAAGTGAGATTTGTCTGCAGTTTAAGAGGTCATCATCTGGTTTGAATTATCCACAGTCCTAGCTAGGTGAAAGAGGTCAGGAAAAGTCAATTCTTCTCCTTAATGGATTATAGCTAAGTGTAGGACTGGTCTCCTGAAAGTAATAACAAACCATGTCTGTGTGCCATTAAGTAAGACTGGCCCCTTAATGAACCCAGCTCAAGTTATGAAGTTAACCGGGAATCTGATTATGTGAATAATAATAAAATGCAGGAGATAGGTGCCACATTGTCTAGTTTGAGAGGCCCCAGGTCATAGGTCAGTTTAGGAAATATCTCAAACCTATGTAACTGATATTTTTGAGTAAATGTGTAGAGATAATTAGTTCAAGACAGGGTAATCAATCTATTCTTTACCATCTGGTGAGAAAGGGAGGCTAGAAGGGTTTAGGACCCTATATAAAGGAGAGCAGAAGCAGCTCACGTTAGAGGAGCTGAGACGAGAAGGAACCAAGACAGCAGACACAAAACACAGAGAGCTGAAGAGAAGGAAAGACCTAGTGCTGATGTCCTACTTTGTTTGCTGGCAAATAAAGAAGACTTCTCTCTCATTCTGGTGTGTGGTGTTTGACTCCTGAAGTACCACAGATTCTGCTAACAATAGTGGTAATTCCTGCAACAATTGAACACACCGTGCTTTCCTTTAACAGCTTTGCTGCACCATCTCCTGATCATTAAAGGACCCGATCCAGCTCTTATTAGGAGACTGTCCCAGCAGCAAATGATGTGCTGCGGTGCTTTTCCAGCTGCTGGACGTGATCGGGTCATTTACGTAAATAAAGATATTTGGAAATGACTCAGCAACACTGTCAGAGACAAGTTCAGTGGCTCGCTGTACCTCGACCCACGTATCACTCCTTCCCCGGTCTATTTCCCCCTCTGTCAGCTCTGATCCCCAATACCAATCCTTTATACTCAACCGTTCCCTGGTTTTTAACTACTTTCTTCTGCTTTTCATCCCTTAACATAACAGCCCCATTTCCCCTTCATCTTCTCTCCTGCCTCCCATTATCCCCTTTTCAACTTTCCCTTCACCAACCTGCAGCACCGTCCTTTTACCCCATACGACCCCCACCAAGACACATCTAACTCCCTGTACTCCTACTCTGACCCACAGAAGCTCCCTGTTCTCCCAACTTTGAGTCCTCACTTTCCCCCATCGCAAGGTCCCTTGTTCTTCCCTATTCGACGCTTTCCCCTCTGAGTTTTTTTAAGCCTGTTGGTGCCAAACCCCCGCCTGAGGCTCATAATCCTGTCTATATCCTCTTCCTCCTCCGGTCGGCGGTTCAGATAGATTGGGAGGGGGGTGAAAAGAGGCACGCACGGATCGGAAAGAAAGAGAGGAGCAGAAAGGAAGCAGTCGGAGCCTGGA
Source organism: Microcaecilia unicolor (assembly GCF_901765095.1). Classification (NCBI taxonomy): domain Eukaryota; kingdom Metazoa; phylum Chordata; class Amphibia; order Gymnophiona; family Siphonopidae; genus Microcaecilia; species Microcaecilia unicolor. The sequence goes on along the minus strand of NC_044037.1, from coordinate 102,839,193 downwards.
GTCCAGTACTGACCCGGATACCGCTGATGATCCTCTCCTGTTGGAAGGGACGTGCCGAAAGCGGGCTGAAAGTGTTTTCTGCTTGATAAGAGAGCGCCGAAGGAGGGAGGATCCTGATAGACCGACTCTCTGCCAGGTCAAAGTTAACAATGCATCGCTGAACCGAGATGGCTAACTTCCCCTAGGGTGTGTTTTGGCACTGCTAATTGTGTACTTGTGAAAATCTCCTTAGTTGCCTGACAAGAGTGGATCCAGTCCTGGGCTTACACCATTGCATGCAGGGCCCTGCAGTTCTGATTGCCAAATAGACTCCCTAAGGCAGGGGTAGGCGACTCAGTCTGGTTCTCCAGAGCCACAGGCAGGTCAGGTTTTCAGGATATCCACAATGAATATGCAGGAGATAGATTTGCAAGCACTGCCTCCATGGTATGCAAATCTTATCTCCTGCATATTCATTGTGGATATCCTGAAAACCTGACCTGCCTGCTGCTCTCGAGGACCGGAGTTGCTTACCCCTGCCCTAAGGGACCGATGGTCAGTTTCTCTGGGCTGTTCTGAACAGCGCTTTAAAATTAGCACGTGAACAGCGCGGGGAAATAAAGCCCTGATGATTGAAGCTAATAGCATACAAATTTATGTGTGTTATTAGCTTCAATCATGAGAGCACTTCCGCTGGAGGTTTGTGTCTGGGTATGCGGGAGGGGGGGGGGGGGTCCAGAGCCCGAGCTGAGGGGGCACATTTTAGTGCCCCCCCCCCCGGCGCCGCTGACTCCCCCACCACTTTTGACCGCTGCCGCGAACCCTCCCCCACCACCGCCAGGTACCTTGTCAGCCGAAGTCCTCTTCAGCGCCAGTCTACTCCGGCGCGTTCACTGATCTGGATTCTGTTTGTGTGAGTCCTGACGTCCTGCACCTTCCTACGTGTGGACGTCAGGAGTCAAGAAAAGACTCACAGAAACAGAATCCAGATCAGCAATGCACCGGAGACCTGATGGCGGGAGGGAGGGTCGGCGGTGGGGGGAAGAAAGTAGGGGGCCAGGGCTAAATCTGTGGGGGCCCATGCCCCGTGGCCCCACCTAGCTACGCCCCTGGCACGCACCCAAGGCACAATTCTCCTGAGTCCTGCAGAAGTTGTTTGACAGGTCCAGGAGAACCTCCCTTATATGGTACTGAAGCCCTGCCTGGTGCATCCCAGGATGCACCGGGCAGGGCAGGGCGCCTCCATTTTGAAAATGGCACTTGCAGGAGGAGGGAATGCAACATCCTCCTCCTGCTTCAAGTTATGGGTGGGGGTTGGGGGAGCACTGGCCCACCAGGGTGGAGGGGTGTCCACAGGGAAAACATTTTGTGTGTGTATGTGTGTGGGGGGATGGGGGATGGAGGTCCGCTGGATCTCCTCCCCTTTCTGTGTTGGGAGGGGGGCCTGTAAGCCTGCAAATGCATACTGGACAGGGCTCTCCATTCCTCCCCAATGCTCTCAAACCCAACTCCGAGCTGGCATAGGTTTTGCCGCAGGAGCAGTGCAAATATTTGGTGTGCTGCCCACTGAGCATTGGGGAGGAATACCATTTAGCATGCATTTGCATTCTGCTTGCACTCAGACCCGGTGAGCTTATTACACGCGCTTGCCGGCTCTGATCATAGGGCATAGGCAAACACAAGCACTAGTCCGGTGCTAACGGCCTGTAGCGCTGGCGTTTGCCTTTGATCATCTGCCCATAAAAAAAAAAAGGTACAAGTCCCTGCTTGCATTGGGGTAAGCCCAGGACTGGACCAAACCTGTGGAGCGAATCTGGATCATCCTATTTCAGACAGAGCCAAGAACTGGTCTTTTTCATGGTAGTAGAGTGTTGTGGGTACCGGGTAGATCCTCTCCTCACTGTCCCTTTTGCTTTAGGAGGTCCTGGGTGACAGAGAGAGCAGGTTACAGTGGCTATTCTGTGGGCCATTTTGCTGGGGGATGGGCAGGATTCATGTATAGGCAAACTAGGCATCTGCCTAAGGCCTTTGTTTGTGGGGCTGCCCCTCTCAGGTGTGCTAATTCAGTAGCTTCCAAGACAGATTTTTGCCCTGGTAAGTCAGCTGCTGAGTGGGGGGCAGCCAGAGCCAGTGCTGACCACAGAGTTCTGCCTATGCTTTCCACATCCTACCTATGTGTTGTCCTCCAGTCAACAGGAGGGGTCTGTAAGCTGGCTTCTTACTGCTTCTCTGCATGTTTTTGTGTCAATTTTTAAATGTATTTACCTTACAAAGGTGGGCCTGATCTGCTGGAGTACAGGACTAGGAAACTCAAAACTTACTTATAGGGTTCCCAAATGATTAATGCCGACCCAATTATATGCTGCCAATCCAAAAAGAAAACCTCCCTCTAATATGCACCACTAATGGTTTTCTTTTTTTGAAGTACAAGGTTTACTCCCTTGTTTACTAAGCCATGCTAGCATTAAGAGCCCACTATGAACAGAAAAAGTACCTGCATATAATATGTAAACCTGTTTTGATTGTACCACAAAAAGGTGATGTATCAAATCCCTTCCCCTTTTCCCTCTACTGCGGTGTCTAGGACCCACTAAAGGGTTAATCCTCCTACCCAAGAAGCAGGTTTGTGTGAGATATTCTTTATTGAGCAAACGGTTTTGGCAGAGTAAATGACTTAAAGCATAGTTGGAAAGGTGGGCATATTCAGAAGCGGAGCCAGGTTGACGGCGCGGGGGGGGGGGAGTGAAAGTGGTGCGAGAGTGGACTTCCACCGGTGCACATTTTCTATGCAACACGATAGGTGCCGGCAGAACTCCGTTTGGGGGAGCGGCCGCTCCACTGGCGCCCCACCTAGCTACGCCACTGAGCATATTCCTCTAGCAAGACATATGCAGGTCTGTAGTTGGTTTAAACCTTTTAAAAGTTTCTACTGAAGGCACGTGGGAACTCTGACTATCAGACTTTCCACAAAAAGACCTCAATCAGTTGAATGAACATATGAATATAAGAACTAGACCAAAGGCCCATCAAGCCCAGTATCCTGTTTTCCGTCAAACCAGGTCACAAGTACCTGTCAGGATACCAAAATGCAGCGCTGTTTTTTCTAGTGAAAAAGGTGCCCGTACTCAAATGCTGGGGCACCCTTCAGGGGTGGGATGATCACTGAGGGACCCACCCCACAATAGCCAGGCCCCCTGCAAACAGTCACAGAATCTATGACAAGGCAGAATTTGTATGTAGAGCCTGAGCTCCTTCATTAAAATATGAGGACCATGGGTCAATTTTAGCAGACAAAGGAAAAGGTGCCGGTACTCAGTATCCCCAAGTACCCCCTCAAAAAAAGCCCTGCCAAAATGTAGCTAGATTCAATACTGCTTCCTCCCCACCCCAAGTCTACCTTGCTAATAATAAGTTTAGAGACTTTTTTTCCAGTAAACGTGTCCAACCCATTTTTAAGCCCAGCTGTGCTAACTCCTTTTTCTTCTTCCTCCAGCAATGAATTCAAGAGCTTACTTGTGCAGTAAGTAAAATAAATACATTTTCTCCATTGTTTTAAATGTGTTACTTATTTACATTTACTTGTGCCACTCTACTCAGGATTTTATAGGCCTCTAACATATCTCCCTTCAGCTGTCTCTTTTCTGTTGCCCTAACCTTTTTAGCTTTTTTTTCATAGGCCAGCTGTTCCCTCCCCTTTATCATTTTGTTCACCTTTTTCTAGTTCTGCTATATCTTTTATGATGCAGCAATGAGAATTGCACACAGTACTTAAGGTGCAGTCTCGCCATGGAGCAATACAGAGCATTACGATATTCTCCATTTTATTCTCCAATCTTTTGCAGGGTTAGTTATCCTGGGTTAGTTTTGTGCACACAATGAACCTTACTCCTAATGATCTCAGGCCCAGATGCACAAAACTTACAGAGCCAGCAACATGCTTTTTTGTACTGGTTCTAGCCGGTTTAGCGAGACATGCACAAAGGCGTTGTGCGGGCTCTTTTCCTGTCAAGAATTGTATGCAAAGTTATTTTAATGAGCTAATTACTATTCAAATGTGCATTCCCAGTGATGCACAGAATGACCGCCTACCTTTAGGATGAAATTTTTGTAGGTGATCAAGAGCTGTCATTGCATGACGGCTGCTTCTTGACGGTGCAGTCAACAGGAGGATCTGAAGGTGAGTGTAGCACTACTGCAGTTCAAAGGCCTCTGCTCACATGTGGAAGGAGCCCTTGTACAGCATGATAGGCTCCAGGTAGTAGCAGGTCAGGTTTTTCCAGGCGGGAGCTGACACTGGCTCGGTTTTCTCAGTTGCTGCAGCCCCGGCTCCTTGATGCTGGACTGAAGAGCACCGTAGGGAGAATTGACAGCACCTGCTCAGGTTCCTCGGAGCAGCTGTGCCATGATCTTAAGCAGCTACTTCCTGCTTGCGAAGGGTACCAGTGCCATGCACAGGAGACACTCTTGGTCAGACTGCAGCTCTGTGCTGCTGCCGGGCAGGGAGAGAGCAAATCTCTCAAAAAATCAGGCTCACTGCCATCATTGCTTTTGAGAGCTTTCTGTGCATGAAAAGCACTAGTGCCGCTGATAAGTTTGGAAAAAAAAAGCTACCTATGACTTTCATACATGCAGCTTGTATGCATATATGAAAGCCATAGCACGCGCTGCTCTGAGCATGCACAGACCAGCCAAGCATGCGCAGAGCAGCCACGCTTAGCAATTGGCTGTTCTGCGCATGCTCAGCTGACCAACTGCTTGCTGTTTTTGTGAGCAGCTCATTTGCATCCGGTTTCTTTTGTGCATCGCTCGCTGTTTCCACCTTGGTAGTTTTTACCGAGGTGGAAATAGTGATCAATGCTTTACCAGAACTTTGGTGTATCTTCCTCTCAGTTTCTCAGATTTACTGTTGATCCTGCAATACATTATCTCATTTTATCTTCAGGAGTCCATGTAACCGTTTGTGCTACTCTTAGGTTTTTTGTGGTTTATCTCTTGCTGCAGTAAGGAGGCTAAATGATCTTCTCTCCTCACTCTGAGTCAAATTTAAAGGCAGCACTGCCTGCCAGTTTACTGGAACTCAAGGCTAGTAAAGTATTCAGCCTCCTTTTCCCCCATAGTTCAACTTAGAGACCTGCATGGGAATGGGGTTCACGGGAATCCCGCAGAACCCGCAAGGATAGAAGCGGTTCTGCGAGATTCCCGTGGGGATGGAAACAATTCTTGCGGGATTCCCATGGAAGTGTAAGCTGCACCTGCGACAGCCTCTCATCTACCGAGTTCCAAGTTCTTTGAGTGCTGTCTCCTCCTCCTCCTCCTCCTCGCTTTAACAGCACAAATGCAGAAAGTCTTCCATTAAGGAGGTGGTAGAGACACAAATGATAACGGAATTTCAATAGGCGTGGGATGAACACAGAAGATCTCTATTTATTTATTTATTTATTGCATTTGTATCCCACATTTTCCCACCTATTTGCAGTCTGAATGTGGCTTACAGAGTTTGTTATGACATTGTCATTACATGATATCAGATACACTTAGTGTTATGTAGAGATTAAGTACTACTACTACTACTTATCATTTCTAAAGCGCTACTAGACGTACGCAGCACTGTACACTTGAACATGAAGAGATAGTCCCTGCTCGTTAGAGCTTACAATCTAATTAGGACAGACAAACAAGAGATAAGGGAATATTAAAGTGAGGATGATAAAATAAGGGTTCTGAAAAGTGAATAAGGGTTAGGAGTAAAAAAGTAAGGGAAGAGAGAAGAAAGGTGTCAGGTAGGTTAGTATGGGGGTGGACTTTGATAATTGGAAGGATTGGTGAGGTAGTTTTGTGAGGCTATGGGTTCTCTTTGTAGGCCTTATTGAAGAGATGTGTCTTCAAAGATTTGCAGAAGTTGGTTATTTCGTCAATGGCTTTCAGAGTTGTGGGTAGTTCATTCCACAACTGCGTGCTTGTGTACGAGAAGGTGGTGGCATGTGTCTGCTTGTATTTTAGTCCTTTGCAGCTGGGGAAGTGCAGATTGAGAAATTTTCGGGATGATCTTAAGGCGTTCCTGGGAGGCAGGTCCACGAGGTTTAGCATGTTTATTGGTGCGTCTGTGTGAGTGATTTTGTGTACAATCGTGCATACCTTGAACGCAATGCGTTCCTTGAGTGGGAGCCAGTAAATTTTCTTTCTTAGGGGTTTTGCACTTTCGTATTTGGTTTTTCCAAATATGAGTCTGGTGGCGGTATTCTGGGCTGTTTGGAGTTTTTTGATAGTCTGTTCTTTGCAGCCAGCGTACAGTGCGTTGCAGTAGTCCAGATGACTTAATACCATTGACTGTATTAGGGTATGGAATATGTATCTCGGGAAGAAAGGTTTTACTCTTTTGAGTTTCCACATGGAATGGAACATCTTTTTCGTTGTGTTCTTCACGTGAGTATCAAGTGTGAGGTTTCGGTCAATGGTGACTCTAAGAATTTTCAGATTTTGTGCAATGGGGAGAGAGCAGTATGGTGTGGTTATGGTGGAGTAGTTGTTTTTGATGTGTTGTGAGGTGAGTACAAGACATTGTGTTTTTTCTGCGTTGAGTTTTAGCTGGAATGCATCCGCCCAGGAGTGCATGATTTGGAGGCTTTGGTTGATCTCGTTGGTGATTTCATTTAGATCGTGTTTGAACGGGATGTAAATCGTGACATTGTCTGCGTATATGTAGGGGTTAAGGTTTTGATTGGCTAGAAGTTTGGCTAAAGGTATCATCATTAGGTTGAAGAGAGTTGGTGATAGGGGGGATCCTTGGGGAACTCCACATTCAGGTGTCCATGGGGGTGATCTGTCCGTGTTTGTTGTTACTTGGTATGATCTTGTGATTAGGAAACCTTTGAACCATGGAAGTTATAAAAAAACCTAACCTTAAATGGCTGCATGTGTGTGGCTGTGTCAAGTGATGCTTAGATGGCGACTCTGGCTGTGATGAACTAGGGCCGATACCAGGCAGACTTGTATGGTCTGTGTCTCATATATGATACAAATGCAACAAATAAATAAATATATGGCAGTCTGGTTTAGGATGGGCTGGAAAGGTCTTAGACAGCAACTTAAGTGGCTGGAACATGAGGACAGTACTGGACAGACTTTTACAGTCTGTGTCTCACAAATGAGAAGACAAATAGACTGGAGTGGGCTTCAACGGCAACTCCAGCAGTTGGAGCATAAGGATAGGGCCGGATAGACTTCTATGGTCTATGTTCCAGAAACCCCAAAGAAAGACCATAATCAAGTATATAATATCACACTCATTGATTTAATCATGAATAATGAGTATGACTACTGGGCAGACTGAACGGACCACTCAGGTCTTTATTTGCCATCACTTACTATGTTACTACGGTATTAATCTTCTTTGCTCCCGGGCTGATGCGCAGACCTTAGCTCTGACACAGACTTGAGCATCAGATGTCACCTGACCTACTGGTGCGTGCATATGGCGATCTCTCAGCACATAGTGCCAGTGAACCAGAGACAAATCTTACACTTGTGCACCAGAGTGTTCCAAGTTCCAACGTCCATTCCTTCCTTGCCTGCAGTGCTGTGGCTCAAATTCAGAGAGAGACTGAGAGCTGACTGGAATTTTCTTTTTAATGTACTATTAAATTCTTGCGGGGATGAGTGGGGATGGGTTAAACTCTTGCGGGGGGGAGGGGGGGCGCAGGTGGGGCAGGTAAGATTCCATGGACAGGGATGGGTAAGATTCCAGAAGGGACAGACAGGGATGGGTAAGATTTCTGTCCCTGTGCAACTCTCTAGTTCAGCACAGCTTCTTCCTTACACCCTTCCCCTCCCCTTGCAGTGGCAGAGTAAAACTAGCCTAAAGGTGCAGAGCCTTCCTCTAGTATGCACCACTAATGGCTTTTGCCAGTCCTGCCTTTTCTTGTTTAAATTGACTCAAATAATAAACAGGATTGTCAAGGGGATTAGTGATTTCTTTTGCTTGTAAAGTGATTATCACACTTCTTGAATTCATTAATCTTTCTGTAAATCTGATTATGCTGTATATTCTATTTTGTCCATGTTATAAAATCTATGTAGGGAAGACTATTCATTTCTACAGTTTGAGGATTTCAGAACATCATTCGAATATTCACAGGGAAATTTGGAAGTATTTTAAATTGTTCATTGTGCAGACATGAGACACCGGTTTGGATCTTTAAGATGTTTAATTTTAGAACACATTCAAACATTAACTACTTACTAGAACAGAAAACAGAAGTAAACAATTTAATTCAGCATGAGCAAAATGGATTTTCAAATTGCAATGTATAGAACTGAAGGAAATTGAATAATGTATATTTATTTAACTGAATTTTAAGAGTTTGGTAACTGATTGTTAAAGTTCAGGCTGTAGTATGTCATTTCATTTGAACAACCATAAAAGACTGGCTATGTTAAAATGCATATATAGTACTGAATTCCCATCTATAGCATAATTGTAATACACGGCGCTGACAAATGCTTTTCATTAAACTTTTTAAACAATTTTTTCCCTATATATATGTGTGTATAGGGACATGCTCATGTTTCCAAAGGACAATCACAGACTCACTGGTCTTCAAAGCTGGCCAGGCATATAATCATGACCCTATAAGTAACATTTTTTGTATGAGCATGTACACACACACACACACACGTACACACACACTTTTAAAAGTTTAATGAAAAGCATTTGTCAGCACTGTGTATTACAATTATGCTATAGATGGGAATTTAGTACTATATAGTTTATCCACCTTTGTCATCCAGTCTATAATTCCCATTCTGATTTTTGGTATGTTAAAAAGCAGCCATTTATAGATGAGGTTATGTGATTGAGGTAGTTTTACATGACTGGCTCGATCGGAATATTTTTACACCTCCCACTACCGGCTCTGTTATCCAATCTCAGCTAAGCTCCTGAGGATCCATTTTCTTCTGAACAGGATTCCTTTATGTTTATCCAAAGCAAATTTTCCGGAGCGCCAGCAATGGCGCATGCTCAACCTGGAACTATAGCCGGTGACCGTGTTGGGCTGGCAGTAGTTCAGGTTTAGCATGCTGTAAGCCCGCGTTGGGCTTACCACCGCTTTGTAAAAGTCCCCCTAAGTGAACAAGACCCATTAGCCTTTAGGTCCTAGGAGCTGTGTTTTACATGAATCTGCCACCTTTGTGGCTTATCATAACACTCTGCACCATCATTGTACCTCTGTATAAAGTGGATGTGAATTTCCAAATAAATATGTGTTGTAAATCAATCAATATGTCAGTTTCCTAAATTATAATTGCAGTGTTCTAAAGACTCAAAAAGAGCCGAAATCCAAACAGTAAAGGATTCCAAAGTCCCAGTATCCCAACTGTGAATTTTTGAAATCATATACTGCGACCGACTCAGTACAAATGTCAATTATACAGTACTTTTTTTGAAGCGGTCAGTTGTCAAAACTGCTCGACAGAGTGCCCCATTTCATTCCTTCTTCAGGGGCAGACTTTTAATTCCAATGACCCCTACCAGAGGAATCCAAAAATTGTGTGGTAGCGCTCTGATTTTGCAGCAGACGTGTCTGTGCATGCTCTCAATGTATCTAAAAAGAATAGAAGATAATGACATCATCAGTGGCAAAACAGGCTTTATCAACCACAACATTTACATTATAGCAGTTTATTCAGCACAGTCATTTATCCCTGAGGTTTAGAGGCTTGTAGTTCATAAATCCAGGACTGCTCTTGAATCACTAATGCCCTGATGCTCAGAGGCAAACGCGAGCACTAGAGGCCATTAGCGCCATACTAACGCCCACATTAGTGAGTGCAGAATGCTCAGAGGCTTTAGCATGGGAAACAATGAGTGTACCAAAGATTATCTCTAATAGCATGCTAATGAGGCCATTTCCTATTCCCTCCCAATGCTGAGAGAACAGCGCACAAAAAAAGCCACCCTTACCGCTGAATAAAAATAATACCAGCTCAGAGCAGGCGTTAGGGTATTTGAAGAGAGGAATTCTCATGATTCTTTCTTTTAAAATCTGCTATTTTGTTTCTTTAATTTTGAAGCAGAAGGAAGTCTGTGCAAGCCCCTAAGTTAGGGTTACCATATGTCCAGATTTACCCTACTACTACTACTTATCATTTCTATAGCGCTACTAGACGTACGCAGCGCTGTACACAATGGATCAGGTGACCCTCAGGGGGAGGAATGCTGGCTTCGGCCTAACCCCTAGTAAGCCTTTTCCTCAGCTGAGAGGTGCTCAGCTCTACCACCGGTTGCCTTTCAGGTGCTGTAGAGGACTTGCAGCTCATCTGCATATCATTTACAGCCTTCTCCAGGGTGACTCCCAGGTCCACTCCGATCCACTCAGGGCCTCCGCTCTGGGCATTTTTCTCTTTACATCTACTTTTCTCTCAGTTATTACTTATGGCTCCAGTACACTTTTTCTTCTTGGCACTGTCCCTTCCTAATTTGTTTCTCCATGTTAAACCACTGTACACTGCAGGAACACATTGTCCACCATCTGTATTCATCATCTCACCATCTCTTTTTTCCTCTTCCTTTTTCTCAGCTCTGAACCTTAAACATTTCCTTCCTTCTATTCATCCATCTCCTTTCTATCTGAGTACATCTCGCCTTCGTCGCTGTCGTCGTACCTCTCCTACTCTTCTCCGTACTCTCTTACTCCTTCTCCTGCTCTCCGCTGGGGAATGTTAATCCCAATCCTGGTCCTCCACATCAGCTCTTGTCCTATCCATGCAAACACCTGTCCTCATCCTATCCATGCAAACGATTCCGGGATGTCTCCAATCTCATCTCTATTCCCCTCCTCCCCCCTCTTCCCTCCCCTTCTCATGTGCCCTGTGGAATGCCCGCTCGGTCTGCAACAAACTTCCCTTCATCCATGATCTCTTCATCTCCTGTTCCCTTCAACTGCTCACCCTAACTGAAACCTGGCTCACCCCTGACGACTCTGCCTCAGTCACGGCCCTATGCCATGGAGATTATCTTTTCTCCCACACTCCCCGCCCAGTTGGCCGCGGAGGAGGCGTCAGGTTTCTACTTTCGCCCTCCTGTAGTTTTCAATCCCTCCTCCTACCGCAGTCTCACTGCTTCTCATCCTTTGAAGTTCACTCCATCCGTCTATTCTACCCGCTGCCACTCAGAGTTGCAGTCATTTACCGCCCCCCTGATAAGTCCCCCTCTTCCTTCCTTACTGACTTCGATGCCTGGCTCTCCGTTTTTCTTGAACCCTCATCTCCATCCCTCATTCTTGGAGACTTTAACATACACGCTGACGACCCATCCGACTCTTAACGCTTCTCAGTTCCTCACTCTGACATCCTCCTTCAACCTCCAGCTGAGCTCCACCACCCCTACTCACCAAACTGGCCATTGTCTTGACCTCATCCTCTCCTCTACCTGCTCACCCTCCAATTTCTGCGCCTCTGCTCTTCCTCTCTCAGATCATCACCTGATCACCTTCACACTTCATCACCCTCCCCCTCAGTCCCGCCCAACACTAACCACTACTTTCAGGATTCTCCAGGCTGTCGACCCTCCCACCTTATCCTCTAGTATCTCTAATCTCCTCCCGTCCATCATGTCCTCCGAGTCTGTCGACAAGGCTGTCTCTACTTACAATGCCACTCTCTCCTCTGCTCTGGACACCCTTGCACCATCCATCTCCCATCCCACAAGGCGTACTAATCCCCAACCCTGGCTGACCCCTTGCATCCAATACCTTCGCTCCTGCGCCCAATCTGCTGAACACCTCTGGAGGAAATCCCGCACCCATAGCGACTTCATTCATTACAAATTCATGCTATCCTCCTTCCAGTCCTCCCTATTCCTTGCCAAACAGGACTATTACGCCCAATTGACTAATTCTCTCAGCTCCAACCCTCGTCGTCTCTTCGCCACCCTTAACTCCCTCCTCAAAGTGCCCTCCGCTCCCACCCCCCTCACTCTCTCCTCAATCACTGGATGACTTCTTCCGCGACAAGGTGCAGAAGATCAACCTCGAATTCACTACCAAGCCACCTCTTCCTCTTCACCCTTTAACCCACTCCCTCAACCAACCAACCCAGGCCTCCTTCTCCTCTTTTCCTGATATCACCGAAGAGGAAACCGCCCACCTTCTTTCCTCCTCGAAATGCACCACCTGTTCCTCTGATCCCATCCCCACTAACTTACTAAACACCATCTCTCCTACTGTCACCCCCCCATCTGTCATATCCTCAACCTCTCTCTCTCCACTGCAACTGTCCCTGACTCCTTCAAGCATGCTGTAGTCACATCACTCCTCAAAAAACCATCACTAGACCCTACCTGCCCTTCCAACTATCGCCCCATCTCCCTCCTACCCTTCCTCTCCAAGATACTTGAACGCGCCGTTCACAGCCGCTGTCTTGATTTTCTCTCCTCTCATGCCATCCTCGATCTGCTTCAATCCGGTTTTCACTCTCTACACTCGACAGAAACGGCACTCACTAAAGTCTGTAATGACCTGTTCCTTGCCAAATCCAAAGGTCACTACTCCATCCTCATCCTCTTCGACCTATCCGCAGCTTTTGACACTGTCAATCATAATTTACTTCTTCCTACACTATCCTCATTTGGGTTCCAGGGTTCTGTCCTCTCCTGGTTCTCCTCTTATCTCTCCCACCGTACCTTCAGAGTACATTCTCATGGATCTTCCTCCACCCCCATCCCGCTCTCTGTTGGAGTTCCTCAGGGATTTGTCCTTGGACCCCTTTTTTCAATCTACACCTCTTCCCTGGGCTCACTGATCTCATCTCATGGTTCCCAATATCATCTTTATGCTGATGACACCCGGCTTTATCTCTCCACACCAGACATCACTGAGGAAACCCAGGCCAAAGTATCGGCCTGCTTATCCAACATTGCTGCCTGGATGTCCAACCGCCACCTGAAACTGAACATGGCCAAGACCGAGCTCATTGTCTTTCCACCCAAACCCACTTCTCCTCTCCCTCCACTCTCTATTTCAGTCGATAACACCATCATCCTCCCCGTCTCATCTGCCCACAACCTCGGAGTCATCTTTGACTCCTCCCTCTCCTTCTCTGCCCATATCCAGCAGACAGCCAAGACCTGTCGCTTCTTTCTCTATAACATCAGCAAAATTCGCCCTTTCCTCTCTGAGCACACCACCTGAACTCTCATCCACTCTCTCATTACCTCTCGCCTTGACTACCGCAACCTACTCCTCATTGGCCTCCCACTTAACCATCTATCTCCCCTTCAATCCATTCAGAACTCTGCTGCGCGTCTTATCTTCCGCCTAGACCGATATGCTCATATCACCCCTCTCCTCAAGTCACTTCACTGGCTTCCGATCAGGTACCGCATACAGTTCAAGCTTCTCCTACTAACCTACAAATGCACTCAATCTGCAGCCCCTCACTACCTCTGTACCCTCATCTCACCTTACGCTCCTACCCGTAACCTCCGCTCACAGGACAAATCCCTCCTCTCAATACCCTTCTCCACCACCGCCAACTCCAGACTCCGCCCTTTCTGCCTCGCCTCACCCTATGCTTGGAATAAACTCCCTGAGCCCATACCCCCCTCCCTACCCATCTTCAAATCTTTGCTCAAAGCCCAACTCTTCAATGTCGCTTTCAGCACCTAACCATTGTACCCCTATCCAGGAAATCTAGACTGCCTCAATCTTGATTGACTGCACTTTTTGTCCTTTAGATTGTAAGCTCCTTCGAGCAGGGACTGGCCTTCTTTGTTAATTGTACAGCGCTGCACAACCCTGGTAGCGCTTTAGAAATGTTAAATAGTAGTAGTAGTATTTCTCTCCAAATAATCTTACATTAGTTGTGTATTTATAATTTTGTACAAAGTCTGTAAACATTTAGGGCTCCTTTTACTAAGCTGTGATAATAAGTGGTCTTAGTGCGCCCTTACATGGATTTTTCCATACCCTAGGCCACTTGTACTGCAGCTGGAAAATGGCAGATTTTTTTTTTTTACTATTAATGGCCATGCACTAATATTTTCACACAATATCAATAGTAATGGAAAAATGTTTGGACATGTCCTCTTTTTGAGGACATGTCCAGGCAACCGGGTGGGTTTTGCCAATCTGCCCGTTTGTCCGGATTTCTGGACAAACGGGCAGATTGCTAGCCTCCCCTCCCCTTACTTACTACTGCCCTGGTGGTCTAGTGACCTCTTCCGCCTTCGGGGAAGGAAAGAGTCCCCTCTTTCCTGTCCGGAGCGCTGCCCTGCATGCATCCTTCCTGTTGCTGATCTCGGCGCCGATTAAAAATGGCTGCCGAAAGTTGAAGTGACCTCGCGAGACTTCAACTCTCGGTGGACATTTTGAATTGGTGCCACAACGGTCATTTTTTTAAATGGCTGCATGCTAATGGTCAAACAAAAAAAGCAAACACTGGGCCTTCAGGATTGAGAAAAATGTAGTCCTTTAATTTTGTGACTGCATGCTAATGGTAACAGCGCATGGCCATTAATAAAAATAATAGAAAAAAAAGCATTTTTGCCGGCAGTGGTAAAAATAGCCTTACTGTGTGGGAAAGACTCATGTAAGGGTGTGCTAAGGCCAATTTTTATTGCAGCTCAGTAATCCACAATAGGACACTACCTCCTATCCCATGACTTTCCAATTTCCTCTGGAGTCTTTCATGAGGTCCTTTGTCAAACGCCTTTTGAAAATCCAGATACACAATATCGACCGGCTCACCTTTATCCACATGTTTGTTCACTCCTTCAAAGAAATGTAATAGATTGGTGAGGCAAGATTTCCCTTCACTAAATCCATGTTGGCTTTGTTTCATTAAACCATGTTTTTGAATATGCTCTGTAATTTTGTTCTTTATAATAGTCTCTACCATTTTGCCTGGCACCAACTTCAAGCTCACTGGTCTATAATTTCTTGGATCTCCTCTGGAACCCTTTGTAAAAATCAACGTTACGTTGGCCACCCTCTAATCTTCCGGTACCATGCTAGATTTTAAAGATAAATTACATATTACTAACAATAGTTCCGCAAGTTCATTTTTCAATTCTATTTGTACTCTGGGATGAATACAATCTGGTTCAGGAGATTTGCTACACTTCAGTTTGTCAAATTGTGCCATTACAAATTCCAGGTTTATAGAGATTTCATTCAGTTTCTCTGACTTGTCAGTTTTGAATACCATTTCTGGCACCAGTATCTCTCCCAAATCTTCCTCGGTGAAGACCGAAGTAAAGAATTAATTTAATCTCTCCGCTATGGCTTTGTCTTCCCTGATTTCCCCCTTTACCCCTTGGTCATCTAGCGGTCCAACTGATTCTTTTGCCAGCTTCTTGCTTTTAATATACCTAAAACAAATTACTACTCTACCCTTGCAAAGTTATTCCACTATTACATTTCCTCTGTGTATATCTATATTGCTGTACAAGCTGGCATGTTTGAAAATATAGGTGAGATTAAATAAAAATGCTACAATAAAGAACGACAGCGTGGATGCAGCAGCTCATAGGTTTGCTTGCTTTATTTTGAGTGTGTGGTGGTGATGGCTGCACTGGGAAGGGGAAACTGAAACTAACCTAATTGGCTTCACCGTTTTGATGTCACTTTGTCTTCTGCTTTATCTAACCTTCTTGGCTAGAGCTGACAGGGAGCCAAGTGTTAAAGCACCTGTATACATTTCCAGAGTATTGCAAATGCTATTCTGTTTAATATGCTGTATTAATTTGGTGAAATTCTAAACAATAATTCAGGAGCCCTCTGGTGGGAGAATTTTGTGCAGCCATGGTTGGTTACCTAGGAAACAGGTAAAACATCTGTTAGTGAAGGGCAAAAAATAGCAAAGGAATGTGATTTAGGAATCCTTTTACTAAGCTGCGCTAGTAAATGGACTTAGCAAAGGTTACCATAATCTGGACATGTCCTCTTTTTGATGACACCGCGAGGCATCCAGGCGGGTTTTTACAGCCTGCCCATTTGTTCAGGCTTGCGGACAGGCTGACTTGAGGGTGGGCAGGAGGGCGGGCCTAAGGGTGCCCTCCTCTCATATACCTTAATGTGCCCTAGTGGTCTAGTGCCTCTTTGTGTCAGAAAGAACCCCAGAAGTCTTGCAAGGTCACTGCTTGAAGACGCAGCAGCATTTTGAAACGGCGCCAGAAGTGAGCAGGTCAGTAGCAGCGCTGGGCAGGAAAGAGTGGGGTTCCTTCCCCAGTGTACCTTTAATGTATACTCTAGTGGATCCTCCTCTACTTCTATCCCACGGTCAGTTGGTGTACCTCAGGGATCTGTCCTGTGACCTCTTCTTTTCTCCATCTATACTTCTTCCCTTGGTACCAGGGGCGTAGCCACAGGTGGGCCTGGGTGGGCCTATGCCCACCCAGTTTGGGTTCAGGCCTACCCAGCAGTGGAGGCAGCAGAGCGGAGTGAGCAGGCTGAGCTCCGATCCTGCATCTGCCTCCCTCTCTCTCATGGCAGCGCTTCCAAGACGCTGCCTACCGCCACCACGATCGCAGAATCTAGCTCCCTCCATCTCAGCAGCAGCGGTAGTGATTCATACATGCTGCCTCCTGCTTCGAACCCGGATGCGGCAGAGGAGACACTTCCATCTTAGAAGCAAGAGGCAGCGTGTATGAATCACTACCGCTGCTGCTGAGTGCTGAGACGGAGGGAGGTAGATCCTGCGATCGTGGCAGCGGTAGGCAGCATCTGGGAAGCGCTGCCGTGAGAGAGAGGGAGGCAGATGCAGGAACGGAGCTCAGCCTGCTTCCACTGTAAATTTTTTGGGGGAGAAGAGGGCGGGCATGTGGAATGGAATGGGAGGGAAGGATGGGGGCGAAGGAGAATCGCAGTAGTAGTAGGACATGGATGGGAGCGGGAGGGAAGGGCAGGGGAGAGAGGAGAATCGCTGGGTATGGATGGCTGGAGGGAGGGGACAGGAGAGAAAAGAGAATTGCTGGGTATGGATGGATAGAGGGGGGGCAGGGGCAAGAACAGAATTGCTGGGTATGGATGGATATGGGCAGGGCAGAGAGGAGAATTGCTGGGTGTGGATGAATGGAGGGGGGCAGGGGAGAGAAGAGAATTGTTGGGTATGGATGAATGGAGGGGGGCAGGGGAGAGAAGAGAATTGCTGGGTATGGATGGATGGAGGGGACAGGGGAGAGAAGAGAATTGCTGGGTATGGATGGATAGAGGGGGGCAGGGGCAAGAACAGAATTGCTGGGTATGGATGGATATGGGCAGGGCAGAGAGGAGAATTGCTGGGTATGGATGAATGGAGGGGGGCAGGGGAGAGAAGAGAATTGTTGGGTATGGATGAATGGAGGGGGGCAGGGGAGAGAAGAGAATTGCTGGGTATGGATGGATGGCGGGGACAGGGGAGAGAAGAGAATTGCTGGGTATGGAGGGGAGAGGAGAGTTGCTGGACATGGGTGGATGGAGGAGAGGAAAGAGGAGAGAGGAAGGTTGCTGGACATGGGTGGATGGAGGGGAGGGCAGGGGAGAGGAGGGTTGCTGGACATGGATGGATGAAGGGAAGGGCAGGGGAGAGGAGGGTTGCTGGACATGGATGGAGGAGAGGGAAGGGAGAGAGAAGAAATGCTGGACATGGATGGAGGGGATGGAAGAGTGAGGAAGGAGATGAAATGAGGGAAAAGGAAGAGAGGAGAAAAACTGCACATGGATGATGAAAATAGGCAGAAGCTTGATCCACTGGACAGTCAAGTCTGCGGAGGACCCAGCTTTTACTTACGGATATAGAGCAAGAAATGAAGAAGAAAGACAGAAAGTAAAGAAATAAATGGAAAGGAAGCCCTGGAAACAGAGTTAAGAGGACAGATAGCAGCAGAATCAGATACTGGGCCAGCATGATCAGAAAAACAAAGACACCAGACAACAAAGGTAGAAAAAAATCATTTTATTTTCATTATAGTGTTTGGAATATGTCCACTTTGAGAATCAGGTGCTCAGCATTAAAAGTTTATATTTATTTACTTATTTATGGCATTTTATCCCACATTAAACATGAATTAGATTGGAACCTGGGATCATTTAATTTTTTTTTCCTGGAGAGAGTAATGCATTGCCTCCCCCCCCCCCCCCCCCAGGCTATCTCCCCGGCTATAGCCAGCTCTGCAATTTTGAGGGGAGGTGCACAGGTGGACGGGGGGGGGGGGGGGGGGGGCGCAGAGATAGACCGGGGAGAGAGCCTGTTGTTAAACATTTACCAGCACACCACTGTCTAGTGCCCACCCAAAAATTGACTTCTGGCTACGCCACTGCTTGGTACTCTGATCTCATCCCATGGTTTTCAGTATCATCTTTATGCTGATAACTCCCAGATCTATCTCTCCACACCAGAAATCTCAGCCAAAATCCAGGCCAAAGTATCAGCCTGCCTGTCTGACATTGCTGCCTGGATGTCTCAGCGCTATCTGAAACTAAACATGACCAAGACTGAGCTTTTTATCTTTCCCCCTAAACCAACCTCTCCTCCTCCCCCATTCTCTATTTCTGTGGATAACACTCTCATCCTTCCTGTCTCATCAGCTCGTAATCTTGGGGTCATCTTCGACTCCTCCCTCTCCTCTGCACATATTCAGCAGACTGCTAAAACCTGTCGTTTCTTTATAATATCACCAAAATTCACCCTTTCCTTTCTGAGCAAACCACCAGAACCCTCATCCACACTCTTATCACCTCTTGCTTAGACTACTGCAACTTGCTTCTCACAGGTCTCCCACTTCGCCATCTCTCTCCTCTTCAATCCGTTCAAAATTCTGCTGCACAACTAATATTCCGCCAGTGTCTTTATGCTCATATTAGCCCTCTCCTCAAGTCACTTCACTGGCTTCCTATCTGTTTCCGCATACAGTTCAAACTCCTCTTATTTACCTATAAGTGCATTCACTCTGCAGCTCCTCAGTACCTCTCCACTTTCATCTCTCCCTACATTCTTCCCCGGGAACTCCGTTCACTGGGTAAATCTCTCTTATCTGCTCCCTTCTCCTCCACTGCTAACTCCAGACTCCGTTCCTTTTATCTTGCTGCACCATATGCCTGGAATAGACTTCCTGAGCCGGTACGTCAAGCTCCATCTCTGGCCGTCTTCAAATCTAAGCTAAAAGCCCACCTTTTTGATGCTGCTTTTAACTCCTAACCCTTATTCACTTGTTCAGAACCCTTATTTTATCATCCTTACTTTAATATTCCCTTATCTCTTGCTTGTCCTGTTTGTCTGTCCTAATTAGATTGTAAGCTCTGTCGAGCAGGAACTGTCTCTTCATGTTCAAGTGTACAGCGCTGCGTACGTCTAGTAGCGCTATAGAAATGATAAGTAGTAGTAGTAACCTGGTTGGGCGCTTGGACACAATAAAAATGATGATAGTTCCAAAGGTGAACTACATACTGTGTATACTACCTTTCCTTCTACAGCATCGCACATATAAAGCCATTGAGACTATTTTGTCTAAATTCCTATGGGCGAACAAACCTCCTCGGATTGCCTTAAAAAGATTGAAAGTCACTAAAAGTAAAGGTGGGGTAAATCTCCCCAGTTTTTATGATTATTATGTGACTTTCTTACTACGCCAACAAGCATCCTGGATAACTGCTGTTGATTTAGCCAGATCTCCTATGGATGCAAATTGAAGCAGATTCTCACATACTCTGTTAAGATTCTTACCTTGGGAATATATAGAAAACTCTAAATCTAATCCTATAATTTCAACCACTCAGGCAATTTTTGCTTCGCATCCACTCTTAAATACTACTAACCTCCCCATATGGAATAATTCTCTCTTTAAAATTAATAATGTGTGCACTAATTGGTCTGCATGGCAAGCTGCTGGGATTTGGTCTTTGAACCAACTCTTGAATAGTGCTGACTGGCTTCCTTTTAAGACTTTGTGTATACAGTTTAACCTGAATCCCAGTTACTATTTTTAATGGTTACAGCTCAAACATTGTATTTCCTCTTGTTTAAATGTAAGCAAACTTATCTTGGATACACCTAGTTACTGGCAGCTATGCTCACTGCTTGCCAACATTCTTGATGCTGCATCAAAATGGTATAAACTTATACAGCAATGGAAATTCCTCAGCTCCACTGGTTCTGAATCAGTATGGGGAAAAGATCTGAATACTAAGCTATCTACCATGCAATGGCCATGCAATAGCACACAATCGACCTCATCACACATAAATTATTCTCAGACCTAAACTTTATACTAACAGATACAAAATGGTCGGACATACCATGGTCAGATCACTATAAACTAAACTCCACCCTACAGTGGAGGAAAAAAGGTACGAACCTCAAGCAAGAACCCACAACCTACACCACGAGAGGCCAAATTGACCCGGTAACATTCTGGCAACAGATGTACAATAATGATTGGATGGCAGAAACAGATTCCAAACATTATCTACTAAACTGGGACGACAGATGTAAGAACACATTAGACATAATTGCACCACTACAACAAAGAACCACACGTAGACAAAACTCAATACCTTGGTTCAACGAAGAACTGAAATCACTAAAAACATATGCTAGGAGACTTGACCGAGCATGGAAAAAATGAAAGACAAATATACACTTAACGCATGGAAGCAACAGCAAAGAAAATACAAATACTCAATAAGACAAACCAAAAGAGCATACTACAAAACCAAAATAGGGCCAGACTACAAAGACGCACATAAACTATACCAACTCGCGAACAAATTAACAGACACCACACCAGTGACCACAGCTAGCACAGACACTCCATCAGCAGACAACCTTGCCAAATACTTCAACGAGAAAATTATAAAACTACGATCCACGTTACCACTCAATACCACTGATCACGAAAAATTAATGGACTGCTTGGACCCAACGCCCGGTGAATACCCAGCAGATCGAACCTGGAATAACTTCGGTCTGTTAACCGAAGAAACCATCACTCAAGCAATCAACACATTCTCCAAAACCCACTCCAAACTGGATATTTGTCCCAGCAACCTAATAAGGCTCGCCCCCCAACGCTTCATCAGACCTAACATCACACATGAATTACATGTTGCAACACGGACTATTCCCCAAGGACAAAGGAAATATACTTCTTACCCCAATACCCAAAGACTTAAAAAATTAAACGACACAACCAACTATCGACCAGTAGCATCAATCCCCCTGGTAGTCAAACTAATGGAAAGTATGGTAACCAAACAACTTACCAACTACCTAAACAAATTCACTATACTGCACGAATCACTCTCATAACCAAATTTAAACAATTAATTGCAACTGGAAACAATGTGCTCCTCCTACAATTTGACATGTCCAGTGCATTCGACATGGTCAGCCACCAAATACTCTCAAACATCCTGGACTACTTCGGGATTGGAGGAAACGTACTTAGATGGTTCGAAGGCTTCTTAACAGCAAGAACCTACCAAGTGATATCAAACTCAAAAACAGTCAACACCATGGAAACCTGAATGCGGAGTACCACAAGGATCACCGCTCTCGCCAACTCTTTTTAACTTAATGATGATACCATTAGCCAAATCGCTATCCAACCAAGGACTCAACCCGTACATCTATGCAGATGATGTCACGATATACATTCCGTTCAAACAAGATATAACCAAAATCATGGGAGGTCACGTGACGTAATGAGCTGAACAAGACGTGTATTGTTTCAGCTCTGAGACCCTCATCCCAGCATCGAACAAATTTGCTGAGGTCAGACCTTCTACGAGGGATAATACCGCCAGTAAGGTGTTTATGGACAGATACCTGCAAAAATCGTCTGTCGAAATGGCACTCAGATCCGCAAAAAAAGAAAAAACAAAAGCGGACACGGCAGATGGGAAAATGGCGGATGGCCCTCTCGAAACACAGCGGCTGGCGGGCTTCAATGAACAACAACTAACTCAGCTGACAACAGCAATCGCGAAGGCGTGGGACCCGAAATGGGCAGCGCTTAACGATAAATTGGACAGTTTCCAAACAATGCTAGATGGTCTGGGGATTCGCGCAAATGATTTGGAAACCAGAGTGTCCGCGCTTGAAGATGACTCCCGCGGCTACGGCCCAGATCTGCGTGGCTTGCAACAACAACTGAGAGAGCAAGGAGAGTGACTTGAAGACCTAGAGAGTCGCTCCCGACAAAACAACATACGTATTATAGGGCTACCAGAGCAACTTTCAGAAAGAAACCTGGAATCTTGGCTAGAAAACTGGTTAGCAAAAGAATTAGCTCTTACAGACTCATGTGGCCCCCTAGTCATAGAGCGCGCACACCGCGTGGGACGCAAAATGGAGGCGAACACCAGGCCCCGGGTTGTGGTGGCGAAGATATTAAACTATAAGCATAAAATAGAAATCCTCCAAGGTTTCAAACTTTGCAGAGACACGCTGAAATATGGAGGCCAGCCCATCCTGATTTTCAATGATTACACACCAAAAGGTCAAGAGCAACGCAGGACGTTTCATCCCCTCTGTGCCACACTTGTGCCGAAAAAGATAAAATTTAATTTGCAATACCCTGCGAAACTACGTTTATTTCTTCAAGATCGGTGGCAGACCTTCCACACAGCAGAGGAGGCAAAAACAGCACTAACAGACAGCCAATTATTGGACAGAACCTGAGCAAAGGACTTCGTGGTAAACATGTATATTTAAGTTGTTTGGAATATGTTTATTACAGTTAAGTTAAATATAACTGTCATTTAGACCTGGGATGGGGGTCTCGCAGCGACAAGATATGACATTCTCAATCTCACAGGCCCAAGCCTGCGTAGATTGTAAGGGGTATATCAAAGGGGGGGGGGTAGGAAAGGAAAGGAAAGGGGGGGTGGAACGGGGGAAAGAGGGAGGGAGGGATTTTAGGCGACACAGTAGGCACACAGGTACTATAAAATCTGCTAACAGATGACACTCAGAAGACACTTTGCAACTGGTTTATTGTTGCTAGGAAAGCAGGTCAATCACAAGATCAAAAGAGGACAAAAGAAAACTACACAGAAACTGACTCCCACATTAGTTTAAGAGGACAGAGAACTCTCCTACGGCCTTGGCCATGCCGGTACGAGTAGTCACGTGGAATGTGGGCGGTATCACATCGCCGGTTAAATGTGCCAAGATACTAGCGGCCTTGCGCAGACATTGCGCTGATGTCGCCTGTCTGCAAGAGACACGACTTTCAGAGATAGAACATGGCAAATTGCAGAGAGCCTGGGTGGGCGAAGTTCTAGCTAGTTCCTCTCAAGGACGGAAAGGCGGTGTAGCAATATTGTTTCGGAAGGGGTTATCATACCGAGCGCATGTAGTAACTAAAGATTCGGGTGGCCATTACTTAATGGTTAAACTTTGGCTGCAGGGACTAGAATTAAATTTGCTAGTGGTATATGGCCCTAATAAACATGATCCTGAATTCTACCAATCCATCCTTAAACTTTGCCATCAACATGGGGGGACACCATTGCTCCTAGTAGGAGACTTTAACTTAATTATGGATCGAGAATTAGATTGCACAAATCCCACTTCAGCGCATTACCAAGGTTACAGGCATAGTACTCTTTCCTCCATGGCACAAACGCTGGATCTGGTAGATACCTGGCGGGCCTTACACCCGTCTGAGAAGGACTATACACACCGGTCTCGGGCTCATGGAACACATGCCAGATTAGATTACATATTACTAACCCGAGCCCTGTTCCATAGAGTACAGAGAGTGACGATAGGAACAGAGGAGATATCAGACCACACCCCAGTGTGGGTAGATATAGAGACGAACTTAGATAAACAGGGAAGACCAAATTGGAGATTCCCAGCTTACCTTTACACGGACTTAGCCTTTCGACGCTACATTGCAGAAAAATGGGAAGAGTATATAACGCACAACTCAAGCCTAAAACACAATCCCAGTTGTTTTGGTCAACGTCAAAGGCAGTGTTAAGAGGGCAGATCATATCCTATGTTGCATTAAAGAAAAAACGTTCTGCAGCTAGTATACTACATCTAGAACAGGAGCTGGTGAAGGTTAAACGAGCACATCTCCGTAACCCCTCTAAGAAGACACTAGAAAATTTGAAAGCAACCCAAGTGGCGCTTAACACACTCTTACATGAGAAAACAACACACTCATTGGTATATAGGAAATACAAATTGAGTAGGTATGGTAATCACCCGGGTCGGCTGTTGGCCAGAGTCATAAAAACCTGGGGAGGTCCCAGAACGATAGACACATTAAAAGATAGAAGAGGGGAGATAACGAACAAGCCAGCTAAAATCGTACAAATTCTAACCACTTACTTTACCTCCTTATATGCGCGAGAACCTATGGGTAGGATGCAAGAAATACAGGAATATTTGGCAAAGGTCGAACTCCCCACACTGACAGAAACAGAGACAGAGACCCTGAATGGTCCGCTGACCTGGAAAGAAGTACAGGCCACAATAAAAAAGTTAAAATTACATTCTGCTCCGGGGCCAGATGGCTTTCCCGGAGAGTACTATAAGCTACTGCCACCAGAAGCTGGGGGGGGGGGGCATTGTTACTATACTTTGAAGATGTTATAGAGAAAGGTGCACTCCCCCTATATGCCAATACATCAACTATTACACTTATACCCAAGCCAGGTAAACCCAAGGAAGAGGCCGAGTCCTACCGACCTATCTCCCTATTAAATGTTGACACAAAATTGATAGCAAAAATTCTAGCAGACCGTTTAGCCCCAATCTTACCCCGCCTGGTCGGACCCGATCAGGTCGGGTTTGTCAGAAATCGGCATGCGACTTTGAATGTAAGGAAAGCATTAATAGCTATGGCAAGGTGCCAGGAGGTGGGGGGTCCTGCTATGATGTTAAGCCTAGACGCCGAAAAGGCGTTTGATAGGGTTAGCTGGACCTTCCTCTTCCAAACATTAAAGCATATGGGATTTGGGGGCTGGTTTCAAAAAGCGGTAGCAGCACTATATGAACAACCGAGAGCGACAATCTTGGTTAATGGAACACTGGGCACAGAATTTCATATAGAGCGTGGTACGCGTCAAGGGTGCCCGCTTTCCCCGCTATTGTTTGTACTTTCCCTAGACCCGTTGCTGCGTCATTTAAACCTTGCCAAGACCGTACAGGAAATACAAGTGGCGGGATCCCACATCAAAACCTTAGCTTACGCAGATGATATCTTAGTGATAATATCAAATGTATACCGTTCTCTAGACCCTTTATTAAAGACCCTAGAAACATACAAACGTATAGCAGGTTTTTCGCTGAATTTCGCCAAATCTCAGGCTTTACCACTAGTAGCAGATGAGAGTGTAAGTAATTGGGGAGGTCTACCATTTCAAAAGGCAGATAAGATGTTACAATACTTAGGTGTACTATTACCTGTGAATCTAACATATTTGTACACACAAAACATCCAGAGACTACTAAGAGACACACAGTAGTGCCTACAAGGGTGGGAATCATTACCACTAAATTTACTGGGTCGAATAGCAATGTATAATATGTTTATAATTCCAAAATGGCTGTACATATTCCAAGTGTTACCTCTGGTCTTGCGATGCAGAGAAGAGACAAGTTTAAATAAAATGCTAAGGCGCTTTCTCTGGAAAGGGAAAGGCGCACGGCTTTCGCTACAGACAATGTGCATTCCAGTAGAATATGGTGGTCTGGGCCTGATAAATATGAAGAATATAACGGTCACCTGTGGAATGCAGCATATCAATGATTGGTTCCGCTCCAGATCTGATTTCTCCAACACAGAGTTGGAATTGTGGCTTCTCCCACAAATACATTTTAGTAACTGTTTACATACAACCGGAGGGAAGATACCGAACATTTTGAAAGTTACAGGAATAATGAGCTCAGCAAAAGCGACATGGAAATGGATATGTAGATTGCACCGGTTTTCCCCTAAAGTGACACCGTTCCTCTCAATTGTGGACAATCCGCAGTTTCAGCCGGGATGTATATACCCCGCCTTTCGGAGATGGAAAAAACAGGGAATTTTATATTTGTTGCATGTCCTGACTCTGGAGGGGGCACTCAAACCCTTTCAGGAGCTGCAAAGGGACTTCTCCATACCGCTGACAGACAGTTTCCATTACGCTCAATTGCATCATTATATTCGTGCTTTACCATGGACTGATCTAATAGAAGACGTGCAAGAGGAGTTGTCCTCTGCCTATTCCTTAGAAGCACAGACAAAGGTCTCTTTGGCATTCCATCATTGCCACATAAAAGACACAACTCCCGAAGTGGCATATGAGCGACTGGGCTCGGCTTGGGGAACAGACCTTTCTTTGGAATTGACGCCAGACCAGGTGAAAGACCATATAATATCAATCCGCAGGCATACTAATTATTCTGCACACTGGGAATTACAATATAAAATAACCTTGCGGGTATATATAGCCCCGCGAAGAGCATTCCACATGGGAGTATCTCCATGGGGGTCGTGCCCCAAGTGTGGCGTGGAGGGAGCTACACTAGGTCACATGATTTGGACATGCAGGAGAATAAAGGAGTTCTGGAACGCTTTGGCCTCCCAGGTTTCAGAAATGTGGAAGGTGCACTGGCGAATTGAGGCCCGGATATTATTTGGACAATTTCTGCTCCCGCCCCAGAGCCCAAAAGGATTGAAGGCCTTTCTTCACAAGACAGTTATTGTGGCAAAACAATGTATCCTTGCGGAGTGGATATCTGATAGAAAACCAACAACACAGCAGTCGAGATTATGCGTAATTAACTTGGTACGAATGGAGAGGATAGATGTAAAAACTATCTCATCAACAAAGGGAGAAAGCTGGCAAAATTGCTGGATCCCGTTTCTGAACACGTTAACCTCAGTAGCGAGGAGTAGACTTCTGAACAGATAATGTATAAGAAAGTGTATAACGCCTGTGTAACCTATATCATGACAGAACATCAGGGAAAGGGGGGGAGGGGAGTTTAGAGGGAAGGGAGGGAGGGAGAAGGGTTAAGTTAAAGATCAAGAGAGAAGAGATGCTGTGTCATTTTCAATGATTCATGTGACATATAAAGAAAATTGTTCAAATGTTTTGTTCCCGTTTGCAATATAATGATTAATAAAAATGATTGAAATATAACCGAAATCACAAATGAAATCACACATAGCTTCCAAATAATGAACTCATGGGCGGACGCATTCCAACTAAAGCTAAATGCAGAAAAAACCCAATGTCTCATCCTGTCCTCACAATACAATACAAACAAACCAAATACCATAAACACCCCGGATTACACCCTTCCGGTCTCAGACAGCTTGAAAATCTTGGGAGTCACAATTGACCAAAATCTCACACTTGAAGATCATGCGAAAAATACAGCAAAAAAAAAAAAAAAAAATTCTACTCAATGTGGAAACTTAAAAGGATCAAACCTTTCTTCCCAAGGGAAGTATTCCGCAGCCTAGTACAATCAATGGTGCTAAGTCATCTAGACTACTGCAATGCCATTTATGCTGGACGCAAAGAACAAATCATTAAGAAGCTTCAAACCGCTCAAAATACAGCAGCCAGACTCATATTTGGGAAAGCGAAATACGAAAGCGCCAAACCCCTAAGAGAGAAACTACACTGGCTCCCACTAAAAGAACGAATTGCATTCAAAGTTTGCACCCTGGTCCACAAAATCGTTCATGGGGAAGCCCCGACCTATATGTCAGGCCTTATAGACTTGCCTACCAGGAACGCAAAAAGATCAGCACGCACATACCTCAATCTCTATTACCCTAACTGCAAAGGGCTAAAATATAAATCCACATATGCGACCAGTTTCCCATACATTTGCACGCAGCTATGGAACGCACTACCGAAGGCCATAAAAATAACGCAAGACCTAACTATCTTCCGGAGGCTACTGAAAACAGATCTGTTCAAGAAGGCATACCATAAACATCCATCTTAAATACTAAATAATAAGACTTTATACAACCTAGACATAACTGAAATCTTATCACTGGACTGATTAACCTCTTTGCTATTATTGAACAAGCACTATCACTTCAGTCTTTATGTCGAATATGATCACTCCATAGTCGATGACCTAAAGTATGTTGCAATCCAATTTATTACTCAGGAACCTTCTTTTTCAATCTCCGTTTTTCAGGGCCATAACCCGACGTTTTCAAATGACAAGTAGAGTCCCGTGGACATAGTGCAGACGGCATCAAAATTCCACCACTTTTCTTCCCAATACACATAGTTAAGACGATATTATATCCTTTTTACACCACATTTACAGGCACTCATGATGACGTGTTTCTTCTGTTGTAGACCATTCTTCGACCTCAAGATCTACTTTTCTTTTGAATCATAAGGATCATCAAAGGTCTGTTAAAATACGTTGTGTATAATTCCTATATTTATATATATATTTCGCTATACATAAAAGCAGTGTGCATTGTTTAAATCCTACATGTTTCTATTATACGGTCTGTATAGCTCCACTTTGCAAATAAATCTTGTATTTATATATATATCTTTTTTGCAATACATACAAGCGTTGTGCACTGCTCATTTCCTTTTATTTATATGCTGTGTATTACATTCCCCCCTTTTTTCTTCTTTTTTTCTTGCTTTTTTCACTACATTTTTAGTTTAGACAATATTATATTTTCATTATATCGTTTCATCTGGTACTCATGACCCTCTTTTTTTCAGACCACTTCACTTCAAGATTCTTTTTCTAAACCACAGGGATCATGGTTTGTTAAAAATCTCACATGTTTTTGTAACGCAGTCCGTTTATATTTCTATATTTTTTTTATTTCATTCATTTTTTTATACTATTTATACATAATATACATTGTTTTTCCTTATTTTGTCAGCTTATGAACGTGCATCCTATGTCTGTAAGATATGTATATAAAACAAGATCTTAATTTAATTGATTAGGCCTTTTATTTCATTATAATTTCATACTTACCATTTTCAGGAGCCTTAGATCTACAGCACATGTACCCAAGATGTTCAGATTTAGGCATTTTATTATTATTTCTATTCACAAACATATATATTGTATTATTCATATTGCATATATTTCTCATTTACTATACATGTATTATGAATATAGTCCGTCTCATTTTAATTTTCAAATAATTCCTCATTCTCTATGTAAGAATTATGTATGTAGTATCTCTGGATTTAATTATAAATGTACAGTTTTTTTATTGCACAATCATTTCCATATTCTCAATATATGATTTAATTTTTATTATTCCTTTATGTGTATGTTTGGATATATACATATTTAATACGTAAATCTCTTTATTCTCTATTTTATATATAAGTAGTACCTTTTTTGTGCACGTTGTGTGTATATATATATATATATATATTTATTTATTTTTTTTAGTAAGGTACACATTCTTCCTTTTATATATAGGTCTTAAGATCCTTTATATATATGTCTTAAGACTTTATATAGGTTCTATTTTTATATAAGTATGTCCTTTTTTGCATATTCTGAATATTTAATGTACAATTTATTTGAGTCAAGGAAATCACTAATATCATAGAGTCCCCAAATATATATATATATATATATATATATATATATATATATATATATATATATATATATATATCGTTTTATTACTTACATGTATACACTTAGTGAATTTTAACTTCTATTTATTATTATTTTGGTTTATTTTATGACTATAATATATATGTCCTTGGACATTTTTATGTATATATATTTTATGTTGAATATATTTGTCGTATTTATTGTTTTTAGACTCCTGAGGCAGGCCTGTGGCCGAGACACAGTTTCTGTGTCGCGTCATTGAATAAAGTGGTACTTCGAAATCCTATATCCCGTTTCCCTTGAGTCATTGGTCCACTGCCCACTCTCTTTACTGAAACTTGGCCAGGTTGGGTCCTGTTTCTATTAAAGTTGACATTTGGATAAACTCTTGCTGTGTTTGTCCTTTCTTGGATTGCTGCTGCTGTTTGGTTGTCTGTTCTACTTCTGCAGTAGACTGCATCCTGTTTGCTTCTGCTCCAATCCAAAATGTACCAATAAGGGACCTTCCTGAACCTCATTGGACCATTCCTATGAGAGCAATTACATTTGGAGAAGACTTACTTTCAAGGAAATTTTGCAGCTGAGATGGGTTATAAAACATAAACCTTTCCCTGATAAACAATCTTACAGAAACAAGCAGATCTAAGAATAAAAATATCTCCTAAAGAAAGAACGTCCTGCTTTTTAGAGAGAAACATCTTTGTTTCACCTAAGAGGCTTTACAATTATCAGGAAAACAGACACTTTACCACCCCCAAAATTGGTATCGCTTCACTTGAAAAATAACTTCATAGTCTAATTCTTATCCAGTTCTACTGAATGGAATGTGTTGGCATCAGTGCACGGCAGCCACTAGCATGGCTTAGTAAACAGGGGGGAAAGTCTTGCTTTTAGTTTTCTTCAGAGGGTATCTCCAACATATCAGCCGTATAGTAGAATTATCAATATGTTCTAGCTTCCTATTAAACTGTATTTTTTAGAGTACAGAATGTGAAAAAATATACAAGGATGTGAAGACTTTACAAGGCACCATATTCTGGAAGTTCCGTTCCTTCCAAACTTTCCCTTCTCCCCTATTCCTGAAGCCCTCCCTCTCCATTTCCCCTTCCTCAGTCCCAGAACCTCCGCTCCTTATCCATTCTTTTCTCCCATTCTAGATTTTCAGTTCTTCTCTTCTTACTCTCCTCCCTCTTTCTCACTCTTCTCCATCTACAATCCTACTCATCCCAGTCCTTTCACTTTCTCCTCCTCCCATTCCTGCTCCTTCCTCTCCTCTCCTCATCACTAATCCTCTCACCCTGCTTCTTCTCCCTCTCTTCAAAATATTCTCCCAGTTCTGACACTTAAGATGCATTTTCTTCAACCCAAAATAAAATACAGATACGTAAGTTAGGAAAACTACTTTATTTTTACAATGTAATATAAAAGATGGAGATTTTTGCCAATGTGCTTCAGAATTTCCCAGTTCTTGCTGCACAATCTATCCTTAAGTTGTCACAGTAAACAGAGGTGCTGTGTCTTACACCTTTTACTCTGTGTTGTCTACGGAAGGGTAATCCACAAGCAACAAAATCCCATGAAACCAACAAACAGCAAACAAAAGTGGGAAGTGGACCAATGACTCCAGAGAGTGGGACAGATGGGTCAAAATGAGAAATTTTATTGCAGACTCGACACAGATCTGTGTTTCAGCCACAGACCTGCCTCAGGAGTCTCTGTAGTGTGTGCGATTCTGGATAAATTTCTCATTTTGACCCATCTGTCCCAGTCTCTGGAGTCACCGGTCCACTTTTGTTTACTCTCTGCTGTCTGACATTTCAGGGAATATTGGCGGGGGGGGGGGGGGGGGGGAGGGGGGATTGGAGGGAGTCCATAGCACCAACAGTGTTTAGGGACAACAAATACCATAATTTGTCACTGTCTATATGTTTCACTGTCTATATGTTTCAACCACATTTTCCTGGGCTCTGACTGCATGGTACTTGACAATCTTCTCTTAATCCATACATAGCAAAGAATATTCAATCAGGATCATGTACGTGAGACAGCAGACCTAGAGCCCAGTTGTGCCTGCTGAAAAGCAGGACAACATCTGGCAGGACAGTGATGCGAAAGTCAATTTAGCAAACACCATTAGGAAAGGCTGTTTCAGACAGTTGATGAGAACAGAGAAAAATAGATGTGTGCTGCTATAGGGTACAGGCATATGGAAGGCACCCTTCAAACTTCAGTTCTGAACCGCAAGCTGGTTTGTCCCATCTTTTTGGCATAATCAGCATCAAATGCCTCATTCTGTGCCACAGTGAAGTGGTTCTTCCAGTCTCCAGCAATGCCTGGACATTGAGAGATGCCAATCAGAAACAAAGCTGTCATTTCTTCAGAAATAGGCATGGTATAATAAACATCCAGCATGAGATAACTGTATTAAACATGGGCCAACAGTGGCAGGAATATGCCAGCCTAGTGTACACCACCATTTGGAACATCCCCAGTTTGATTTCCATATTGAGCCTTCTGCTTCCCAGTTCTGGTTGGGGTGGGATGCTCCAAATGCAAAATTCATGGTTTTCAGGGGTGTGGGTTTAATGGCGGGATTCATGCTTCTATGATAATGTGAGTAGGTTCTGGAACCTGCACTGAAGCATCTTGTGAGAACATGTAGGCTGCGTCCAGGTTGTAAACATACAGACTCTACTCAGGAACAGAAACACATGCAGTGCCTGGCGTACCTTTGAAGGCTTCAAAAAGAACAAAAGGTTCAGGATTACACATACACAGTGCAAGCAGATTCCCCTAGCAGTGACATAGCCATGGGGGGAGAGGGGCCTGGGACCCCCACACTTTGGGCTCTGGCCCCCTCCAGAACTGTAGCACCCCTTTACCTTTGCTGGTGGGGCTGTTGAAGCCCTGCCAGCCACAAATAGAGTGCCGCCACTCCCCTCCTTCTCATGCTGCTTCCTTCCTGCAGAAGTCGGCGGCATGCCTTCAGCTGCCAATGCCGGAACTTCTTGCACATCTCTGCGCATTTGTGAGAAGTCCCGGTGTCAGTGGATGAAGCCAAAAGGAAGAAGTGCAAGGAGGAGGGGAGTGGATCAGGCATTGTATTTGGCTCTCAGGAACTTGGCATCTCCACCAGCAAAGGTATGGTTAGCAAATGCATGGGGAGGGAAGGAGAGGAATACATTGCCCCCCTCCCAGTTCATCCTTGCCCCCCAAATAAAATTGGAGGGCTGGTTGCATCCCTGTCCCCTAGGACTTCCAAATTTCTCCTCTTAATCTGGGTCTCCCTGCTTTCCTCTGGGCCTGGGTTTTAATCCTCTCCCTTGAGAACCACCCTCTGTCCTGACTCCCAAGGCTAAATTCCTGTTAAGGTAGGTTAAAATGGAAATCTCCCCTATACACTCCTTCACGGTTTCATAACTGCAGGGTTTTAGAAGGAGCCTTGGTGTAATGGTGTAGCCATCATTGAACAACCTTGGCAAAGAGCTCAGGGATACCCACTGGTAATGCCATCTACCACTGAAAGGACCACATTTGTTGAATCAGATTTTGATGTGCAGTGGTGGTGTGTAGGGAGGTCAGCATGGCATGCTGTTTCTGATCTAGTTGTTCAGCTCATTGATGCAGCCAGGCAACAGAAGAAATGCTTATGCACCTCATCTCCTGCTGCTGCTGAGTCAGATCTCGTGGTGTAAGTTTGAGATCTCATGGATCTTATAACAAGACTTGGCCTTGTGGCAGCAGGAGATAGGGCTTTTCAGCCCTTCTCCTGATGCCCATTCACATTCTGGAGTTCAATGATTAGATCAGAGGCAGCCCGCAACACTGAGCAAATACAGTGTCATCTGCACCAATATCCTTCCAGCACCTCAGATTCAAAGGTCCTATCTATTGATAGAGGATGAGGTGAGGTTTCAAAGGAACAGCTCCTCACTGTACCCCTCACATTTCCCATGATACCCAGCTTAGACACTCCTCTCTGGATCAGTGCCCCAGACACTTTCTAGGCAAGAACCTCCCCCCCCCCCCCCCCCCACTACACACACACTCACTCTGTATCTGACACCCCTCTCCTTGGCTCCTGACATTCTACCTCAAAAACCCTGCTGCATCATTACTCCCCACCTATATCTGACACCACTATGTACACACGTTCCCACTCATCACACCCCTGCTGCACCCACAAATTCGGAGCCCCTATTCCTCCAACTCAGAATTTCACATGCAGCAGCAGGATCAGCCCTACCACTAAGCAGACTAGGCATCCACCTAGGGTGACAAGTTTCATGGGGTAGCAGCACAACTAGCAACGATAGCAGCAGAGGAGCCTTTTAAAAGACTCTGTCACTGGCAGGCCTTTCAGCATCCCAGGATTCATATGTGCATGCTCAAGGCCTGCCATATCCTACCCCTCTGACAGCACATAGCAGAGGATGGGATATGGCAGCCTTGAGTGCATGTGTGCTGGGATGCACAAAGGCCTGCCACACACAACTTTTAAAGGGCTCCCTGCCACTGTCTGTATCTTTACTGGCTATGCCAGCACTGAGCTGCTGCTCCCCCACTACCCCTCATTAAAACCGCTATTTTCTTTGGGCTCACATGGTGGTAGGTTGGTGAGAAGATGGCAGCAGTGGCAGGGAGAGGGGAAGGGAAAGGATGCTGGACACTTTCATGGGGGGAGGGAAGATGAAGGAGGACACCTTGGGGGCAGGGAGGAAAGGAAAGACAGAGATGCTGGACAGCTGGGGGAGGGAGAGGAAAGGGGAGATGCTGACCTCAAGGGGTTTACATCCTCCTTGCAAATATGCACTGTGTAAGTTAAGTGGGTATTTGCAGGATAGCACTTGGGCAGAATATTGGCATTTATGTATGTGTGCATGTATGCGCATATATGTCATTCTAAACGTAACACATGTGCAAGTGTGAGTGCTTCATTTATAGAATTGCCCTTCATAAGTATATACTGGGTCAGACCAATGTTCTTTTTAGCCCAGTATCCTGCTTCCAACAGTGGCCAATCTAGGTCTCAAGTACCTGGCAGAAACCCAAAGAGTGGCATGATTCAATGCTACCGATCCCAGGAAAAGCAATAGCTTCCATGTCTATCTCAGTACACTAACCGCTAAAAACCGCATGCCATCTGCTAACTTGTTGCCTATCAAGATTCCAAGTTCATTCTTTTCTGTTTTAAACTGTGCTATCTTAAAACTTATACGGTCAGGTGAATGGCTTAAGATATCCCTAAGTGGATAATTTCATCTAAAGACGTGGCTGACTTAGATCTTCCCAGTTTTCAGATATATCTGAAAGCCTCACATTTAAAACAGCATGAGGTGTATTCTCAAAGCACTTAGACTTTCAAAGTTACGTGGAGGGGCATTTTTGATATGACATCTAAGTCCGACTTGTTTTGCAAAAAACATCCAAAATCTGAATAGGAAAGAAGGTCATTTTCAAAAAATCTTTTGTTTTCAAAAATACTGTTTTGAACAAGGTTTTGTGATTTGGACGTTTTGTTTTTTGGTACATTTTCAATCAAAAAATGTGTAGTTGCAAAACACGCAAAATCAGTTTTGTTCTGTTCCATTATGGCTGAAAAACATCCAAGTGTTAGGAACACCCAAATCCTACCCTTAACATGCTCCTGACATGCTCCCTTGTGATTTGAACACACTTATGATGACTTCATAGAAAAACATCTAAAAATTTGTTTTGAAAAACGTCCAAATGTAGATTTATGCCACTTTTTGCAGGTTTTTCTCTTTTGAAAATAAGCCAAATAATATCCTATAGAACTTTGTAAGTCTAAGTACTTTGAAAATGAACCCCGGGATCATCTCTTGAAATAATGAATCAGGGGACAAACATTGGATAAGTTTAGAAAATAGATTGGCTTGCACTTGTCCACATTAAATTTTTATCTGGGAGGCTGGGCATCCAAACAGCAGATGAAATTTAATGTGGGGAAATGCAAAGTGATGCACATAGGGAAAAGCATCCAAGATGCAAGGTTCCACATTAAGAGTCACCACATAGGAAAAGGATCTAGGCATCTTTGTGGACAATATTCAAATTCTCTGCTTAGGGCATTGAGGCAGCCAAAAAAGCAAATAGGAACTATTAGAAAAGGAATGGAGAACAACAGAATATCATAATGCCTCTTTATTGCTACTATACATGGTGTTACTACACCTTGAAGATTGTGTGCAATCTTAAAAAACATAAGTGGAATTATACAAGGTATAGAGGAGGGAGAACACAATGATAAAGCAGATGAAATGACTCTGATATGAGCAAAGGCTATAGAGGTTAGGATTCTTCAGCTGTGATTGGAGAAGGCCTGGACTGGATGGGTTCACCGATTAGTTCTGTAATATTTTTTAGGAGAAGGTTTTTGGTTATCTACTGGACCTTTTTACTTATTGCAGGACACCCCTCTGCCTCTTTCAGTGAATCAGGCAGGGATAGCGGTCTTCCTGAAGGAAGGCAGGGACAAAACAGTGACGCCATGCGCCCTCCCTGCCCATTTTCAAGTCCTTACTCAAAGCCCATCTCTTCTCCCTTGCTTTTGGCGCCTAACCACCTTCCCCATTCATGATACCTACACTGACTACATAGTTTGTTACCTTTAGATTGTAAGCTCTCTTGAGCAGGGACTGTCCTTCCCCATGTTTAAACTTGTACAGCGCTGCATAACCCTGGCAGCGCTATAGAAATGCTAAGTAGTAGTAGTATGTTAGAATTCTGACAAAACTATTAGCAAATCAACTCTCCAGAGTGGCATCAGAGGTGGGAGATCCAGATCAGGCAGGGTTTATATCTGGGATGCTGGTGCTCAATAACATCAGAATAGTGTCACATTTAATATGAGCTGCACAGGTTAAGAGCATACCTACCCTGTTCCTGGGGATTGATGTGGAAAAAGAATTCCAGGTCAGCTAGGACTTTGTGTGGGGCACTGTGCAGAGGACGGACCTAGGGACAATTTTGTTAAGTGGATAAAAGCATTACATGCACAGCCCAAAGCATATGTAAAGGTGAATGGGGGTATTTTGAAATCTTTAGGTTACAGAGGGGAACTTTGGAAGGACTCTCGCCTATCCACCTTTGTTGCTGGAGCCACTGGTGGAGGCCATTAGGCGGAATAGAGGTGGGAAGAGGACTGTCTCTTCATGTTCAAGTGTTGCGTACATCTAGTAGCGCTACAGAAATGATTAGTAGTAATAGTAGTTATTATGTGAGAGAACCAGGTCCAAAGGAACCACTGCACACTGGTATGGGTTTCCTCATGGGGAAATATCATTATATAAACAGATTTTGGAGCAGGCAGAGTGAGAGAGGGGTTCTGTTTCTGTCATAAAAAGCACAAAAAATTAGTTTGGGGTCAGTTGATATTCCTGATGGGTTGTATGTTTCTGGTGATATATTTATATACATGTTGATGATCTTTATGTAACTTGTTTCATTGAATAAAAATAAAATCACACTAGCAATCAGTCCACCTCTTCGGTTATATCTCCTTCTTTTTAATATTTTTGTCAGCCCACTTGCAACCCTTATTCAAGAATCATGTATCTCCTTTAATATCTATGCAGAAGATATTCTTTTACTATTTAAATTTGACCCTACAACCATGAATTTGTTACCTCTTCAACAATGCTTACATGCTGTTGCACAATATAAGTACACTAGTATAAAAGGCCCGTTTCGGTAGGCAATGAAACGGGCGCTAGCAAGGTAATCCCCCCCCCTGCAGCGTCCTTCCTGTCTCCCCTGCCCCCCTGCAGCCACCCATCTGGTCTCAGGACCCCCTCCCCACCAACCCTCCTCTGCCCCTGCAGCCACGCATGTGCAGTGGCCCTCCTCTCTCCCCTGCTCCCCCTGCAGCCACCCATGTCCAGCGACTCTCCTCTCCCCCTGCCCCCCTGCTGCCACCCATCTGGTCTCAGGACCCCCTCCCCACCAACCCTCTTCTGCCCCTGCAGCCACGCATGTGCAGCGGCCCTCCTCTCTCCCCTGCTCCCCCTGCAGCCACCCATGTCCAGCAACCCTCCTGTCCCCCTACAGCTACCCATGTCCAGCGACCCTCCTCTCCCCTGCCCCCCTGCAGCCACCCATGTCCAATGACCCTCCTCTCCTTTCCCCTTGCCCCCCTTGCAGCCACCCATGTCCAGCGACTCTCCTCTCCCCCTGCCCCCCCTGCAGCCTCCCATGTCCAGCAACCCTCCTCTCCCCCTGCAGCTACCCATGTCCAGCGACCCTCCTCTCCCCTGCCCCCCTGCAGCCACCCATGTCCAATGACCCTCCTCTCCTTTCCCCTTGCCCCCCTGTAGCCACCCATGTCCAGCGACCCACCTCTCTCCCCTGCCCCCCCTGCAGCCACCCATGTCCAGTGACCCTCCTCTCCCCCTGCCCCCCCTGCAGCATCCCTTCTGTCTCCCCTGCCCTCCCCTGCAGCCACCCATCTGGTCTCAGGACCCCCTCCCCACCTCCCTCTTCCCTGCCCCCCCTGCAGCCACCCATGTCCAGCGACCCTCCTCTCCCCCTGCAGCCACCCATGTCCAGCGACCCTCCCCTCCCCCTGCCCCTGCCCCCCCTCCAGCCACCCATGTCCAGCGACCCTCCCCTCCCCCCTCGGCGCATCACCCAAACCCCTACCCCCCCCAGCGCATCACCCAAGCCCCTACCCCCCCCCTCAGGCACATCAACCCCCTCGCCACCCGCAGCCGCCAATACTAACGCTATCTGGCCACTGCTGCATCTCCTGTTGAGCAGCAGCGGCCGGTACAAAAAGAAAAAAGCCAAAAAAAGATTTTAATCCTGAAACACGGCTCCGTAGACAGCCATCTGGCATTGGCTGTTATCTCTGCAGCCGCTCCTCCTCTCCCCTCTGACGTCGCTGCGCTCCTCTGAGGTCTTCCTGCAGGGGCAGTGACGTGGAGGGGAGAGGAGGAGTGGCTGCAGTGATGACAGCCAATGCCAGATGGCTGTCTACGGAGCCGTGTTTCAGGTTAAAAATCTTTTTTTGGCTTTTTTCTTTTTGTACCGGCTGCTGCTGCTCCACATGAGAAGCAGTAGCGGCCGGACAGCGTTAGTATTGGCGGCTGCGGGTGGTGAGGGAGTTGATGTGCCCGAGAGGGGGGGTAGGGGCTTGGGTGATGCGCCGGGGGGGGTCTTGGGTGATGTGTCGAGAGGGGGGTAGGGGCTTGGGTGCTGTGCCAGGGCAGAGGGGCTTGGTGTTGCGCCGAGGGGGGGGGCACTGAGAGCTGATTGGTAGGCAGGGGGAGGAGTAACAAAACACGCTCTGCGTGTTTCCCTACTCCACCCCCTGCCTGGTATGTGGTTTTGCAGGGCAGGGGCTTGGGTGTTGCGCCGAGGGGGGGGGGCACTGACAGCTGTTTCCCAGGCAGAGGGAGGAGTAGGCCCTTGCCTTGGAATCAGCTGTCAGTGATATCACTGACATCAGTGCATTCTAAACTGCCTAGCAGACCACCTCCGAGGGAGCCACGGTACCAGGCACATTAGAACGTTGGAAGTGAGAATTATTATATAGGATAAGTACATAAGTAATGCCATACTGGGAAAAGACCAAAGACCCATTGAGCCCAGCATCCTGTCCCCGACAGCGGCCAATCCAGGTCAAGGGCACCTGGCAAGCTTCCCAAACGTACAAGCATTCTATACATGTTATTCCCGAAATTGTGGATTTTTCCCAAGTCCATTTAGTAGCGGTCTATGGACTTGTCCTTTAGGAAACCGTCCAAACCCTTTTTAAACTCTGCCAAGCTAACCGCCTACCAAGCTCTCTGGCAACGAATTCCAGAGTTTAATTACGCGTTGGGTGAAGAAAATTTTTCTCCTATTTGTTTTAAATGTACTACACTGTAGTTTCATCGCATGCCCCCTAGTCTTATTATTTTTGGAAAGCATGAACAAACGCTTCACATCCACCTGTTCCACTCCACTCATTATTTTATATACCTCTATCATGTCTCCCCTCAGCCGTTGCCTTGTACTAAATAGCAACAAAAACAGTTGCCTGCTGGCTAACTGGCCACTATACTGCCCCTTTTGCTTCAATCCTACTAGTTGGTATCCATATTTCTCCAGTTCCTAGTTTCAGGTACTTAGGGGTCCTTGCAAACTCTGCTCTCTCCTTTGAAGCACAGGTTGCAAATCCCAATTCTTTCTGCTGCGTCAACTGAGA
This sequence comes from Microcaecilia unicolor, assembly GCF_901765095.1. Classification (NCBI taxonomy): domain Eukaryota; kingdom Metazoa; phylum Chordata; class Amphibia; order Gymnophiona; family Siphonopidae; genus Microcaecilia; species Microcaecilia unicolor. The sequence goes on along the minus strand of NC_044037.1, from coordinate 102,799,436 downwards.
TCGGTACATGCATTTGATCATGATAAATTCCATTCACTTATTTTGTCCCTTTTTATGACTGGCATGGATTATTGTAACACTAGTAAAACATTCCTGTTTCTGGAGCAAATGGAACGGGCGCTAGCAAGGTTTTCCTCCTGAATCCCCCTCCCTACCCACCCCTTCGGCGTTGTGAAGCCACTGACCGCCATTGCTCCGCACCTCGTCAACGCACGCCACCTTCATCTCCTGAGTCGTGAAGCCACTGACGCCATTGCTCCGCCCTCGCTCTGTGACGCCATTGCTCTGCCCTCAATGTCATCACGTTTGATGCGAGGGCGGGGGCCCAGAGACAGTGATTTAGGTGGCTTCACCACCACGAACCCTTCGAACCCGAAGGAAGTGCCCGAAGGAAGTGACACTGACGTCAGTGTCCTCAGAACGTTGAGGGTGAGTTTTATTATATAGGATCATCTACTTAGGGGTTACTAAAATTCTGCTTACTAGGCTTCAGACACTTCAAAACACAGCTATCCGTTTACTTTACCATGTACGTAAATTTGATCATATTACGCCTGCTTTACAAGAGCATCACTGTTTGCCTATTCAGTATCGTATCCAGTTTAAAGCTTTATTATTTGGTTTCAAGGCTTTCCCTCTATACCTGGCCTCTTTGACTATCCCACATTCATCACCTCGAGTGTTACGCTCTATAAATGATCAACGTATGACTTTACCAGAGCCCAGTTTTACACAACTGGAGACAACTCGTTGCTGTGCATTCTTTTTGCAGTCCCTTCTCTTTGGAATTCTATCCCTTTACCTTTACGCAGTGAACTAAGTATTAAGAAATTTAAGGCCATGCTAAAGTCCTAGTCATTTTAGCAAGCCTATTCTGGTTGTTTGGGATAATTTGCAGGGTATTGGTGCTTGAGAGAGAGAGAGAAATCTTATGTCTACTTTTAATGAAATACTTAGCTCTGCTTTGCATATCTTTCCTGTCACAATATTGTAGTTCTTTTTTTTTCTTTATATTTTTTGTTATTATTTTTATAAACCGCCTTGCTCTGCCTGGCAGTTAAAGGTGGTATATCAAGTCTCAAATGAATAAATAAATCTTGTAAAATAAGACATTGGTATTTCCAACTGATTTTTATAAAATAAGGGGTCCTTTTACTAAGCAGTGGTAAGCACTAGCACGTGCCCACCACGTGCCAAAAAGCACTGCCAGATGCGCTGAGGTGTCCCATGGTAATTCGCCAATGGCCATGTGCCAATCCCATGCTAAAAAATAGGTTTTATTTGCTAGTGCAGGAGGTGTGTTCATGAGTGGACAGTAGGCATGCCCTGTGCTAATCGGTTAATGAGGGGGGGGGGGGGGGGGGCACTGCCATGCATCAATTGATTAGCGCGGAAACACTTAGGCCCAGATGCACAAAAACTTAACAAGCCAGCAACAAGGTTTTTACACCAGTTCTAGCTGGTTTAGCAAACAAGGAGTAAAACGAGTCATGCACAAAAGGGATCTCCAAGTTATTTTCCTGTCACAGTAGCAGCTAATGAAAGTTGTATGCAAAGCTATTATAATAAGCTAATTACTATAAACATTTGAAAGCAAAGTGATAAACAGCCATTTTCCAAATGATGCACAGAAGCAGCCCCTAGTGCTGAAAACTTAACGGGAGGTCTGGAGCTGTTGGTAATGCCTGGCTGGAGCTCAAAACCATTGAAAACACGATTGCAAGCAGTGCAGAAGTCAACCGTAGTGCCCAGCGTCTACAACACAGCAGAAGAAGGCTTTACAGACAAAGGGCAAAGCCTTGACTTTTCCCCTTCCCCACCTTTCCTGGAGCCAGGGCGGACTCTGCCAGGGGCATGCATCTAAAGATCTCTGCCTTTTTCTCCTACCCCTGCAGAGACCATAAGATGAAAGGCTAATATAAATAAGGAGGGGGCTGGAGAGGGAGAGCAAAGGCAAGAGAAACTGGAGACACTTTCAATTCTTTCTGTGTTGTAAGAGGAGAGTTGTGAAGTAGCACTAATCAGGTCTAATTAAAACATATATGAAACAATAATCAATGGATGAACGGCTGCAGTAATAAGCTGTGTTTATTTTAAAGCCCAGGGGAAGTTCTCCTTCTCCAGAACACTTTCCCCACCCTCCAAAGTCTGGGTTCTACCTCACTTCATCAAGACTGCCAACAAGCATCAGCACTGTTGATTTCTCTTTGCCAGCTTATCTGCATGTACGAAAGTCGTCTGTTGCATGCGCAGAGCAGGGGCTGCTCTGTGCATGCTCAGCCTGATGACTGACTTCTCCCATGTCGCATGCAAATGAGCCTGTTCATAAAAGCAATGAGGAGCTTATTTGCATGCAATTCTCTTTGGGAATTCCTCTGTATTTCCAAATTTTTAATTTGGTAAGATGGATTCTCAACGGGGACCTTTCTGCATCCAGGCCTTAGTGCCTACAAACTAGATGGTGGTAAGGGCTCCCATGCTAACTGGGAAATTAGCACATGGCCATTAAGGAAAAAAAAAGAAAAATGCAGCCATTTTACCGCCGTGCTAAAAGTGGCCTCAGCGCAGGCCACTTTTTAGCACGGCTTAGTAAAAGGGCCCCTAAATGACCAGAACGAGGTTCATTTCTAAGAAGAACAAGATCCAACATATAGGATACACACCTCCTATGGAGGCGTATTTTCAAAGATCTCAGAATTACAAAGTTCCACAGTGACCTATGGAACTTTGTAAATCTAAGTGCTTTGAAAATGAGTCCCATAGAGTACTTTAAAAACCAAACAAAGAGGGCCCATTTACTAAAGTGTGGTAAAATCTGGGTATTGGGTGTTCTAAGGCTGGACTTTCCCATGCACTAAGCCCAGATTTAATGCAGCTTTGTAGAACTTTTTCTTTTTGGGGGGCTGGTTATGCACTAATGTTCCTGTTAGCAAACGATACCTGCAAAAAATTAACATAGGAGCATACTACCTCCTATTGATGAGGTGCTAAGTCCTCCTATGTTAACCCTACGTTACCTAGTGAGAGTGCACTAATCCTAATATGCTAGCTGGAATGCCCATTCTCTGTCCATGATGTGCCCCCTTTAAAAAAAAAATAGGTAATGCATGGGTTACCATGCACAAACAGGTTAAACACTGCAAAACGCTTTAATGTGTTCTGTGGTGGCCTTTAACATCCACTATCCGTGCGTTAAGGGCTTAACACCCTTTAGTAAAAGGGTCCCAACTGGCTTAAATTCAATATGAGCTGTCATCATGTTCTATGCTTCAGGAGCTAGTCAGGAAGTATATTAAATTAGTCCAATAAAAAGGTATCAGCTTGTTATTTTATTTCTATGCATTCAACTAGACTAACATAAAACCACACACTATTTTATCTGCATATGTAAATAAGAACATTTTTCAAAACTGGTTACACTTCTTACTGTCCCCATCACCTCTGCCTCCCCATCATGAGTACAGGAGTTCTCAGGAATTTCTTACCCTTTCGCATGAATGGTGAGATGGAGTGGTCCATTACACAGGTTGGTATTGTATCATAGTTGGCCATGGAGTTCTCTTTCATGATTTTAAAGGAGGTGTCACGGACAATTCGCTCCAAAACCTCCTCTCCTAGGTCCTTCTCCATGAATTTCATCACCTTCCGAATCTCACGCTTTGGGTTCTGCCGAGGAGAAAGAGAGACAGATATACAGATAGCCGTAGAAAAACTGGGGGGGGGGGGGGGGGGGGGGGAGAGAGAAACAGCCTTCAAAGAAGCAGAGACACTCAGACAGCGATACATTTGTACCCCGCGCTTTCCCACTCATGGCAGGCTCAAAGACATCTGTTAGAAAAAAGTAGGCACCAGGAGAATGTAGAAAGTCAATCATTCTAGGGAACTGGTTAATGTTCTTGGAACACTCACAGGAGCCACACCAGCCACACTCTTACCTCCTTCATATCTTCATAGAACAAATAGAGGATACGATAGTCCTTTTTCTTCTCCCACCAACCTTTCACGTGGTCATACCAGGAGCCATAACTAACTGCAACAGCAGAAGGGAGAGAAAGATGCACTTAGATTCTGTAAACTGTCTGAACATCTAGGAAAGGTGCTTATTTCACCTTCCCCAGCCTAAAAACGAAGGGATACATTGATTTATATGCAACTTTGTACATCCTGTTGGTTGAAAAGATGGGTTATGCATTTTTAAGTTAAACACTCAGAACTCAGATACAGATATTGAACAGAGGCTCCTCAGGTTTAGCTAGTCCCAGGACCGGTCTTAGGCATGGGCGGCAGGGGTGACCGCATAGGGCCTCACACTTCCAAGGGCCCCACAGCCTTTTCCAAACCTACCTTATTGCAAAGCACACTGGTGAAGTGGCATACTAAGGGTGGGGGTGGTTTGCCCCGGGTGCCAATCATGAAGGGATGCTGCCATGAGCACCCGTTCCCCCCCCCCCCCCTCCCGACTGGTGCGGTATTCTTCTCCTTCCTCTCTGTACTCCTTACCTTTGTTCACCCACTGCAGGCTGCTAACAACCAAAATCAGAGATGTAAGCGCTGACTTCAGCCTACTTCTGAAGTCTTCTTTGTATTATTATTATTATTTATTGTATTTGTATCCCACATTTTCCCACCTATTTGCAGGCTCAATGTGGCTTACAGAGTTCTGTTATGACATTTTCATTCCAGGATAGCAGGTACAATTAGTGATATACAAAGATTAAGTAAGGGGAAAAAGGAGAGAGTTGGGTGGGTAGGTATAGGAGGTAGATTTTCTTGACTGGTTGGGTTGGCGAGGTAGTTTAGTAAGGCTATGGGTTTTCTTTGTAGGCCTTGTTGAAGAGATATGTCTTCAGGGATTTACGAAAGTCGGTTACTTCGTCAATAGATTTCAAGTCAGTAGGTAATGCATTCCACAGTTGTGTGCTCATGTAAGAGAAGGTAGTGGCATGTGTCAGTTTGTATTTTAGTCCTTTGCAGCTGGGGAAGTGCAGATTGAGAAATTTGCGAGATGATCTTTTGGCGTTTCTGGGAGGCAGGTCCACGAGGTTTAGCCTGTAGGTTGGGGCGTATGCGTGGATGATTCTGTGAACAATCGTACATATCTTGAACGCGATACGTTCCTTAAGTCTTCTGCCTATGCACAGGAACAGGAAGTGGCTGTACAGAGAAGGCTTCTTGGGCAGGCTGAAGGAGGCACTTACATCACTACCACTGCCGGCGGCCTGGAAGTTTGGAGGCCTGCTCATGCCTGTGGCTCTGGCTGTTCACTACTTGGCTCTCAGGGAGGGAGGCCGGGGCTGCGGGACACCATGCTGCCTCCCTCATGTGCTCAGCTCCGGGCTGTTCTTCATCCTCCTCTCCCCGGCTAACATCATCAAGCTCTGGTGGTAAGTGGCAGCAGCCCCACCCCCCTCAACCCAGGAACAAGGTAAAAAAACAGATTTTGGTTTTTACCCAGGCCCCTCAACTCAGCTAAATCAAAAACTAGACCTGTTCATCTACCTATAGCATCTCTACTGGCAGCCACTGCACCCACTAATAGGTGCACTCCAACCTGTATCAGCTGCATCTACGGAATGATTGTCCCTCCCTGTCATGGGCTTCTATATCTGCATAGGGGCTTTCTGCTCTCCAAGGCTGCCACGTAGCTCTGTAAAAGTTCTTACCTGCGTCCAGAAAGCAAGTTGGGACTAACAAATGTGGCGTTTGGAACTGCACCCCCCCCCCCAACTGATCACTAGGGCCAGATGTGCTTAATGAGGGGGACTGAATGTTCTGCACATCTGGCTCCTGGACTTTTTCTTGGGTTTTACCTGGGCTGGATGTCAAGGGGTTTAGCTTGCTATTTCTACCTTTCTCTTGTGAGGTTCAGTGTATGAAATATGTGTGGGGGGGGGACTGTCTCTGTGTGTATGAACATGTGTGACTGTGTTTCTGGGTGTGTGTATGAGTTGGGGGGGGCAATGTCTCCAAATTTTGCTGAGGACGTCCTCGCAAAACATCCCGGTGGAGGGGCGAGGAAACCCATATTGTCGAAACAAGATGGATGTCCATCTTTTGTTTCGATAATACGGTCTGGGATGCCCAAATCTTGACATTTAGGTCATCCTTAGAGATGGTCTTCCCTAGACTTGGTCGTTTCTGATTTTTGGCGATAATGGAAACCAAGGATGCCCATCTCAGAAACGACCAAATGCAAGCCCTTTGGTCATGGAAGGAGCCAGCATTCGTAGTGCACTGGTCCCCCTGACATGCCAGGACACCAACCGGGCACCCTAGGGGGCACTGCAGTGGACTTCATTAATTGCTCCCAGGAACATAGCTCACTTACCTTGTGTGCTGACCCCCCCCCCAACACCCATTACCCACAACTGTACACCACTACCATAGCCCTTACGGGTGAAGGGGGGCACCTAGATGTGGGTACAGTGGGTTTCTGGTGGGTTTTGGAGGGCTTGCTGTTTCCTCCACAAACGTAACAGGTAGAGGGGGGATGGGGCTGGGTCCGCCTGTCTGAAGTGCACTGCACCTACTAAAACTGCTCCAGGGACCTGCATACTGCTTTCACGGACCTGAGCATGACATTTGAGCAGGGCCGTGCAAACCCGCTAAGTGGGTAAGCACGGCAGGGGGGCGCCTGCCTTCAAGGGCGCCGTGCCGTCCAGACCAATTGTATTAAAAAAAAAACCGCGTTGGCACGTCGGCGCCTATGCGCTGCTGCAGCCTTCCTGCGCGCAGCGCTCACTCTTTGGTACAAGAGACTCTGGAAGCGAGAAAAGCTTGTTCTTGATACAGTCTGCTTCAAGTGCAACAGCTTTCATAAACACTGGCTTTTTGTACGAAAAAGCAATTTTCAGAAGCCATGCACCCAGATAAAAGGATTTGGTAAAATGGCCCAGCTCCGTGCAGCTACCCCCCACAGAATGGCACAGCAAGCCAGTTCGGGGGAGCGCCTCTGTCTAATTGATTCCCCAAGCCTAGATGTCCAAGAAGTGAATAAGCTTATTAAAGACAGCCTCAGAACAGGTATGTATTATTTGCTTCTCCCTTGAATATAGACGCAGATGTCAGAGTGGCATTGTAATGGTATCAGTTTATTATCGAAATGTGTAGCATGATGTTGTGTTGGATCAGATACATATATATACACCAATATATTTGTGCAGCTTTTAAATATATATATATTTGACACTGCAGCAGAGAAAATAGTTTCATTCCAAAAGCCCTCTTCCCTCTCCCTTTGGGGAATCTCACTCCTTAAACAAAAGACTTAAGACTGCTTTAAAGTTTTAAATTGACTCTATTCCTCTAATCAACACAACAAAGATTGGACCTAACCAGTAGAGGCAAGGAGACAAGCAGGTGGGAAAGACCTGAATACCCCATTGAAAACAAAGAACTCAGAGGGAAACCATAAACAGGACATTTGCTTGTCAAAGGTATACCTGCCTCTCCCATCAGCTTTCAGACATGTGCAGAAAGGAAGGACTTGTAATGTGTATCTGCTCCAGAGACTGAGCAGGAAGCCCTGTACATCAAAAGACCATTTGCCAGCAAAATCCAGACAGCAAGTCTCTTGATGTCATAAGACATGAGACCAAGACTCAGGGGTCATGTGCAGACATGAGACCAAGATACCACAATGCTTTGCAAATGCCCAAGGGTCGTGTGGAAACCAGGAAACCAGGACAAAGATCCACATGGCATATCCTCCTGCAGCTTGCAAGATATAAAAGCAAAAGCTGTTTCCCAAGAGTCAGATTCTCTTCAACTGCAAGCAACTCAGATCCACTCACTGCAGAGGCTCTCTCTTCTCTCTTCAAGACTCTCCCTCCAGGAGATTCTCTCTTCAGCACCAATCCAGATGCCTTGCTCCTGATCTGCAGTTCACCTGCCTCATGGCTCTTCAATGGACCACAAAATGCTTTTGCAACAGACTGCTTTGTAAGTTATAACTTTTGATCTAGACCTGCTACTCTACCTTGCCTTACTTAAGCACAGATTATCTGTAAAGATCTCTTAAAACCTACCTCTCGTGTGCAATTGTATATTAAATCAACCTTTTTGAAGCTAAAAATACGGTCTCCTTGTGTTCTGAGTATATGGTATCTTTTATATATACTTAATTTATTTAATTTATGGCAATTATCACCTTTGGTGATTGGTGGAGAAATTAATATCCTAAAACTTATAAATACAACACCTGCTCTTAAATTATAAACAGTAGCGAGTGCTCTCTAGAGCTCTTTTCCCCAAGATAAATCATTTCTTGTAACAGCATAATTCACTTATTTTCTCCATGCCGAGGGGTTGTTTTTAAAGAGGGGTTTTCTGCCTTTCCTTCCAAAACTTGACAGTTTGTATCTTCAATCAGTTCTTTATCCCCCCCCCCCCCCAAATGATTTATTGCAAGAGTTATATATGAAAGGGAATTATGTCAAAGTCCCTTCAACTAGTACTGTTCCCCTGTTGCAGTACTAGCTGACACTATCCATATCTGTTCTTATTTCATAGCTTCTAGAACTATTTAGCTTTCACACTTCAGCAGGGAGCACGTTTACATATAATCCATTTTCTTTGAAAAACTTAGTTGCCTCTGAGTATACTCCCTCCTCTGTAGGCACATTTAGGTTTCCTTTTATAAATCAAAATGCAGAATCTTTACTGTCTGTAGCAACCCCTGAACTGCTGGACAGCCTTTACATTTCTTATGCTGTTTTGACTGTAGATGGGGGGGGGGGGGGGGCTACGATTGTAAATCACCTGGTGGATTATTACCGTGAATCAAATTCAGAGCAAGCAGTGCTCCTCCTGTCCACTCTGCAAGAGCCATATGATAAGGTAACTTGCTATCTTTATACCCTTATAATAGACTGGTTAGCAGCATAAAGACATTCTTGAGAGAGCAGTGACTGACTTCTCGAAACTCTCCCTTCATTTTTTGGAACACCAGTGAAGTGGCTTGAGTTTACAGAGCTTTTCTTTACAGATCACAAAAGTGATTTACCTAATCCTCTTAGCTTCTTTGGAACAGTTCAAGAATTATATAAGTTTTTCTCGTCATCAACAAAGCGCTGGGCAGTTCTCAGGAAGCATGTTCCCTCTCTGACATTGAAACCTCTTTCAGAAACTCGTTGGGAAAGTCGCAAAGATGCTCTGCAGCCACTCTAAGATTTGTTCTATCAAATAGCCTCCCATTCCCAAATGTAAGCATCATTCTAAGAATATTGCTGACAATTCCTGTCAGTGTGGCAAGTGGTGAGCGATCATTTTCACGGTTAAAAATCATAAAAAATTATTTGCGATCAAGTATTTCACAAGAAAGGCTTGTAAGCCTTGCCATGATTGCTATTGAGAATGATATATGTGCCCAGTTAGATATCAAAGATTTAATTACTAATTTCATGAACATGAAAACATGAAAAGCTAAGTGGTTGTAAACCCTTTATTTGTTCAGCAATCCCACAAAGATGCACTCCATCTTTCAGCTCCTATTTCCTTTGCATCTTGTGCCATGGGGGGGGGGCGCTAACTGATAGTCTGCAGGGGGGCACCAGAGACCCTTGGCACGGCCCTGCATTTAAGGCTGGCATAAAATATTTTAAAGATATTTTTTGAGGGTGGGAGGGGGTTAGTGACCACTGGGGGAGTAACGGGAGGTCATCCCCGATTCTCTCCAGTTGTCATCTGGTCAGTTCGGGCACCTTTTTGTGCCTTGGTCGTAAGAAAAACATGACCAGGTAAAGTCGTCCAAGTGCTCATCAGGGACGCCCTTTTTTTTCCATTATGGGTCGAGGACGCCCATGTCTTAGGCACGCCCATGTCCCGCCTTCACTATGCCTCCGACACCCCCCCCGGGAACTTTGGTCATCCCCACAACGGAAAGCAGTTGGGGACGCCCAAAATCGGCTTTCGTTTATGCCGATTTGGGCAACCCTGTGAGAAGGATGCCCATCTTCCAATTGTGTCGAAAGATGAGCGTCCTTCTCTTTCGAAAATAAGCCTGATAGTAATGAGCCTGAAACTGTGTGTCTGAGTGTGTATGAGCCTGTGTATCTGTGTGTGTGCCTGTCTCTCTGTATGTGCGGTGTGTGTGTATACGAGTCTGTGTATCTGTGTGTGTTTGTGCCTATGTCTATGAGAATGTGTGTCATATTGTCTTTATTGAAACTTGCAATAAGACAAACCAAGCATACATACAAACAAGCAATAAAACCCGCTAACTAATACATAAATAAAACCTTACTGGCCAAAACCCATCCCCCCCTCCCAAACCATCCCACTCAGGGAGGCTGAAACGAAAACCCCATCCAATGCCTTGCCCACTGTAGTCCAGAACAATGCTACTCCTCCCTCACTGCCAGCTGCTGGACAAAATGTACCACATCCCCTGCCACCTCCTGAACAGACAGCCACTTCCGATATAATGAAGCTTGGCAGCGTGCCTGCCACAGGAAGTAACAAAGAGCCGCAGCAATGATATACAGTGTCTCCCTACACCACCCCTTTCGTCCTTTGGGAAACCCTCCATAGGCCCATTCTGCATAGGATAGCTGGTGGAAGAAAGGGATCCCTAATTGGCGGGCTACTGTCTGACAGACTTGTTGATTGAACGGGCACTTGAGGAGAAAGTGGTCCATTGTTTCATCCTCCGTCACGCACTCCCCCCTCGGGCACTTACGATCATCGCTGTTTCTATTTTTCATGTTAGCTCGAACATAAAGCCGGCTGTGGAAGGTCAGCCAGGCCATGTCCGCGATCTTCCGGGGCAGGCGTGACGAATTGAGGAAAGCCAGACCTTCCTCCTGTATTGGACCTGGGCAGTCCCTCAATGCTAGATGTGTTGAAACGTGTGTCTGAATAATGCGGTGTTGTAGCTGCCTCCTATCCTCCTTCTGGATTTCCTGTACTGTGATACCCCATCTCTTCACCAATCTCAGCAGAGGTGAGATGTATTGTGGCAAGTATCCTGCCTTCCCTCGCAGGGGCATTGCCTGACCTCCCCTCACCCAATCCCTCAAGTACCGCTGAAGCCAGGAGGCCAAGCTGTCTGCCCAAGCCGGCCTCCCTTCCCGCAAGACCCCTCCCAGATTTTGTTGGAAAAAGAAACAACTAAAATGTACCACAGGGTTGACCATTTCCAACCCCCCCTCCCTTTTGGGCAAATAGGTCACCTCCCTCCGGATAATATTCATCCTGTTCCCCCATAGCTGTTGGAAAAACAAGCTGTATACTCTGGTGTGTAATGATATAGGCAGTAAACAGACCTTGGATATGAACAGAAGAAGGGGTATCAGATAGGTCTTAATGACGTGCAGTTTTTCAACGAACTGAAACTTACATGATTTCCACTGGGTCACCCTTTCCTCGACTCTCCCCAGCCCCTTCTCCCAGTTGACCGTGTCATAGTCCTGTCTGCCTACCCAGAGACCAGGGATCCGTACTTCATCCCTTGCTACTGGGTACTGACTGGGAAGTTTGAAAGTCGGTCTGCCCTGTCCTACCCAAATTGCGGAGCTCTTATCCTGGTTTATCCGGGCCCCCGCAGCCTGTGTGTAATCTGCCATCCAGGTCTGAACTCACTCGGCTTCCTCCTTGCTACTGATCACTATTGTGACATCATCTGCGTAGGCAACGCATCGTCATGTGTGTGAACCCAAAGAGATGCCCTCTAGTTCACCGCTAAACCCTCCGCTCAACCTTCTGAGGAATGGATCTAAGGAAAGGACGTACAGCAAGGGGCTGAGGGGGCACCCCTGCCGTACCCCTGACCTCACTGCAAAGCTCTTGCCCACCCAACCGTTTATCAGAGTGCTGCTCCTTGCATCGTGATACAAAATCTGAATCCACGCTATAAACCGGTTGGGTATCCCATAGCACCGGAGCACTAGCCATAGGTGCTCCTGGGACACCCTGTCAAAAGCCTTAGACTGATCAAGGGTCAGCAAATACTTTCCCTTTGTACCACCTTGACTCCTTTCCACTATTTCACGGATGGTACAGACTGCTTCCACTGCCCCTTTCTCCTTCACTGAGCAAAACTGTGCTGGAGACAAGAGACCACCCACTACCCCGGCCAGACGGTTGTAAATAATCCTGGCCATTATTTTCCTATCTACATTCAGAAGGCTTATGGGTCTCCAGTTCTCAATAAGTTCCATATTCCCCTTCTTCGCGAGGAGAACCAAAATAGAACACTGCTGTGAAGGGACCAAACATCCGTTCTGTAAACAATTATTAAAAATTGCAGCTAAGAATGGAATCAGGACCGCACGGAATTTTTTGTAGAACTCCGGGGGTCAGCCTGTCGGGACCCGGAGTTGTACGTGCTGATAGCGTATCAATAGCATCATCTACCTCTCCTGTGGTAACGGGCCTGAGCAGTTGTTCCATCTCCCCCTCCGAAATCTTTTCCAAGCCTGGGGCACTCTGCATGTATGATAGCATGAAGTTAGAATCCAAGTTCTCTTTCCCCCACAATTGGGTGTAATACCGAATGACCGTGGCCGCGATTGAACGTTGGTCCGTCAATCGCTGCCCTGCTTCATCTCTCATAGCGTAAATGATCTTATGTCCCACTGCTACCTTGCAATTCTGGAAAGGGTCCGGGGAATACCAATGCCCATATTCCCTTTCCAGAAGCAAAGAAGCATATCGATCATATTGCAACATCCTCAACTGGGCCTGCAAAGCTTCTATCCCTCCCTTCTCCAGATGGTTGGAGACCGCGTGGTCCAATTGCTTGCGAAGACGACAGCACCGTGCCTGTAACCCGTGACTGCTTCCTAGCTAGGGACCGGAAAAGGGCCTTGACTCGCCCTTTTACCATGTCCCACCAGGCTCCCTTATCATCCATCACCTCCCATAGTGTTTTTTGGTCTGCTATAAAGCCCTCAAAGACTTGTCTGTTTTCCTCTACTTCTAATAACTTCACACTCAGTTTCCAAAATCCTGGGCCTTTCTGCACCCCTTCGCATATTGTTAAGACTTTGGAAACTAGGGCATGATCTGAATATTCCGTCCATCTATTCAGCTGCCCCTGAAACCTAGCCGACCCGCCTACAAAGAGCCAGTCAATATGGCTCTCTGTGTCTCCCCTTCTAAAAGTAAACCCCTTCCCTCCCGCCACCTCCAGTCTTGCCTGTTTTACAATTGCTGCCAGCTGGAGGCTGTCATAACCTACCTGACGCCTGGACCCCTTTCTGTCTGCTTGCTGTAAGACCATATTAAAATCTCCTCTGAATACCACCAATTTGCTTGTATATAAATACGGTTTCACCCAGAGCAACAGCTGCTTGCTTTCCCATCCAATCTGGGGATGATTCGCACTGCTATCCCTCTGATTAAAATGTCTAATATGACACACCTCCCCATCTTCACCTCTTTTTCCCTCGTAACTGTTATGATCGTGGTTAGAACCCCTCTCAAACTTACCTTTTTCCTGGTGGTCAGCTTCTTAGCTGGCTTTTGTTTCTTTTGTCTGTCCTTTCTGAGCTAGCTCTCTCTCTCTATGCTGGCAGCTTCCAGCAGCATGACACTAATTGTTTCACTTTACTACAGCTGTGTGTGTGGACTGAGTTAGCTCTACCTCTCTTTGGGTGTACTGGCTTCAAGTGCTTCACGGGGCTGCATTGGTGTGGGTTGGGCCTCTCTGGGTTTCAGTGTGCTGTCTGGGGCTAGGGAGTGTGACATCTTCTGGGAGGGCCTTGATAAGGAAGTGGTGTTCTTTCCTTCAGGGCCTTTGCAACGTTTGCTTTAGGTAGGGTGGTGCAGTGTGCACTTCTGACTTTGTGTCTAGTTTCCCTGCTTGCTTTTGCTAAAGGTCCAGGTTAGTGTTAGTGTGGTGTTCACTTGTGACTGTGTGTTTAGCTTTCCTGCTTTTCCCTTGTGGTTCCCCTGCTTTTCCCTCTTGGTGCTTTGGAAACATTGCTGTGTGTAGGGCTTTGGAAGCTCTGTTGCTGATAGAAGTACTTCAGGGTTTGGTGTTGTTAGGAACACTGCAGATTTGGCTGTTAGAAGTACTTCTGGTGTTTGTGCTGTTGGGAGCATTGCAGTCTTTGCTGTTTGTGTTTGGTGCTTTAGAAGCACGGTTGGGTCTGGTGCTTTGGAAGCACTTTTGGCTTATGTGTTTAGCTTCCCTGCCTTTCCCTTGTAGCTCCCCTGCTTTTCCCTCTTGGTGCTTTAGAAGCATTTCTGTGTCTAGGGCTTTGGAAGCTCTGCTGTGTTTGGTGCTTTAGAAGCACGGTTGGGTCTGGTGCTTTGGAAGCACTTTTGGCTTATGTGTTTAGCTTCCCTGCTTTTTCCTTGTGGCTCCCCTGCTTTCCCTTTTGGTGCTGTGAGGGGCACTCCTGTTAGCTTAATGCCTAGGGGCACTCTTGTTAGCTTAGTGCCTAGGGGCACTCCTGTTAGTATAGGGCTTAGGAAGTCCTTTTGTTAGTTTACTGTTAGGAACACTTCTGCTGGTTTAGGGCTTGGGAGCACTTAGGTCAGTTTAGGATTTAGGAGTACTTCTGTTTCCAGTCCTGGTCCCTGTGTCATCCGGTATCCGGTAAGTCCTGCCGGCCACTCGAACCCAAGGGCTCAACCCTTGGGGGGCAGTGGCTAAGTGCAGGTGAAGCTATACGGACCAGTCCAGTGTGCTCCAGTCTAGTGTGTTCCGGTCCGGTGTGTGTTCCAGTCCTGTGTCCTCCAGTCCAGGAAATTCCAGTCTGTGTGTTCCGGCTCGCTGGGCGGTGCCTGCAGTCCCTGCCAGTGCCGGTGTGCTTGCCCAGAGTTGGTTGGTGGGTTTTGCCTGCTGCTGTCGCTCCTCGTCAGCAGCCCAAAGGCTCACGTTTGCTCCAGAGCCTGGCCCTGCGGGCTCTGAACCTGAGAACCTGACAGTAACCTCCACTTCTCAGGTGTCAAAAAGAATTACCACCCCTGCACATCTCTCTTTGGCCAGAGACCAGAATGAGGGCCCCCCTTTGCAATCTCTCTTGGCCCGGTGCAGGAGCTGCAAGGAATCCAAATGAGTTTCCTGCAACAGGATGCAGTCTACCTTGCACTGGGTCAAATCGCTAAAGGCGACAAATCTAGTTCTCTCTGCCTTTATGCTGGCTACATTCAGAGTAGCAAAGATTAAGGATAAGGCAGCCATGGTTTATTTCTTAAATTTCTTACCACTCCTCATCTCTTCACCGCAATCCCTCTTCACAGATATTCCTGCCCCCATCATTTCTTCAGGATCCTCTATAATTTCTTCCAATTCCAAATCCTCCCGCTCTGAGTCATCTTCCCCAGCTTTCTTTCCACCCTTCTTTTTCTTGGTTTCCTCTGGACCAGCACTTTCCTCTTTCACCCCTTCCTTACTGTAAACCCCCTGGTGGCAGAGCAAGGTATTAAAATGATGGTACCAAATATGTCACAATGTTTCCCCAAAATGACTCAACATCAACCAGGGAGTTTAACAATAAAAAGAAAATATATTTTTTTTATTATTTGAATTATATTTAAATGTTAATGAAATCTTACCAACTTGCAAATTTAACATATGTATTTCAATTACAGGTTTGCAACACAAATCAGTTTAGTCTCTAGAAACATTGAGAGCATTTTCAGATAAGTATAAATATTAGTTACATAAATCATTTAAGTACATTCAATTTTGCAACACACTAGATTCTTTAAAGTTTCTTTTCTCCTGTCTTTCAGATTTCCGGAGACCTTCAAGAATCTCAACATGTAAGTTTTCCTCTACTCTTTTTCCTTCTTTTAGTTATCTCTCACTTATTGTTCAGGTTTCCTTTACTATTTTCTCTTATGTGCACTTTTTTTTTAAATAGTTTCAGTCACTTAGCTGCTCTCTTTGTTTTCTCTCTCTGGCTCTCTTGAACAGTGGGCGCCGTTTCTTTCAGGTGATGATCTCCAGCATCAACTTTCTTCCAGTCTTTTCCTAGTAACATGTTCTCACCACTCAGCACATGCACACAGACCACTCAGTTTTACTGCACTGCTCACTGTCTCTATACCAGATCTAGAAGGAGCCAGGTAATCTTTTCAAATTTAACCCAAAGGGTTACATTACCCTCCTCTATTTCCTGCATGAGGCTCTTCCTTAAACTAGTAGGTCTGGGATCCGCTTGTAGCTGACGCTCTCCACCATGCACTTTCCCCGTACCTGTCACTGCCCCACTCGAACCTGGTCTGGGCTCTGCCTCCTGGTGCAGCTAACACTCTCCTCCATGCACTTTCTCTGTATCTGACACTGTCATACTCAGTCTGAGTCTTGGCTCTGCCTCCTGGTGCAGCTGACACTCTCCTCCATGCATTGTCTTACGCGGTCTGGGTCTTGGCTCCGCCTCATGGTACGGCTGACACTCCTCCATGCACTTTCTCTGTATCTGGCACTGTCATACTCAGTCTGGGTCTTGGCTCCGCCTTCTGGTACGGCTGACACTCTCCTCCATGCGCTTTCTCTGTATCTGGCACTGTCATACTCAGACTGGGTCTTGGCTCTGCCTCCTGGTGCAACAGACACTTTCCTCCATGCACTGTCTTACGCAGTCTGGGTCTTGGCGCTGCCTCCTGGTGCAGCTGA
Source organism: Microcaecilia unicolor (assembly GCF_901765095.1). NCBI lineage: Eukaryota > Metazoa > Chordata > Amphibia > Gymnophiona > Siphonopidae > Microcaecilia > Microcaecilia unicolor. The sequence goes on along the minus strand of NC_044037.1, from coordinate 102,782,863 downwards.
CACTCTCCTCCATGCACTGTCTTACTCGGTCTAGGTCTTGGCTCTGCCTCATGGTACGGCTGACACTCTCCTCCATGCACTTTCTCTGTATCTGGCGCTGTCATACTCAGTCTGGGTCTAAGCTCCGCCTCCTGGTGCAGCTGACACTCTCCTCCATGCACTTTCTCTGCATCTGGCTCTGTCATACTCAGTCTGGGTCTTGGCTCTGCCTGCTGGTGCAGCTGACACTCTTCTCCATGCACTGTCTTACTCAGTCTGGGTCTTGGCTCCGCCTTCTAGTACGGCTGACACTCTCCTCGATGCGCTTTCTCTGTATCTGGCACTGTCATACTCAGTCTGGGTCTAGGCTCCGCCTCCTGGTGCAACTGACACTCTCCTCCATGCACTGTCTTATGTAGTCTGGGTCTTGGCTCCGCCTCCTGGTGCAGCTGACACTCTCCTCCATGCACTTTCTCTGTATCTTGCACTGTCATACTCAGTCTGGGTCTAGGCTCCGCCTCCTGGTGCAGCTGACACTCTCCTCCATGCACTTTCTCTGTATCTGGCACTGTCATACTCAGTCTGGGTCTAGGCTCCACCTCCTGGTGCAGCTAACACTCTCCTCCATGCACTTTCTCTGTATCTGGCACTGTCATACTCAGTCTGGTCTAAGCTCCGCCTCCTGGTGCAGCTGACACTCTCCTCCATGCACTTTCTCTGCATCTGGCTCTGTCATACTCAGTCTGGGTCTTGGCTCTGCCTCCTGGTGCAGCTGACACTCTCCTCCATGCACTGTCTTACTCGGTCTGGGTCTTGGCTCCGCCTTCTGGTACGACTGACACTCTCCTCCATGCGCTTTCTCTGTATCTGGCACTGTCATACTCAGACTGGGTCTTGGCTCTGCCTCCTGGTGCAACTGACACTCTCCTCCATGCACTGTCTTACGCGGTCTGGGTCTTGGCTCTGCCTTCTGGTACGGCTGACACTCTCCTCCATGCACTTTCTCTGTATCTTGCACTGTCATACTCAGTCTGGGTCTAGGCTCCGCCTCCTGATGCAGCTGACACTCTCCTCCATGCACTTTCTCTGCATCTGGCTCTGTCATACTCAGTCTGGGTCTTGGCTCTGCCTCCTGGTGCAGCTGACACTCTCCTCAATGCACTGTCTTTCTCGGTCTGGGTCTTGGCTCCGCCTCCTGGTGCAGCTGACACTCTCCTCCATGCACTTTCTCTGCATCTGGCTCTGTCATACTCAGTCTGGGTCTTGGCTCTGCCTCCTGGTGCAGCTGACACTCTCCTCCATGCACTGTCTTTCTCGGTCTGGGTCTTGGCTCTGCCTTCTGGTACGGCTGACACTCTCCTCCATGCGCTTTCTCTGTATCTGGCACTGTCTTACTCAGTCTGGGTCTTGGCTCCGCCTCTTGGTGCAGCTGACACTCTCCATAATTCTCTCTCTCCTTTCTGGGACTCCTGCTTTGATGGGCTTGAGTTTCTGTGAAGCTCCCTTCTGCTCTTTCTTCTTGTTTCTGAGTAGCAGAATCTATTGGGAGCCCCTGCCTGTCACTGGGCTTCCCCCGTGATGTCATCAGCACTTCTGATTGAGATTGGACTGCAGCTCTTGGACAGCCCCACTCAGAGGTCTGCCCTATCAATTCTGTCCATGAGTAACTGTGGTGTTCCCACGATGTTCCCGCCCTCTGTCCACCATCTTTACTCTCAGCTTCTTCCATCTCTGATAGTACTCCAGTACTCCATTCCTGTACTTTCTCATCCTCTTCAGTCTCTGTCTCCATCTTACTACTACTACTACTACTATTTAGCATTTCTATAGCGCTACAAGGCATACGCAGCGCTGTACAAACATAGAAGAAAGACAGTCCCTGCTCAAAGAGCTTACAATCTAATAGACAAAAAATAAATAAAGTAAGCAAATCAAATCAATTAATATGAACGGGAAGGAAGAGAGGAGGGTAGGTGGAGGCGAGTGGTTACAAGTGGTTACGAGTCAAAAGCAATGTTAAAGAGGTGGGTTTTCAGTCTAGATTTAAAGGTGGCCAAGGATGGGGCAAGACGTAGGGGCTCAGGAAGTTTATTCCAGGCGTAGGGTGCAGCGAGACAGAAGGCGCGAAGTCTGGAGTTGGCAGTAGTGGAGAAGGGAACAGATAAGAAGGATTTATCCATGGAGCGGAGTGCACGGGAAGGGGTGTAGGGAAGGACGAGTGTGGAGAGATACTGGGGAGCAGCAGAGTGAATACATTTATAGGTTAGTAGAAGAAGTTTGAACAGGATGCGAAAACGGATAGGGAGCCAGTGAAGGGTCTTGAGGAGAGGGGTAGTATGAGTAAAGCGACCCTGGCGGAAGATGAGACGGGCAGCAGAGTTTTGAACCGACTGGAGAGGGGAGAGGTGACTAAGTGGGAGGCCAGCAAGAAGCAGATTGCAGTAGTCTAAACGAGAGGTGACAAGGGTGTGGATGAGGGTTTTGGTAGAGTGCTCGGAAAGAAAGGGGCGGATTTTACGGATGTTGTAAAGAAAGAAACGACAGGTCTTGGCGGTCTGCTGGATATGAGCAGAGAAGGAGAGAGAAGAGTCAAAGATGACCCCAAGGTTTCGAGCTGAGGAGACAGGGAGAATGAGAGAGCCATCAACAGAAATAGAAAACGGGGGGAGCGGGGAGGTGGGTTTGGGGGGGAAAATGAGAAGCTCGGTTTTGGTCATATTTAATTTCAGGTGGCGTTGAGACATCCAGGCAGCAATGTCAGACAAGCACGCTGAAACTTTGGTTTGGATGCAAGGTGAGATATCAGGGGTAGAAAGGTAGATTTGGGAGTCATCAGCATAGAGGTGGTAGGAAAAGCCATGGGATGAGATTAATGAACCAAGGGAAGAAGTGTAGATAGAAAAGAGGAGGGGACCAAGAACAGAACCCTGAGGTACGCCGACAGGCAGAGGGATAGAAGTAGAAGAGGATCCACCAGAGTGAACACTAAAGGTGCGGAGGGAGAGGTAGGAAGAGAACCAGGAAAGGACAGAGCCCTGGAATCCAAGTGAGGACAGGGTATCGAGAAGTATGCTGTGATCGACAGTGTCAAAAGCAGCGGAAAGATCAAGAAGAATGAGGATGGAATATTGACCTCTGGATTTAGCTTTCCCTCCCATTGTTCCTGGTAACTTATTTTTTTATTTTTTTATTTATTTTATGGCATTTGTATCCCACATTATCCCACCTCTTTGCAGGCTCAATGTGGCTTACATTTCGTCATGGATACTGGAAGTAGCATTGAATATACATTTGGTTTACAGAGGGTTTTGTGTTACATGGTAGTAAGATAGATGAGGGCATTAGACATTATAACACATTATAAGACAGTCTAGAAGTTTTAAGACTATACTAAAACTAAATGCCTGAAACTAAATGCAGAAAAAACTCAATGCCTGATACTCACTTCCCAGTACAACACAAATGAATTCACCGCCATAAACACACCAAAACTAAACCTTCCAATCTCAGAAACGTTAAAAATCCTTGGAGTCACTATCGACCGCCACCTAACACTCGAAACTCATGCAAACAACACAACCAAAAAGATGTTCTACTGCATGTGGAAACTGAAAAGAATAAGACCATTCTTCCCAAGATCTGTCTTTCGCAGCCTAGTGCAATCCCTCGTACTCAGCCATCTGGATTACTGCAACTCACTATATGCAGGTTGCAAAGAGCAAATACTGAGAAAACTCCAAACAGCCCAGAATACAGCAGCCAGACTCATCTTCAGAAAACCAAAATATGAAAGTGCAAAACCCTTACGAGAGAAGCTACACTGGCTCCCACTCAAGGAACGCATTACTTTTAAAGTATGCACATTAGTCCACAAAATCATTCACGGTGAAGCCCCAGCCTACATGTCTGATTTAATAGACTTACCACCCAGAAACGCTAAAAGATCATCCCAAACTTTCCTCAACCTCCACTTCCCTAATTGCAAGGGCTTGAAATACAAGGCGCTGCACGCGTCAACCTTTTCTTACATGAGCACGCAGTTCTGGAATTCACTGCTGCGCAACCTGAAAACGATTTACGAGCAAACCACCTTCCGCAAACTACTGAAGACCCATCTTTTTGAGAAAATTTACGGAAAGAACCAAAACACATAAAGCCCACATTCACTGTTCAATAATGCATCATTACAGCCACTCTGAATTTCTCACCCCCCGTAATCTCACCTTCTCATCCCCCGTAATCTCACCACACTCATACCTTTACTCACAGATAATGTATACCAAATGCTTTCCTGTCATTATATATTGCCCCTTTTAGTTTCCCGTTGTTTCCTTTCCAATGTTTCAATGCTCTTTTCCATTGTTATATTCCTTAATGATACTTGACTTTGAGGCATATTTTCAAAGCACTTAGCCTCCCAAAGTTCCATAGAAACCTATGGAACTTAGCCTCCCAAAGTGCTTTGAAAATATGCCTCATTGTCTCTCATAAATCCTCACAATGTAATCCATAACCGAGTTGTAACAAACTGTATTTCCATCTTTCATAACATATTGTAAGCCACACTGAACCCGCAAAAAGGTGGGAAAATGTGGGATACAAATGCAATAAATAAATAAATAAATAAATAAATACAGTTACACATGTTGAATTATACAGTTACACATGCTGATCTTTGTGATATATCTTGTCGAAAAGATAGGTTTTCAATAGTTTGCGGAAATTGGTCAATTCATAGACCGTTTTCAGGTTACGTGGCAGCGCGTTCCAAAGTTGCGTGCTCGTATAGGAAAAGGTAGATACATGCATTGATTTGTATTTCAGACCCTTGCATTTGGGAGGATGTAAATTAAGGAATGTGCGAGAGGATCTTTTTGCGTTCCTGGGTGGTATGTCTATCAGGTCTGACATATAGGCTGGGGCGTCACCATGGATGATCTTGTGGACCAGGGTGCAAAGTTTGAACGTGATATGTTCCTTTAGTGGGAGCCAGTGTAATTTTTCCCGCAAGGGTTTCGCGCTTTCGTATTTTGATGTGCCGAATATTAGTCTGGCTGCTGTATTCTGAGCTGTCTGGAGTTTTTTAAGTATTTGTTCTTTACAGCCAGCGTAAAGTGAGTTGCAGTAATCCAGATGACTAAGTACCAATGATTGTACCAGATTGCGAAAGACAGTTCTTGGAAAAAATGGTCTGACTCTTTTTAGTTTCCACATTGCATGAAACATCTTTTTAGTAGTGTTATTTGCGTGGTTCTCAAGTGTTAGGTGTCGATCAATTGTGACACCAAGGATTTTTAGGGAATCCGAGACTGGTAAATTTAGTTTAGGTGTGTTGATGGTGGTAAATTTATTCTTGTTGTATTGCGAGGTTAGTACCAAACATTGGGTTTTCTCTGCATTGAGTTTCAACTGGAAAGCATCTGCCCAGGAATTCATAGTATGTAGGCTTTGTTTGATTTCATTGGAGATTTCCCTTAGATCTTGTTTGAATGGGATGAAGATCGTTACATCATCAGCGTATATGTGTGGGTTTAGGTTCTGATTCGATAGTAGTTTGGCCAAGAGTGTCATCATTAGGTTGAATATGGTCGGTGAGAGGGGGGATCCCTGTGGAACTCCGCATTCAGGTATCCATGTGGCTGATGTAGTCGACTTTGATGTCACTTGGTATGAGAGTGTAGTGAGGAACCCTTTAAACCAGTTAAGAACGTTGCCTCCAATTCCGAAGTATTCGAGGATATGTAATAGAATTCCATGGTCGACCATATCAAATGCACTTGACATGTCAAATTGTAACAATAGAATGTTGTTGCCGTTTGCTATTAATTGTTTGAGTTTGGTCATAAGCGTGACTAATACGGTTTCAGTGCTGTGATTAAAGCGAAATCCTGACTGAGAATCGTGTAATATTGAGAAATTGTTTAGATAGTCTGTGAGTTGTTTGGTCACTATACCTTCTGTTATTTTGGTAATTAGTGGGATGGATGCTACTGGTCTATAGTTCGTTAGTTCATTAGCATTTTTCTTTGCATCCTTAGGTATAGGGGTGAGTAAGATGTTACCTTTTTCCCTTGGGAAGAGTCCATTTTGTAGCATAAAGTTCACGTAGTTTGTTAGGTCCGATACTTGCTCAGTGTCTAGTGATTTTCTCCAACCTCAGCATTCAAACTGTTCTGATTCTCCAGGCTGTCTTTCCTCTCTGTCTCTACCAGCAAACCTAAGCTCTTCTCTGTGGGTTCAGCTAAGCCCTGCCAGCTCTCAAAGTATAATGGACGTTTTTGAATTTTTTTCAGTTTCATAGCTCTTTTGTGTTCCAAACTTGACAGGCTGTCTTGCTGCATGCAGTGCTGGAGCCCCTCCTTATTTACAGTGCCTGCCACAACTGGACTAGGAGCCCCTGTTCCACAAGGCTGGTAAGTGGATGGAACACCTAGTTCTTGGGAATCCTGTAAGAAATAAAATACTGGTGATAACTGGGAATTATCTGTGTCAGTCTTGTCTTTTCCTCCTTCTGGATGCTGCTGTTTCTCTTCACCTGCTGTCCCTTCCAGCATAGCCTCTGGGGTCTCTGGAACCACGGAGTCCTGTGTGTCTCTGGGTTCCGCTTCCTGCTGGATCTGGGACTGCGTCTGCGTCTGCTGCCTGCGTTGCCCTGTTCAGGAAAACCTCACAAAGGGGATTACCTCTGCTGTTCTTTAGTTCTTGCAGCTGCCTTTGCTTTGCTGTGGAGTGCTGTGGAGTGCTTCTGGAGTGCTTCAACTCCCTTAACGTACTTGTCTCGTGGTCCAGTGGAAGACAGGTTACACATAGTTTTTGCTAGCTTCAGCAGCTTCCTCAGTACCTCTATTTCACCTTCTATTCGATTAATTCTCTTCACCAATCTAATGACCTCTTCAGGAGTCATTTGCTGGGCCTCTTTCTTCTGCCAGGCCCTAGGCCTGGATTCCTCCTCCTCCTCTTCCTCACTAACGTCCTCCTCAGACTCTCTGCTACTATCTTCCTCCACCTCTCCTCAGATACTGGATGCAGAGAACCCCGCTCTGGAACCTGGGCCCTGCCTTCTTGCTCCCTGTTCTTCACCCAGCTTAGGAATGTTATGGCCAGGACTTACAGTCAGGGTGAGCTGGCTCCTCAGCAAGCGCCGATGGGCTCTGGTCCTTCCTCCGTCCACAGGCCTGGGCTCTCCTGGTTCTCTTGGTTGCATGCTTGGGGCTCAGGTGGAGGAAGCCTCCCCTTCATGGTGTTTCTCAGCTCCAAGTGTGCTAGGCCTTTCAGCCTGGGGCCCTCCTGCAGGGGGGCCCCCTCCCCTCTGCATTATTCAGCAGCCACAGGGTACAGCAGCTCTCCTTCCAGCCAGTGTTGCCAAGTCTGCGGGTTTCCCGCAGAATCGGGTGGCTTTCCGCGACCCGATGCGGGAAATTTTTGACCACTGCAGGGTGTGGTTTTTTGGGCGGCTTTTATTTTGGGCCGGACGTTTAGTTTTTTTGGCTGGCTGCAGTTTTTTGCCTCGCGGGGGTGTGGTTAAGTGGTTAATGATGTTGGGGGCAGGGGTTGATGACGGCGGGGTGGAGCTGATGGCGGGGGTGGGGTTGATGACGGCAGGGGTGGAGCTGATGACGGCGGGGGTGGGGTTGAAGACGGCGGGGGCGGGGTGTGAGGTTTTGGGCGGGTTTGTACCTGGTTAATCTGGCAACCCTGCTTCCAGCACCTCTTCACCACAGGTCTGTACTCTGCAAGTGTGTGAGGGGGGGGGGGGGTCAGTTTAATTTCTGTCTACATATTTCTATTTTTAGTTTGTGGTTACTTATTCTGTACTGGGTGAGGGTGTATCTGTGTTCTGTGTTTGTGAAAAAGACATGGTTTTCTGTTGGCAGGATCATCTTTACTAATCTGGCTTGTTTAGTTTTACAAGAGGTGTATTAATGTTCTAGTGCTCACTGCAGTGTTTAAATTGCTGCCTTTTCCAAGATACACTCTTGTTGTATGACTCTTGGATTATTACTAAAAATATTTTTTCATATAAAGGAGGGGGTGTTAAAAAATGATCGGCCCCGGGTGTCAAATATGCTAGGTGCGCCAGCCCTCTTCAGGGCAGAAAAGAACCCCACTCTTTCTTACCCACTGCCATTACCGCGTTCTTCAAAATGGCTGCTGAGACTTCAAGCAGTGGCTTTGTGAGACTTCTCCAAACTGGACTGCACAGGGCTAGTCTCACCCTTCCAGCCTCAGTGCTCAGGGACAGGACCAAGCTCTCAAGAAAACTGAAGCAGGGGTGTAACTACGTGTGGGCCTGGATGGGCCCAGGCCCACCCAGTTTAGCCTCAGGCCCGCCCCACCCAGAAGCAGAGTTGTCAGCTCCTGGACCCCGACAACAGTTGCCACCGCCGATTGCGATTCCGTCTACCCCCTCTCTTTCTCCCTCCCTCTGGCGCTGCAGTCTTTAATCTATCTAGGATCCCGGCAGCATTAGCAATGTATCCACGCTGCCTTCGCACTGCCCCGGAAGCTAATGCTGCCGGGATCCCAGGTAGATTACTGTAGCGCTGGAGGGAGGGAGGAAGAGAGGGGTAGACGGAATCGCGCGATCCTGGACCTCGCGGGCGGGCAGGCAGGGTGCAACTTGATCTGGGAGAAGGGCACAGCAGAGGGAGGGGTGGTGAGCAGAGGGAGGGAAGGAGCAGGAGATGGATGGGACTATGAGGGGTGGTGAGCAGAGGGAAGGAGCAGGAGATGGATGGGACTAGGAGGGGTGGTGAGCAGAGGGTGGATGGGACTGGGAGAAATGGGGCACAGCAGAGGGAAGGAGCAGGAGATGGATGGGAGGGCCGGGCTCAGGGAGAGAGGAGAAATTGATGGATATGGAGGGAAGGGCAGAGGAGAGAGGAGAATTGCTGGGTATGGATGAATGGAGGGGGGCAGGGGAGAGAAGAGAATTGCTGGGAATGGATGGATAGAGGGGGGGCAGGGGAGAGAAGAGAATTGCTGGGTATGGATGGATGGAGGGGAGAGGAGAGTTGCTGGACATGGGTGGATGGAGGGGAGGGAAGAGGAGAGAGGAAGGTTGCTGGACATGGGTGGATGGAGGGGAGGGAAGAGAAGAGAGGAAAGTTGCTGGACATGGATGGAGGGAAGGGCAGGAGACAGGAGGGTTGCTGGACATGGATGGAGGAGAGCGAAGGGAGAGAAAAGCAATGCTGGACATGGATGGAGGGGATGGAAGAGTGAGGAAGGAGATGAGATGAGGGAAAAGGAAGAGAGGAGAAAAACTGCACATGGATGAAGAAAATATGCAGAAGCTGGATCCACTGGACAGTCAAGTCTGCGGAGGACCCAGCTTTTACTTACAGATATAGAGCAAGAAATGAAGAAGAAAGGCGGAAAGTAAAGAAATAAATGGAAAGAAAGCCCTGGAAACGGAGTAAACAGGGCCGTGCCTAGGGTCTCTGGTGCCCCCCTGCAGACTATCAGTTGGCGCATATATCATTCTCTATAGCAATCATGGCAAGGCTTACAAGCCTTTCTTGTGAAATACTTGATCGCAAATAATCCTATATAATAATTCTCACCTCCAACAGGATGTGCCTGGGACCGTGCCTCCCTCGGAGGTGGTCTGCTAGGCAGGCACGCACTGACGTCAGTGACAGCTGATACCAAGGCAAGGGGAGGCTACCCCTCCCCCTGTGTTACAGCCCACTGCACCCCCCTTCCGCGACCCAGTCGACCCCCCCCCCCTTCTCGGCGAAAACCGTCCCCCGCCACCGTCCAGTACCTGTGCTGACGGGGGACCCCAACCCCCGTCAGCCAAAGTCCTGTGCTGGCCTTCGCACCTTTGCTTCTCCAATGATCTTCGATTCAAGTTCCTCTGCGTGCGTCTGACGTCAGATGCCAGTCGCACGCAGAGCAACTTGGACACAAAATCATTGAAGAAGCAATGCCTCGAAGGCCAGCACAGGACTTCTGCTGACGGAGGTTGGGGTCCCCCATCAGCACAGGTACTGGACGGCGGCGGGGGATGTTTTTCGCCGAGAAGGGGGGGTTGACTGGGTCGCGGAAAGGGGGGGTGAAAATGGAGGGACGACAGTGTCTGGAACAGCGAGGAAGGGAGGGTGAGGGATGGCCTTGCTATCACCCGTTTTCTTCCCTTTTGAAATGGGCATTTTTTACTAGTTTTTTATGATTTTTAACCGTGAAAATGATCGCTCACCATTTGTCACACTGACAGGAATTGTCAGCAATATTCTTAGAAACAAATTGCTATACATTGCAAAATAAGATAGCAGATGTAAATCTCAAAGTGGACATATTCCAAACACTAAAATGAAAATAAAATGATTTTTCTCTACCTTTGTTGTCTGGTGACTTTCTTTTTCTGATCATTGATAAGTCTCTTGACTCTAAAGTTTAGCAATTTCATTAAAGCAAAATATATTTTCACATATCACAGACTCTTCCTATCCAAGGAGAATCTTTTATATAAAAACAAACACCAAAAAAACCAATCAGATTTTTCACTTACCAGCTATTATACACTACACGTTAGCTAAACTTCCTCTGGTACTGTTGGAACCACCAGCCAATGAAATGGCTTTCAGCTGTAGCTATCTGGTTACCTGATAATTATGCAGTGAAGCTCAGAAAAAAAAAAACCAAAAACTTTGAACCACTTACAGATTTTAACAATTACACTATTTAGTTTTTATTTCTCCCCAGTCTCAGTTGCACACCTCCCTCCAAACCTGGCTGTTCTCTTTAATTTGAATATTGTTCAAGCTCACCCTGAATGAGGAGTTCTTTCTACACCAACGTCATATATAGCACTCAGTGTATCCTTTCAAACAAGTTCAGCAGAGCCTGCCTGTCTCAGTGAGCACTGCTGTAGGAGAGGGGACAGCAGAGAAGAGAATCACAGCTTCAAGTCAAACATTTTGCAAGTGATCTGACCTCAGGAAAAAGGTGCCATAGGCGCGCCCTCCAGAGGTCAGCGCCCCCCTGCTTACCACGCCTGGCACGGCCCTGGGAGTAAAGAGGACAGATAGCAGCAGAATCAGATACTGGGCCAGCATGATCAGAAAAACAAAGTCACCAGACAACAAAGGTAGAAAAAATTTATTTACATTATAGTGTTTGGAATATGTCCACTTTGAGAATCAGGTGCTCAACGTTAAAAGTTTATATTTATTTACTTACTTATGGCATTTTATCCCACATTAAACATGAATTAGATTGGAACCTGGGATCATTTAATGTTTTTTTTTTCCTGGAGAGAGTAATGCATTGCCTCCCCCCCCCCCCCCCCCCCAGGCTCTCTCCCCGGCTATAGCCAGCTCTGCAATTTTGAGGGGAGGTGGACGGGGGGGGGGGGGGGGGGCACAGAGGTGGACCGGGGAGAGAGCCTGTTGTTAAACATTTACCAGCACACCACTGTTTAGTGCCCACCCATCCAACCTGTTGGCCCACCCAAAAATTGACTTCTGGCTACGCCACTGAACTGAAGTACTCAAAAGTACCAGTGTAAGACTAGGGTTACCATATGTCCAGTTTTACCTGGACATGTCCTCTTTTTGAGGACATGGCCAGGCAACCGGGCGAGTTTTGCCAGCCTGCTTGTTTGTCCAGATTTGTGAACGAATGGGCAGGCTGGTGGGCAGACATCCTATCCTCCTTCCCCTCCTTTACCTTAGTGTGGTGCCCTGGTGGTCTAGTGACCTCTTCAGGGCAGGAAAGAGACCCTTCTTTCCTGCCCGGCGCATCTGCATACTGTCTTGCTCCCAGCACCAATCCAAAATGGCTGCTGAGAGTTCAAGTGGTGGCCTTGCGAGACTTCCGCAGAAGTCTTGCAAGGTCACTGCTTGAACTCTCTGCAGCCATTTTGAATCGGCGCCAGGAGAAAGACAGTCTGCACTGTGCAATGCACTGGGCAGGAAAGAGGGGGCTCTTTCCTGCCCCGAAGAGTTCACTATAGATCACCAGGGCACCACACTAAGGTAAAGGAGTGAAGGGATAGTGATTAGAGTCATGCGGGTGGAGGGAGGTTGAAAAATTGGGGAGGGAATCTACATGGGAGGGGGAGAGCGGGAATGTGACTTTCTTTGGGGGGGGGGTCAAAGTGATAGGGGCGGAGCGGGGTGCAACATGGACGGACATGTGTCCTTTTTTTTTCTTAGGGCAAATATGGTAACTATATAAGACAGATCTCCTGCACACAGTAGCCAACTCACCCTTTCCATCCATGTATTTCTGCAGAAACTCTTCCCAGGTTCCAGGATCTGGGTGCACCTTTGCCATCTGGTAGAAGTGATAAAAAGATACAGCCACATCCTTGGCATTTCTGGCCACATATATCATCTGCTCGAGGAAAGGATACAAAATGTTTATTCCCTAATAAGTGATGAGAGTGTTCCTATGCAGGCCTGGGTTTTCAGTGAAATCTGAAATCTCTGACTGAGGCTTAATTATCTTTCCTGTACCTCCCAGGAATAAGGGGCTGTCTGGGACATTAGAGGGTCATCAGTTTAAACACTAATTGAAAGCTTTCAAAAAATTTCTGCTTGCAGAGAGCACAGAAAAAAAGTTGTTAAAATAAATTAGTCCCTGCTGTACCTACTTGCTATGCTGTAGACTACATACCTTACAGTTCTTATCCCAGAAGCTCTGAGGAAGAAATTCAACAGGTAGATGGGTCTTTATTACTCGGGGAGGAGGCATGGCAGCTAACTGCTCGGTCCCTGGAAAGATATGAGATGCTTAAATAAATCCACTGACAAACAGCTCAGGTGTAGGCTGATGTTTTCAGAAAGATGTTTATATGTATGTTTATTAAAACTTGTTATACCGCTTGACTTTGATATTTATTTATTGCATTTGTATCCCACATTTTCCCACCTTTTTGCATGATATTAATATAACAAGCAGTTATTATAAGACAGTTCTGAATATATGTGGAGGAGTGGTGTGTGTTCACATTTGTTGATCTTTGTGGTATGCCTTATTAAAGAGATGGGTCTTCAGTAGTTTGCGGAAGTTGGTTAGTTCGTAAATCATTTTTAAGTTGCGCGGCAGTGCGTTCCATAACTGTGTGCTCAGGTAGGTAAAGTTCGAACTCATCAATTTACATTTCTGACAGAAACGTCTAAAACAGACATCCAAGAATCAATCATACCACAGTTCAATAGGCAATTATATCATACATTGTGAATTGCAGTTTCACTAGTGTATCCTTCCCTTCACATCTAATTGAATATCAAAGGCTTGTTTAAAAAAGAAAGGTTTCAATAGAATCTTACATTTTTTGAGATTTGCCTCAGTGCAAATGTCTTTTGGAAGATTGTTCCACAGAGGTGGTGCTAGCCAGAAAAAAGCCATAGATCGAGTCAACTTGGCTTAAGTGAAGTGAGGTATGATGATTCTATGATTCTGTAAGGATCTTAAGACCATAAGATTTTTTTCAGAAAAAAGATAAGTATGAATCACTTGTCAGTTATTATGCACATGATTTAAAATCTGATTTAAAACAGTGACATAGCCACGGAGGGCCAAGGCCCACCCACTTTGAGCTCAGGCCCACCTGGCGGTGGCATACCTTCCTGTGGTTGGCAGGAACCCCTAGGCCCTACCAGCTGAAGACTCCAGGCATCTCTCTTGCTCTATTCCCTTGCTTCCCACCAACGATCAAGCTACTCAATTTCTCAATCTCCTTCCTCTCTCATGTACCTTTTAAAACTTCACTTCTGGAGATTGCCGGCAGCAAACAGCGATTCACATAAGCTGCTTGCACCTGCCCCAGTCTCTTCACTTTGACATGGTCCTGCCTACACAGAAAAAGAAAGTTGTGTCAGAGGGAAGGCTCTGGGGCCGGTGTGAGCAGCTTATGCGAATTGTTCCTCACTGTCAGCGACCTCTGGAACTACAATTTTAAAAAGTACATTTTGGGGTAGGGGGAGAAGGGAGGTCTGGGAGAAGGAGAGAGATGCTGGATTGCCAGTGGGTGAGGAGAGGAAGAGATGCTGAACTACCGGGGGTGGGGGGGGTGGGGGGGGAGAACAGAGGACATTTTGTGCCCACCCACTTTGGGATCAGACCTACCCAAAATTGCCCATCTGCAAATAGGACTAAATTCAATCAATCTCCTTGCTGCTGCTGCTGCGTCCTTCATACAATAGAATCCATTTCTTCAATCACTCCACATCTACTCCTTAGGTCTGGCATCTGTTACCCACTTGATCAGAATCCAGCTTTATGGACTCAACCTACCTGGGCAGAGTTCTTGTTTTTCAACTATCTGCATATTGTAAATTATCTATTTCCGTTACTTGAACAGTTGAAAATTAAGAAAGCCCGTCTTCCTCTGGATATTGGCTTGGTTTAGCTGGCCATGGGTATGCGTTGTGAGAACAGCAGAGAATGGGAGAAGCTAGTGTGTCCAAAGCACAGGATAGTGTTATAGAAAGAGACTGCCTCATTAGCCTATAACATATTGTTTCATGATATAGTAATGGAAAGACTGCATAGAACGCAGAAGGGGCAGCCTGGGAACAGAAGGTGCTTTGCTGCTTTCTAATACAGCCCCAACTGACTGCAGCCTGGCATCCTTGTAGGTATCAATGCTAATGCTTTCTATTGCACAGAGCCAGAACAGTCCTGTGGCCTCCCCTACAAATGTTGCTGTGTTTCCGGCATTATCATGCTGTGAGGTTTGCTGGCCATTCAAGCAACATTGGAGTCCAGTGAGAAAAACCGCAGAGGTAAGTGAAAGGTTCCAATCTAGGAGACAAAAGAGGTCCTCTTCCTTTCCATCTTCCCAGATATCCGTTACCAGGCACTGCTGTCATCTGCACTGTGAAATAATACATTGGACCAGAGAGAAGTGGAGAAGCAGGAGCCACAGGATTAGTCCTGGTTTTTACTTTTACACATCTTCACCATAAATTCAAACAAAAGGAATATAAAGAAGAAAATCTCTGGAAGTCAGGAGCTTTAGAGTATGTGACCTCCCCTAGATCATCAGCTTCCTCAGACACCTACCTTTTTCCATGTCACTTCTTTCTTCATATCTCTCAACTCACAACTGTAACTCTCAGCTGGAACAATTGTTTTTGCCTTCCACGTGTGCCCTTGGTTGTTACCAAGCCAACAGTTTTTCAGCACAAGGTCATTGCTCAAAACAGTAGAAAATTAGCCCAGTCAGTTTCAAAACCCAGTGACTGTAGAACACTGCACTGTTATACTGCCACCTGCAGGTTAGACTAATATCTATAAGTAAAAGTGATTGATTGATTTAAGAAATAAAACAGAGCAAACAGTTAAATTAAACCACTGTTTCACCACAGTCTTCCTAATTTTACTGACAACCTAACGTTTTCTTAATTCAGATGTATAACCACCATCATTCATGCATAGCTGGACAGTTCCATTTATATGTTTCACAAATCTATGGAACTTTGTTTCAGCCTGTCATGGTCAGGTAGGCCTCCTCATTGTCATCTGTTGACTTAGCTCTGCTTTCTGGCTATGAATAGACTTACCAAACCAGCATTTACAGAGTGAACCACACAGGCATGGATGTTTTCCAGATGTCTTCAAGGCTTCTGTACTATGTTTCAGCCAGTAAGCACTGCTGCAGGAGCCACTCATTTCTCATGGCACTAGGCCCTTCTAGAAAATATAATTTATATCGAAATTCGCTGCAAAAAAACACTACAAAACACTAAAAACGCTATCAGGCTTATTTTCGAAAGAGAAGGGCGCCCATCTTTCAACACAAATTGGGAGATGGGCGCCCTTCTCCCATGGTCGCCCAAATCAGCATAATCGAAAGCCGATTTTGGGCGTCCCCAACTGCTTCCCGTCATGGGGATGACCAAAGTTCCCGGGGGCATGTCAGAGGTGTAGTGAAGGCGGGACTGGGGCGTGCCTAACAAATGGGCGTCCTCGAGCGATAATGGAAAAAAGAAGGGCATCCCTGACGAGCACTTGGGCGACTACTTGGTCCATTTTTTCTTATGACCAAGCCTCAAAAAGGTGTGCAAACTCACCAGATGACCACCGGAGGAAATCGGGGATGACCTCCCCTGACTCCCCCAGTGGTCACTAACCCCCTCCCACCCTGAAAAAAACAACTTTAAAAACCTTTTTTGCCAGCCTGAAATGTCATACTCAGGTCCATCACAGCAGTATGCATGTCTCTGGGAGAGGAGGTATGTGTGTGTCAGCAGAGGCATAGTGAAGGCATGGACGTCCTTCTTTCAAACATTTAGGACATCCTGAACTGCCCACCCTCCCACAGGGATGGCCAAATTTCAAGGGAGTGGAGTGGAGGAGTGGCTTAGTGGTTAAAGCACTGGTCTTGCTGTCCAGAGGTAAACAGTTCAAATCCCACTGCTGCTACTTGTGATCCAAAATCCAAATAAATAAAGGGGGTATTAGAAGCATAGTAAGCATGGATGTCCTTCTCACAGAAACATCCACATTTTGGACGTCAACTGCCATCGCAGGAATGGAGCCATAGCGAAGGACGTCCTTCACCCATACTCTAAAAAAAAAGTCCTTGATGAGCACTTGGACATTTTCACCTGGACATGTATTTTTCTAAGGTTGTAGACGGCTATTATACATGCAGGTTGTCTGCATGTATGACGCCGTCTTTGGCATGCGTGGAGTGCCACGCATAATGCTTGGCTGCTCTACACTGGCTTCGCCTCCTTAGCAAGGAAATCGTGTGCAAATGAGCTAATAGTGAGCAGCTCATTTGCATGCGATTTCCTTCATGCATGCCCGTTCCTTTCCGAATCGCTACGAATGCTGGCTTATCCCACGACCAAATGAGTTGGATTTGGTCGTTTTTGAGATGGGCGTCCTCGGTTTCCATTATCACCGAAAACCAGGGTCGACCATCTCTAAGGTCGACCTAAATGTTGAGATTTGGGCGTGTCTGACCATATTATTGAAACGAAAGATGGACGCCCATCTTGTTTCGATAATACAGGTTTCCCCTCCCCTTTGCGGGGACGTCCTGCGAGGATGCCCTCAGGAAAACTTGGGCGCCCCATTTGATTATGCCCCTCCACGCATTCCAGCTGCCATCTTGGATGTGTTCCAATGACATCATCATGTGTCAAGGGAGCTAAAAAGCCTTAAAGGCACATACCACTTTAAAACCATGTATGTTTAAGATACAACCAACTATAAAACACTTGTAATGATAAAAATGTGGAGATTCCCTACTGTTCCTTTTTATTTTATTAAAAAAGCATATTGAGTATGTTCTTTTATATTAAAGTATATGAATTTATTTGCATTTTGCAGAGGGAAATAAGTATTTAATCCCTCTGGCAAACAAGACCTAATACTTGGTGGCAAAACCCTTGTTGGCAAGCACAGCGGTCAGACGTCTTCTGTATTTGATGATGAGGTTTGCACACATGTCAGGAGGAATTTTGGTCCACTCCTCTTTGCAGATCATCTCTAAATCATTAAGAGTTCTGGGCTGTCGCTTGGCAACTCGCAGCTTCAGCTCCCTCCATAAGTTTTCAATGGGATTAAGGTCTGGTGACTGGCTAGGCCACTCCATGACCCTAATGTGCTTCTTCCTGAGCCACTCCTTTGTTGCCTTGGCTGTATGTTTTGGGTCATTGTCGTGCTGGAAGACCCAGCCACGACCCATTTTTAAGGCCCTGGCGGAGGGAAGGAGGTTGTCACTCAGAATTGTACGGTACATGGCCCCATCCATTCTCCCATTGATGCGGTGAAGTAGTCCTGTGCCCTTAGCAGAGAAACACCCCCAAAACATAACATTTCCACCTCCATGCTTGACAGTGGGGACGGTATTCTTTGGGTCATAGGCAGCATTTCTCTTCCTCCAAACACGGCGAGTTGAGTTCATGCCAAAGAGCTCAATTTTTGTCTCATCTGACCACAGCACCTTCTCCCAATCACTCTCGGCATCATCCAGGTGTTCACTGGCAAACTTCAGACGGGCCGTCACATGTGCCTTCCGGAGCAGGGGGACCTTGCGGGCACTGCAGGATTGCAATCCGTTATGTCGTAATGTGTTACCAATGGTTTTCGTGGTGACAGTGGTCCCAGCTGCCTTGAGATCATTGACAAGTTCCCCCCTTGTAGTTGTAGGCTGATTTCTAACCTTCCTCATGATCAAGGATACTCCACGAGGTGAGATTTTGCGTGGAGCCCCAGATCTTTGTCGATTGACAGTCATTTTGTACTTCTTCCATTTTCTTACTATGGCACCAACAGTTGTCTCCTTCTCGCCCAGCGTCATTCATTTTGAATTCTTTTATCTGTATTTTAAGATGTGTGTCCACAGGTATTTAAAGGTTTCTTATCCAATTTTTTCACATTTTTAAATCATTACCACAAGTGTTTTATAGTTGGTTGTATCTAGAAGGGCATCACTCAGAGAACAAAAATCTGGCATTAAACGCCGATTTTTTAGTGATTTTAAACCTTTTTTTAGAGCCATGCTGTAAGTTGAAAGACTTAGATCATACCAGGTTTTTTTTTTCATTTTTTTTACCCATAATGACTGGTGTTTTTTTTTTTTTTTTAGTTTTTATCCTTCATTCATTAAGGAAGTGGTTATTTTGTATTATAAATAGTGGGCAGGATTCAAGATGGAGGACTCCTGCACAGACATATGAAGCTGTTGCTCTGCCCTCTGTGGATAATAAGTTGCTGAAGTAAGTTAAAACTTCTTTTTTATCTTCCTTTGTTTCACCTTACTACTTTAGCACTCTTCTGGAGCTGTATAACCTGTTGCTTTATCTTTTAAAAGAACATAGAGCTCTGAGTTTATGTCTTTATGCATTTCCTTTATGTCATCTTGGATGATCAGTTTCACTGCAAGGGTAAATCTTGTGTGTCCCTGGTTAGGTTTGTTGGTTTTGTTTTATTTGATTATATGACTTATTATTCTTGTTGGTTTTGATACTTTTTATCTTTTTTATGTCATACATATATATGTTGATTTTAATTAAATTTTATTCATTTACCTATTATGAAAAGATTTTTTTATATAGATGTTTTCAGTTTTTATGAAAATGATATATTCTGTATAATATATATATTTTATTTGTTTGTATTTTTTTTTGCTAGTTGTTTAAGTTTACCCCTGATACAGCCTATTGGTGAAACGTGGCCACGTCGGGATTTGTTTGAATAAAAACTCTTTTGGACTTGACACTATAAAGTCCAAAAGATAGTGTCTGCTTTGGTGTTGCTCTCTTCATGCACTAATTGCATGAACATCCAGCAGACCGAATCTGGACAAACTTTGTTCCACTTACCGATGAAACCGTCACCCAAGCGATCAACAGGTTCGCCAAATCCCACGAAAAACTGGACATATGTCCCAACAACCTAATAAAATCCGCTCCTCAATTCTTCATAGCAGACCTCATGTCACACCTAAACTACATGCTACAACATGGACTCTTCCCTAAGGATAAAGGAAACATACTACTCATCCCAATACCTAAAGACTCAAAGAAAAAAGCAAATGACATAACCAACTACCGCCCGGTAGCATCCATCCCTCCCTCTGGCAGTCAAACTAATGGAAAGTATGGTAACCAAGCTGCTTACCAACTACTTAAACAAATTCTCAATACTACATGAATCACAATCAGGATTCCGATCCAACCAAAGCACCAAAACAGTACTAATCACTCTCCTAACCAAATTCAAACAAGCAATTGCAACTGGCAATAGTGTACTTCTCCTACAATTCGACATGTCCAGCACGGTCGACAGGGTAAACCATAAAATACTATTAAACATGTTAGAATACTTCGGGATTAGAGGAAGCGTACTTAGTTGGATCAAAGGCTTCCTAACTGCAAGAACATACCAAGTGATATCAAATTCAAATACATCATCACCATGGAAACCAGAATGTGGAGTACCCCAAGGATCACTGCTTTCACCGACCATTTTCAACCTAATGATGACACCTCTAGCCAAATCGCTATCCAACCAAGGCCTTAATCCTTACATCTACGCAGACAATGTCACAATCTACATCCCATTCAAACATGATCTAACAGAAATCACAAACACAGCCTCCAAATCATGCTTCCCAAGGGAAATATTCCGCAGTCTGGTACAATCAATGGTGCTAAGTCACCTAGACTACTGCAATGCACTCTACACTGGTTGTAAAGAACAAATCTTCAAGAAACTTCAAACAGCCCAAAACACTGCAGCCAGACTCATATTTGGTAAAACAAAATACGAAAGTGCCAAACCCCTAAGAAAAAAACTACACTGGCTCCCACTCAAAGAACGTATTACGTTCAAGGTTTGCACCCTGGTTCATAAAATCATTTATGGAGATGCCCCGGACTACATGTCAGACCTCATAGACCTACCACCCAGGAACACTAAAAGCTCAGCACGCACATTCCTGAATCTCCACTTCCCCAACTGCAAAGGACTAAAATACAAATTAACACATGCATCCAGCTTTTCCTACATAAGCATGCAGTTTTGGAATGCATTACCACTTGACATGAAAAAAATGCGCGACCTAATCAACTTTCGGAAATCACTGAAGACCTACCTCTTCAACAGAGCATACCACAACGATCCATCATATGAACTTTTAGCGCATTACCGCTTGATCTGTTATTTCAAATGTGATCTCTTTATACCTGATTGCTTAATTCCACTGTGAGGGAAATAATCGAACGGCGCTGGCGAAATTTCTGGCCAGCCATCTTTGGGCCCGGTGCCACAAGCGGGCGGAGCCAAGCGTATTTTCGAAATACGCTTGGCGCTGGCCAAATCGCTCGCCGGGTTTACAATAGCATCGCCGGCGGATTGCCGGGTTTAGATAAGATGGCCGGCTCCGATTTTCAGCCATAATGGAAACCGTACCCGGCCATCTCAAACCCGGCGAAATGCAAGCCCTTTGGCAGTGGGAGGAGCCAGCATTTGTAGTGCACTGGCCCCCCTGACATGCCAGGACACCAACTGGGCATCCTAGGGGGCACTTTAAAAATCTTTAAAAAAAGACAAAATTAGCTTCCAGGTGCATAGCACCCTTCCCTTGTGTGCTGAGTCCCCCAAATCCCCCCCAAAACCCACTGCCCACAAGTCTACACCATTACCATAGCCCTAAGGGGTGAAGGGGGGCACCTACATGTGGGTACAGTGGGTTTTGGGGTTTTTTTGAGGGCTCAACATTAACCATCACAAGTGTAACAGGTAGGGAGGGGATGGGCCTGGGTCCACCTGCCTGAAGTGCAGTGCACCCACTAAAAACTGCTCCAGGGACCTGCATACTGCTGTCAGGGAGCTGGGTATGACATTTGAGGCTGGCATACAGGCTGGCAAAAAATGTTTTAATTTTTGTGTGTGTGTGTGGGAGGGTGTTGGTGACCACTTGGGGAGTAAGGGGAGGTGATCCTCGCTTCCCTCTGGTGGTCATCTGGTCAGTTGGGGCTCTTTTTTGGGAATGGTCCTAAAAACAAATGGACCAAGTCCACCCGGTGAAATACTCGTTCGAGCCGGCGGTTTTTTTTTTTCATAATAAGGTGAAGCCGGCCATCTCATAACCCCGCCCCGCTCCCTTCCCGCCTTCACTACCCTCCCAACACGCCCCCTTGAAGGGTGGCCGGCACCGCAACGAAAAAGCAATTGTGCCCGGCCAAAATCGGCTTTTGATAATACCGATTTGGCCGGGATTGAGAGATCGCCGGCGATCTCCCGATTTGTGTCGGAAAATTGCCGGCGATCCCTTTCGAAAATAAGCCTGTATGTCTCCCATGTTCTTTATGTAATTACCAATTGTATCTTTTACTCTGGAATGGCAATAGCCATGACGGAACAATGTAAGCCACATTGAGCCTGCAATTGGGTGGGAAAATGTGGGATACAAATGCAAAAAATAAATAAATAAATAAATAATGGCTTATGGACTTTTAGGAAATTATCCAAACCTTTTTTAAACTCTGCTAATCTAACTGCTTTTACTACATGGGAGACAGTGAAAGTGCAGGTGAAGAGAGTGGAGGACTACTTGCTACCGCTGAGGGAGAGTGAGGGTGACTGAGCAGAGATGCAGCACTGATATTCCCCTGCAGGAGCTGAAATCATCCCTCTCCACCCTTCCCAAGAAAGCTATGGAGAGAGGGAACATTTTTCATGATTGTATTGTCAGATAAGCAGTTTAAGGGTGGTTGCTGCTGGGAAGTACTTACTATCACAATTAGGCAGAGCAAGTCAATTATCTGGCAAGCCGGGACCTGATCTTGATCAAGTCATTTCACTCTCTGTTGCCTCAGGTATAAAACTTGTCAATATATCTTCTTGGGAAAGGAACTAATTACCTATTTTCTGTAATTCATCTTGAGCTCTGATTTTAAAACATGAGTAATTAAATATAAAATCCAAAACTAGTAGTGCTAGAGAAACAAAAGGGAAGGAGAAAGATGAGGAGAAAGAGGACATAATGGACCACTAGACTGACCCAGTGATTCCAACAGTGGCCAATCCATGTCACAAGTACCTGGCAGAAACTCAATTAGTACCAGCTATGGATCCCAGGGCAAGCAATGAACAGAAGAAGGGGAAAGGAGAGAGCAGCAGAGGGAAGGTGAGGGGAACAAGAGAAAGGATAGATTAAAGAGAGGACAGCAGGAGGAGAGAAATAGAAAAGAGTGTGAGGAGACCTAAGGAAGAAGAAAAAGATAGAGAGATACAAAAGAGGAAGAGAAGAAAACAGAAGGGGGAATAGGAGAGGAGGTGAAAAGCAGAATATAGAAGAGGAATGGGAAAAGGACAGAAAAAGAGAGCAGCAGAATGAAGTAAAAGGGAGGTGAATATGGGAGAAGAAAAGGAGAGAGTGATGAATAAGAGAGGTGAAGCATTAAGAGAAATAGAAGAGAGGACCACACGGATGTGTCTTATACATAGACACAACCTTTTCTCTTATGACAGATCTGCAAGTTCTGCAGTATAATGTATAATTATAGTACAGCAAGAGGCCCTCACTGGATGCCCACCGGAAGGGTGGAAGGCCAGATTTTAGGACTCAGGCTGTAAAAATATCAGCTAGGTTTAAAAACCTATGACTGGATGAGCAAGGACGTGCTTTTCCTGTAAGTTAATATGTGTCCCCGCTTGGGATCCATCCACTGGAATAGTGGTGGGTCAATTTACATACCTTAAACAGCCTAAACTGCTAAAAGGCACTGACTAGGCCTAAAAATCTGATGATGGCCTTGTTGCTAAGCACCTGCAGAAGCAGGGCTGCTTGATAAGCCTCATTAGAATTTAGTGTGACATTCAAAAGCAGTGCAAAAGGCAAGATCAAGGAATTGATGGCTAAAATCCTAAGCTAGATCACAAGATGATATAAGACAGATTTGTCCATGTTTGGATGTTTGGATGTCCGTATCTAGGGGGATGTTGACAAAAAGGGAAATTGCACAATAACTTGCAATAGCTAAAACGGAAACATGGGCACCTGACCGGGTATGATTCAGAGAGATTGAGCAAGATTAGAAAAAAAAGTCCCTCTCCATAGACTTGTATGGTGACCAAATTGTATAAAAACAGGGTGCATGCAAGCCCTCGTTGGAACGATTTTCCCCAACGCGTCCTAGAGGGCAGGGCTCTGGCCAGTTGAACCCAGAATCTGTCTGCTGAATGTACCTGATTAAAGTCTGATTTGCAAATAAACTCCTCATTCCAAATGATGATTTGTGGGCTTCACTTAATGATGAAAGGCTGTAAGTATAAATGCTTTTGCTATATCAGGCTATCTTTTGCGGCATTGTATAACTTGTAACCTAAATCCAGTTTGTCATAAGGCTGGTATCTATTCCTTGCCAGTGCTGAGAGGCGGACTAATGCGGGTCCCTTAGACCTAACGTCTCTCTCAGTGGCAATTCCTCTTAGAACTTCACAACTCCCCGATTACCCCAGCACTAGTGCTATTTAGAGATGGAGTCAGATTAAGGTCACTCTAGCCTTCTTGGGGGGGGGGGGGGCTTGGCACCCCTCAATTCTAAACAATAACAACCCAGCAGCATCCATCTTCTACATACTTGAAAATTCAAGCAGACACGATCAGTGCAAGGTTCCACGTTAGGAGGTACAGACCAAGAAAGGGATCTGGGTGTCATCGTCGATAATACACTGAAACCTTCTGCTCAGTGTGCTGCTGCGGCTAGGAAAGCGAATAGAATGTTGGGTATTATTAGGAAAGGTATGGAAAACAGGTGTGAGGATGTTATAATGCCGTTGTATCGCTCCATGGTGTGACCGCACCTTGAGTATTGTGTTCAATTCTGGTCACCGCATATCAAGAAAGATAGAGTAGAATTGGAAAAGGTGCAGCGAAGGGCGACTAAAGTGATAGCGGGGATGGGACGACTTCCCTATGAAGAAAGACTAAGGAGGCTAGGGCTTTTCAGCTTGGAGAAGAGACGGCTGAGGGGAGACATAATAGAGGTATATAAAATAATGAGTGGAGTGGAACAGGTGGATGTGAAGCGTCTGTTCACACTTTCCAAAAATACTAGGACTAGGGGGCATGCGATGAAACTACAGTGTAGTAAATTTAAAACAAATCAGAGAAAAATTTTCTTCACCCAATGCGTAATTAAACTCTGGAATTCGTTGCCGGAAAACGTGGTGAAGGCGGTTAGCTTAGCAGAGTTTAAAAAGGGGTTAGACGGTTTCCTAAAGAACAAGTCCATAAACCACTACTAAATGGACTTGGGAAAAATCCACAATTCCAGGAATAACATGTATAGCATGTTTGTACATTTGGGAAGCTCGCCAGGTGCCCTTGGCCTGGATTGGCCGCTGTCATGGACAGGATGCTGGGCTCGATGGACCCTTGCTCTTTTCCCAGTGTAGCATTACTTATGTACTTATATATGTGAGGCTGGAGGAAGATGCTGTGTTGAAACATCTATCTCCTTCCATCTCTGTTCTTATTCCCAAAGCTCTCTCCTTCCCCCCCTCACCTTTGGCCCCTCTTTCTTCAGCTTGGTTCTATGCCCCTCTCCTTTTCTTCTTCTTTCTGTTCCTCATGCCTGCTGGCACTTAATTCATTGCTGAAGACTGTTGTTGTCTCCTTTCTGCTTTTCACTCTTGTTGGCACTTCCAGATTCCCGGTAGAATTTGGTCTTTTCCAACTCCTTCTCCCTCTTGCATCTCTACACCTTGTCCCATTCTCTCCTTCACCTTTCTTCTGTTATGTAGGAAACACCCTACTGTGAGTCTCACCATGCATTACTACTACTACTACTTATCATTTCTATAGCGCTACTAGACTACGCAGCGCTGTACACTTGAACATGAAGCTCGACAGAGCTTACAATCTAATTACTGGGGACAGCAGGCCCAGTACAAGGGTATTAGGCACCCTAGGCAAATCTGCAGCCCCAATTATATTTCAGGCCTGTTTGGCCTATCAACAATCAGAATCACTCCAGCATACCTCCCAAAATAATATGGGTAAATGAGCAGTTTTAAAAATCCTCACCCTCCCTCCTGGCAAAAATACCTCCTGTTATTTCTTTGAATTTGTTAGTTGTCCAGACCTATTGTTTTGTTTTGACTGCAACTGCTTTCTGGTGCTTTCCAAGAAGCTGCTGTTCTAGGTGACTGCCTAGTCAATGTTTGAGCTGGCCCTGGGGACAGCTGTACCAAGAGACACAAGAAGCTGTGATCAGAGCTGACCCACTGATCCTGGCTGATCAGAGCTGACCCACTGATCCTGGCACAGAATCCCATTGTGCAATTCTGCATGGAGAGGTTTCATTTATGCCAGCTATAATCAAGTATATAATTTCACATTCATTGTTGATTTAATCATGAATTGATAATGAGTGTGACTATTGGGAAGACTGGATGGACCATTCAGGTCTTTATTTATTTTATTACATTTGTACCCTACATTATCCCACCTCTTTGCAGGCTCAGTATGGCTTACAATACATCATGGGTACTGGAAATAGAAGTGAATATGCATTAGGTTTACAGAGGGTTTGTGTTACATGGTGGTGAATTACATGATGATGTTAAAGCAAAAGACATTATAAGACAGTACTAGAAGTTCAAAAGATTATACAGTTACACATGTTGATCTTTGTGATATATCTTGTCGAAGAGATAGGTTTTTAATAGTTTGCGGAAATTGGTCAGTTCATAGACCGTTTTCAAGTTATGTGGCAGCGCATTCCAGAGCTGTGTGCTCATATAGGAAAAGGTAGATGCATGCATTGATTTGTATTTCAAACCCGTACACTTGGGAGGATGAAGAATGAGGGGTGTGCGGGAAGATTTTTTTGCGTTCCTGCCATCAATTACTATGTTACTGGGATGGACCCAGGGATGATGCCACTTTGGCTGATCCAAGCTCTACTGCTGCCACTTTAAGACCCTACAGCCTAGTTCAGCTTGCTAATCAGCCAGCTTGAGGAATAGCATAGTGGTGAAGACACAGGGCTGATAACCAGGGAAGCAACAAAGAGGAGCAGACCAATGTGATGAAGTAAAACAGAATTTATTCAACATAGATGGATTAAAACAAGCAACTGCCCAACATGGCCATGTTTTGCCCTCTCGAGGCTACATAAGGGCTTAACATAAATTGTAAAAAAATAATAAATAAATAAAAAGCCATCAGAAAAGGTAATATCACAAAAACCAACTAAAACATAATAGACCACAAACTGGTAACACTAACTAGCAATCTATAAAAATTACAGCAACTCTAACACACCACATCAGCAATTAGATTTAAAAGACAGAAGGAACAAGCATTACAAACCCAGCAGGAGCCATTTTAATAAAGGTCAGTCTGCCCCTGCCTCAGAGGCTTAAAAGGACATGCTAGCTGTTATTGCCAGAAGCGATTGTGATGACATTACTCCCCTTGTTTGCTAGTGGTGTAAGGGACAGCGATAGGGGGATGGCACTTGATATGCCGCCTTTCTGTGGTTACAATCAAAGCAGTTTACATATTATATACAGGTACTTATTTTGTACCTGGGGCAATGGAGGGTTAAGTGACTTGCTCAGAGTCACAAGGAGCTCCAGTGGGAATCAAACCCAGTTCACTCGGATCAAAGCTAATGCTCTAACCACTAAGCTACTCCTCTACTCATTCTTATTTTTACCTTTCTCTGGGCTTGTTAGAGCTCAAGGAGAGCACAGGGGCTTCAGGAAGTGTGTTCTAAGGGTCATAGAGGCTTAGGGCTAAAGATAGGAAGTACACAATGTTTTAATATTGGAAAAGGGGATTTATATCTGCACAGATCCAAAAAAAGGGCTCAAAGAGCCACCAGTGGAGATATAGATGAGGAAAGTGTAAACCAAGACAGCTGCAGTCAAGTTTGGGAAGACGAGATTTCCAGCCCTAGGGAAGCTGGAAGATCTGCTTCTCTCCCAGTTGCTAACTCATTAAGTAGGATGTTGTTTTGATTTGTACCTGTTGCTGCTGGTTCTGACTCTGCCTTTATTTGAACAGCCAAATCTGACTGGACTGCTTTCTTTGGGAATGACTGTAGTAGTTGCTGGAACTGTTTCGTATGAAAACCACAGAGAAAGGGCCTTGATAGTAAGGAGGCATGACAGTTCTCACAGGCATTCCTGCCAGTGGAGTGGGGGGGGGGGGGTAAGTGCTACAATATGATGCTCAAATTTGCTTAGCAGGAATGTTGCTTGATAGGTTGCCTTTCTGCTGACCACAGGCCCAGAGACATGGGGCATGAGTTACATGGAGGGGCATAATCGAACGTGAACGCCCATCTCCATGGGGGTCTATCTCTGAGAACGGGTACGTGAAGGGGCAGGACAAACCGTATTTTCGAAAAAAATGGGCGTCCATCTTTTTTCCGATAATACAGTTTGTACCAGCCAAATGCATCGGATTTGTGCGGATTTGAGCTGGGCGGTATCGCTTTTCAGCGATAATGGAAACTGAAGGCGCCCAGCTCAAAAATGAACAAATCCAAGGCATTGGGTCGTGGGAGGGGCCAGGATTCGTAGTGCACTGGTCCCCCTCACATGCGAGGACACTAACTGAGCACCCTAGGGGGCACTTGTAACAATTAAAAAAAAAGTTAACTACCTCTGAAGTCCATAGGTCCCTTCCCTTGGGTGCTGAGCCCCCCAAATCCCCCCCAAAACCCACTCCACACAACTCTACACCATTATCACAGCCCTTATGGGTGATGGGGGGCACCTAGATGTGGGTACAGTGGGTTTTGGGGGGGTTGGAGGGCTCCCATTTACCACCACAAGTGTAACAGGTAAGGGGGGGATGGGCCTGGGTCCACCTGCCTGAAGTGCACTGCACCCACTAAAAACTGCTCCAGAGACCTGCATACTGCTGTCAGGGAGCTGGGTATGACATTTGAGGCTGGCATAGAGGCTGGCAAAAAAGTTTTTTTTGTTTTTTTTTTGGGTGGGAGGGGGTTGGTGACCACTGGGGGAGTAAGGGGAGGTGATCCCCGATTCTCTCTGGTCAATTGGTGCACTTTTTTGAGACTTGGTCCTAAAAACAAATGGACCAAGTTAAGCCGGCGAAATGCTTCTCAGAGCCGGCCTTCTTTTTTCCATTATCAGCTGATGCCGGCCATGTCTTACAACGCCCCCGTCCCACCTCCCATACTCTTCCGAAATGCCCCCTTTAACTTTGGCCGGCTCTGCGACGGAAAGCAGTTGGACCCGGTCAAAATCGGCTTTCGATTATACCGACTTGGCCGGCTTCAGGAGATGGCCGGCCATCTCCCGATTTGTGTCAGAAGATGGCCGGCGATCTCTTTTGAAAATAAGCTGGATAGCATCTCTACAGGAGTGGAAGAGATAGTGGATGGTATGCATAGACAGACTGGATAGGCCATATGGTTTTATCTGTCATCATTTTCTCTGTTTCTATGTTTAAAGCAAATCAGAGGGGAACAAAAAAAAAAAATATATATATATATTTTTTTTTTTAATTTATTTTTACTCAGTTCACAGTCAAGCTCTGGAATTCTTTGCCAGAGGATGTGGCCAGTGCAACTAGCATTTGGGTTTAATAGGAATTCTTGTTGCCAGTATGCTTGAATCTACTTACCCCTGACTGAGAGCAGCAAGGAATACACCTATTCTTTGGCATCCTGCTGGGTACTTGTGTTCTATAATTTTAGCATAAGCTATAAAGCGCTACTTCAGGTATGCTGCACTATTTCCCATCCCCCATCTCTCTTTTCCTATCAGCCACATGCAGGAATTTCTGGCTGGTCACATGCTCTGATGGTGCCTCATGTTACTAAGGCAACTGGCAACTCAGCTACCTGGTATATCCTGTTACAAAAGTAATTTACTGAGAAGAGGTATGGCAAGGACACCAATTGCAAGCCTCCAGCACATATGAAAGTCCCAATTACAAGTTTCCAGCACATATGCAGCACCTATGATTGGTCCAGGGTAAAGGAGAGGTGGATGCTCACCACAGCCTATAAAACCACGCTGCAGACAAAGAAACTCTGAAAAACTAGGCATGCTTGGACAGGGTCGTGCCTAGGGTCTCTGGCACCCCCCTGCAGACTATCAGTTGGCGCCCCCCTCCCCCCGCCCCCCCCCCCCCCCCCCCCCCCTGGTGGCACAAGATGCAAAGGAAATAGGAGCTGAAAGATGGCGTGCATCTTTGTGGGATTGCTCAACAAATAGATCACAAATATTTTTTTATGATTTTTAACCGTGAAAATGATCGCTCACCACTTGCCACACTGACAGGAATTGTCAGCAATATTCTTAGAAACAAATTGCTATACATTGCAAAATAAGATAGCAGATGTAAATTCTCAAAGTGAACATATTCCAAACGCTAAAATGAAAATAAAATGATTTTTTTCTACCTTTGTTGTCTGGTGACTTTCTTTTTCCGATCATGCTGGCCCAGTATGTGAATCTGCTGCTGCTATCTGTCCTCTTAACTCCATTTCCAGGGCTTCCTTTCCATTTATTTCTTTACTTTCCTCCTTTCTTCTTCATTTCTTGCTCTATATCCATTTCCAGCAATTTCTCCTCTCTCCCTGGGTCCTTTCCTCCCATCCATGTCCATCCTTGTCCCTCTCTGCCCTTCCCTCTTCCATTCATAGCCAGCAATTCTCTTCTCTCCCCTCCCCTCCATTTCCAGCAATTTCTCCTCTCCCTGGGCCCTGTCCTCCCATCCATGTCCATCCTTGTCCCTCTCTGCCCTTCCCTCCTCCACCCATAGCCAGCAATTCTTCTCTCTCCCCTCCCCTCCATTTCCAGCAATTTCTCCTCTCCCTGGGCCCTGCCCTCCCATCCATGTCCATCCTTGTCCCTCTCTGCCCTTCCCTCCTCCATCCATACAGCAATCCTCCTCTCTCCCCTCCCCTCCATTTCCAGCAATTTGTCCTCTCCCTGGGTCCTTCCCTCCCATCCATGTCCATCCTTGTCCCTCTCTGTCCTTCACTCCTCCATCCATAGCCAGCAATCCTCCTCTCGCCCCTCCCCTCCCCTCCATTTCCAGCAATTTGTCCTCTCCCTGGGCCCTACCCTCCCATCCATGCCTCTCTGCCCTTCCCTTACCTCAGCCCCGCGCCCTGGGGCCTTTAAATCTTTTACCTCCAGTCGCAGCAGCGTCAGTGAAAGCGCTGCTGACGTCTCCCTTTCCTTCACGCTTGTTGGTTCCCTCAGTGTCCTGCCTTCTTCTGACATCAGAAGAAGGCAGGACACTAAGGGAACCAACGAGCACGAAGGGAAGGGAGACGTCGGCAGCGCTTTCACTGACGCTGCTGCGATGTGACCGTCGAGCCTTGAAGGTAAAAGGTTTAAAGGCCTCGGCGGCGCGGAGCTCAGGTAAGCAGCGAGGGTAAGCATTGCGGCGGCGCCCTCCAGAGGTCGGCGCCCCCCTGTGGTGCTTACCCCGCTTACCGTATTGGCACAGCCCTGTGCTTGGAAAGAGAGTTTCAGATCTGTCCAATGGCCTATTTTTCCCGAAGGGGTTGCTCTCCTCCCTTCATAGAAACTAATTCTCTATATCTAAGAATCTTTCTTTCATTCATTCTTTCTTTCTTTCTTCCTTTCTTTCTCTTCTTTCTCTCTATTCTGTGACCTTTGTATGAGGAACAAACTCTTTCCTTCCTTCTTTTTTGCTTCTTTATATAATTAGTCTAATTACTTATAATTACCAGAGGTACTGATGTTAGATTTTGTAAGTTTGTTATAACTTGAAACTGATGTCTGTTGCTGTGCTGGTAGGTGAGCAATTAAAGACTTTTAATTCTCTGATTCCTGTACAATTTTTCTATAATATTTTGGAATATTTCATAAGTTGTTTAGAGAATAGCAAACCAAATGAGCAGCTTAGTACACTTGGGACCTACATTGTCTTCTGCTGGAGATGGAATACAGGGCTCAATGGACTTTTGGTCAAGACCTAGCATAACACATGATCCCCCTAATTCTATAAACTTGTGCACTCAATTTTTATGTGCACAAGTTATAGAATAGTGGCAGTTACGCCCAGAACAGTTTAATAAAGAACTGTTGATTGATGATGAGCAACAATTAGATATAATTGCTGTTGGCGCTAATTGGTATTCATTAGCAGTTAAGCACATAGAGCATTATTCTATAAAGGTTATGCTCCTAAATTACGAGCATAATCTATGCTCCTAAATTTATGCTCCTAATTTAGGGCCTGTTACGCTCATAGATTTAGCATACATTGAGGAGCATAAATTATGCTCATAAATTTAGGAGTGTAAATTTAGGAGCATAACCTTTACAGAATAAGGTCCTTAACTGCCATTATTTGATATTCTATAAAATGTATGTGCAAAATCCATAGCTCGCAACTATGAAGGGGGGGGGGGGGGGGCATGGACCTGGGAGCAGCATGGGCAAGTCAGGAGTGTACCCAGCATTTACATGTGCGGGTTATAGAATATTAGCAGTCATGCATCTAACTGCCTATGTGAGCATTTACATTAGCCATTGAACTAGCATACGTGTTGGTGCCTAAAGTTAGGTGCATAACTGTGGACTTCCACCAGTATTCGATAATGGCAATTGCACGTACAATTGTTGATATAGAATTTGCACTTATCAAGCATCATTCCAGTGCCTAGCAGTATTTGAAAAGGAATGAAAGATAAAGCTGCGAATATCACAAGGCCTGAATTGATCTATTGTACAACCACGCCTGGAGTATTATGTAGAGTTCTAATTGCTCCATCTCAAAAAATACAGCAAAGGTAAGAGGTACAAAGAAGGACAACTAAGATGATAAAAGGGATGGAACAGTTCACCCCTAAAGAAAGGATAAACAGCTTAGAGCTCTTCAGCTTAGAGAAGGTATCAGTAACGTGGCCAGGTTGAGGGCGCAGGGGGATCGGAGAGCGGACTGGCACCGGTACATATTT
The DNA here is from genome assembly GCF_901765095.1 of Microcaecilia unicolor. Lineage (NCBI taxonomy): Eukaryota > Metazoa > Chordata > Amphibia > Gymnophiona > Siphonopidae > Microcaecilia > Microcaecilia unicolor. The sequence goes on along the minus strand of NC_044037.1, from coordinate 102,750,467 downwards.
TAAACATGACAGATCACGTAAAAAATTGGTGCCATCGGATGTCCACTCCCCTGGCGACCCACCTAGCTATGGAAGGGATGACTAAGAGAGGATATGATAGGGGTTTAAAAAATCATGAGTGAGATGAACAGGTAGATTGAGAATAAGAATGACTGTTTATGCTTTCAAATAGTACTCAGACTATAGGACACCCACGAAACCATTATAGCAAGATTCAAGCATGGATTGCTTCAGTGGGAGCTTGGATTGGGCTAATTTTTGTATATTTTTTCAATTCTTCTATTTTATGTGGTGCTATTAAAATTGTTCAGATTGTCATATGTGTCAGATCAATGATTTAATGTGATAACAGTGCCTAACAGTAGGAGATTTTATTATTATTAACTTTTGAAATATACTACATAACAAACAGATTGTAAGAGTGTAGAGTTGTGGGGAGTGGGTTTTGGGGAAGATTTGGGGGGCTCAGCACCCATGGTAAGGGAGCTATGCACCTGGGAGCTATTTTAATTTTTTTTTTTTAATTTTTAGAAGTGCCCCCTAGGGTGCCCAGTTGGTGTCCTGGTATGTGAGGGGGACCAGTGCACTACAAATGCTGGCTTCTCCCATGACCAAATGCCTTGGATATGGCCGGGTATGAGATCGCCAGCATTAGTTTCCATTATGGGCGAAAACTGATGCCGGCCATCTCAAACCCGGCCATCTTTGACATTTGGCCGGCCCCAACCTTATTATCGAAACGAAAGATGGCCAGCCATCTTTTTCGATTAATACGGTTCAGGACTGCTTTTTGTGGCACCGGCCATCTAGATGGCCTGCACCGTTCCATTATGCCCCTCCACGTGTTTGTCCCTCACTTTCTCGAATTGAAATATAGTCTTGGTCTCCACCACCTCCACCGGGAGCTGTTCCACGTATTCACCACCCTTTCCGTGAAGTAGTTTTTCCTTAGGTTACTCCTGAGTCTGTTCCCTTTTACCTTCATCCTGTGCTCCCTCATTCCAGAGCTTCCGATTAATTGAAAGAGACTCACCTCCTGTGCATTTATGTCACATGGAGGGGTATTTTTGATATGACGTCTAAGTCAAATTTTAGATGTTTTGCGCCAAACGTCCCAAATCTAGATGACAAATCGAACCCGCGTTCAGCTAGATTTTCAAATTTTTTACATGATATTGATCTAAAACAACATGTGAATGGATCAACTCATATCGCGGGTCATACATTAGATTTGGTAATGACACACAAATTGGATGAAGTAAAATGTTCAAAAATCGTACTAACTCCGGTATCTTGGTCAGACCATTACCTTCTTCAATTCTACTTATTAATACCACAGTTATTACATAATGCTGAACCAGCTCAAATTAAAACCAGGAGTCTAAATAAAATCGATTTGATATCTTTACCTTCTTTAGCAAATAAGTTCCCACTAAATTTTGATACACACCCAATAGATGACCAAATCAAAATATGGAACCAAGTTCTTTCAGCAGCCCTTGACGATATTGCACCGGAAAAAACAATTAATATAACAATGAAACGTTCCCAACCTTGGTACCATCCAGGATTAAAATTATGTAAACAACAGGTACGTAGAGCTGAACGCCAATGGCGTAAGCATAAGACCGCAGAATTACAAGAAAAGTGCAAACAGTGTAAAAAATACTATATATCACAATTAAAGGATGCTAAAACTACGTACTTCTCAAAAGAGATAAAAGAAGCAGCCAGTTCGCAGAAAAAACTGTTTCAAATTATGAAACGTTTGACAACAATAACTAACGAAAAGAGAGAATCGCCTACTATTGACTCTGAAACTCTAGCAAAGTTCTTTAGCTCTAAAATCGAGAAACTAAGAGCCCTCTTCCCAAGGGTACCAAGGCTCGGTCATTCTGACAACTCCCCAAGTTCACAACTATTGGTACCTTGGAAGGATTTTGAAATTCCGTCTGCCGAATCATTATATACCTTGGTTGCAGGTTTATCTCCTACTTATAGTTAGTTGGATCCTATACCTTCTGCATGGTTGAAAAAACACTCGCTAGAAGTCCAGCAGTTTATGTACTCAATTGTCATGTTGAGCCTTTCTGATGGGATAGTTCCCACTATTTTGAAAGAAGCGCTAGTAAAACCTAGTCTAAAGAAAGCCTCATTGGATCCCTTATTACCTTCTAACTATAGACCAGTCTCTAATCTTCCTTTTCTATCCAAAGTTATAGAGACAGTAATATTTAGACAGTTGCAAACTTATGTAGATTCAAAAAATTTGTTACATCCCAGACAATCGGGTTTCAGGAAAGGTCACAGTACAGAGACTATTCTGACTTCACTGTTAAGTGAAATCCATGCAAAATTAGAACTCGGTTATATTGCCCTGGTAGTTTCATTAGATTTGTCTGCGGCCTTCGACCTAATCAATCACAACTTACTCATTGATAGATTGAGTGAGATTGGTATTTCAGGGACAACTATGAAATGGTTTATATCCTTCCTAACGAATCGTTCATTTAAAGTAGTTCAGCAGCAATCCTGTTCTAGATCCTACAACTTATCATGTGGAGTTCCTCAGGGCTCGGTCTTATCTCCACTACTGTTCAATCTATTCATCAGTCCCCTGGCGCTCCTCATTCAAACAATGGGTATAAGTTTTTACTCATATGCAGATGATTTTTTGCTTATCCATTATGTTAGACCATCGAACATAGATCTTACACCCATTCAAATATGCTTGGATAAAGTAGCAGACTGGTTGACAACACATCAGCTGGTACTGAACCCGGATAAGACTACTACATCTTGGATAGTAGGGCAAGGCACATATCCCTCTGTGGTACCTGTGCTATTTGGTCAGAATATTCCAACAGTTAAGTCTTTTAGATATCTCGGGGTCATTATTGATTCCGCATTGACCTTTGAGGAACAAGTATCCGATGTAGTGAAAAAATCTTTCTTTCATCTGAGACGGCTTCGGTCAGTCAGAAATTCAATAAGTAAGGACTCTCTCAAAACGCTGACATCGGCATATATTACTTCACGTTTAGACTATTGTAACATTGTATATGCTGGGATTACTCAAGCAAACTTAAAGCGATTACAAAGAATTCAAAATACAGCAGCACGTATGATCTGTAGGGCCCGGAGGGATGATCGAGCAACACCTTTATTGCATCATCTGCACTGGCTCCCGGTCGAAGCAAGAATAAAGTTTAAGGCTCTTGTCCTGACACACAAAGCCTTTCACACATTAAACCCTAGCTACTTGTCGAATTTAACAATCCCCTACACCGCTATGCGAACTCTCAGATCCCTAACAGATAACAGGTTAGTCATTCCCCCTCTTACTAAGGCTAGGTGGGAATCTACACGGAGATCGGCTTTTTTCTACCTGTCACCCTCCCTTTGGAATAGCCTTCCAAAGGAGATCAGATTAGAGAAATCTTATCTCCATTACCGAAAACTTCTGAAAACCTTTCTCTTTATAAGCTACGTAGAACAGAACTTAGCATAATAAGATAAGGTCAAAAAGACAAAGAAAAATGGGATAGCTTAACTGGATATTAGATTTTTAACTTGTATTGATTTATTATGTAGTTTATCTTGATTGCTGTGCTTTCCTGTCATGAATGGAATTCCTATGTCTGTTTATTTGTATATACCAATTTTTTTATATATATGTAAACCGTTCTGTTTTGCAGATGCAATAAGATACGGTATATAAATTAACATAAATAATAAATAATAATAATAGGAAATATAGCCATTTTTGAGAAAGCAAAACGTCATTTTTTTAAATACTCTATGTAACATCTTTTTGTGCTTTGTGCCTTTATCTTGGAAAATCAAGCCATTAGGATGTAGGAGGAGCCAGCATTCTTAGTAAACTGACCACACATACATCCCAGGAGAGCAGTGGGACACCCTAGGGGGCAATGCTGTGGACTTCATATAAATGCTCCCAGGTACACATCTCACTGTTTCTCCCTTATCTTGTCTCCTGAGCCCTCCAAAATCCACTGTCCCCAACTGTACACCATCACAATAGCCCTTATGGGTGAAGGTACCTAAATGTGGGTACAGTAGGTTTTTGGTGGGTTTTGGGGGGGCTGACACTTTACACCACAAGTGTAACAGAGGGAGATATGGACCTGAGCCCTCTTCTCAACAGCGCACTGCTCTGACCACTATATTACTCCAGGGACCAGCCTGCTGTTCTAATAGACCTGGCCATAACATCTGAAGCTGTCTTTGGGGAGTGGGAGGGGGGTCAGTGACCACTAGGGGAGTCATCTCCAATTCCCTCCAGTGGTCATCTGATCATTTAGAGCATCTTTTTATGCCTTATTCATTCTAAAAACAGGTCTAGACCAAAACATTGAAGTTTCAGCCTAGATATTTTCGTTTTCTTCCATTATGGCTGTAAAACATCCAAGCGTTAAGCACACCCCAAGCCCACCTCCGTAATGCCCCCGACACACCCCCTTGTGATTTGGACGCATTGCAGACAAAATGCATAGATGAACGTCTGCAAAATAGGTTTCGAAAATGGCAATTTGAATGTTTCAGAAGAAATCCATCCGTTGCTGCTTTATGACACTTTTTAAAATGTTTTTCTCTTTCAAAAATGAGCTCCATGATTATTTAAATGTCTCTACCATATCTCCCCTCTCCCACCTTTCTTCCAAAATACGCATATTGCGATCTTTAAGTCCATCCTCCATACTACTGACCATATTAGTAGCCCCCCAGTACCAACTCCATCTTGTTTATATCTTCTCCACAACTGTACACAGAACAATAAATGTGGTCTCACCAGCGAGTTGTACAGAGGCATTATCACCTCATTTTTGAATCTGCTATTGATTAGTTTCATGGGAGTCCCATAGTCTGAGTAATATTTGAAAGCATAAACAGCCATTCTCAATCTACCTATTCATCCCACTCATGGGAGTAGTTTAGGGGGGGAAACTACTAATATCAATAAAAATACAAAATGTGAAGATATGCCAATTGCTGTTATGGAACTTGCTTATGTAATGTGAAATGTTACAGCTGATTATGTTCACTTAATAAAAATGATTGAAACATAAACCTGTATCATATCCTCTCTCAGTTATCCCTTCTCCAAGCTAGGGGCTTAGCCAGACCTTGTGGTGGGAGGGGGCCAGAGCCTGAGGTGGGGAGGGCACATTTTAGTCTGCTGCTCTGCTGCCCCCCACCGCCTCACCGCTCCCCCCCACTTCGCTGCTCCCCCCGCTGTCCTGCCGCACCCCCAGCAGCAAATACCCCAGCCAATCCCCGCCAGCTGAAGCCTCCAGCATCGGTTTCCAGTGCTGCTGCGTTCCCTGCCCTGCTCTCTCTTCCTCACGTCCTGCACGCTCCTTTAAGTGAAACTGAGCATGCAATGCGGCGGCGCTGGAGACCGACACTGAACAAGGCTTCAACTAGCAGGGGTTGGGGACCCCCACCAGCAAAACCAGGGGCCCAGATGAATGGCCCCACATAGCTATGCTACTGCTCCAAGCTGAAGAGCTCTAATCTATTTATCCTTTCTTTTGTTCCATCCCTTTTATCATGTTATTTGTCCTTTTCTATATCTCTTAACTTTGCTGTATTTTTAAGATGGAGTAATTAGGTCTGGGGTGGTGTGGCAAGATGGCGGCATTAACTCTATCGGCTGAACAGTTCTATGCTTGCTGTTCTTACTTGTTTCCTCTGAAACGACTCGTACCAAAAGAAACGGAGCAATTAGAACACTACATAATACTCCAATAGATCAATGCAGAGGCATTATAATATTCACAGCTTTATCTTTCATTCCTTTCCAAATAATTGCTAATATTTGGCTACCCACACTGAGTTGAGGATTTCAATGTATTGTCCACAATAAATGTCAACCGTCATTTATGTGCCCAGTCCCCCATTCTCACAAGGTGCTTCTGCAACTCCACACAATGTGCTCATGATTTTGACTAATTGTGTCACCTGCAAATTTGATCACTCATTGCTCCCTTTTCCAGATCATTTATAAATCTGTTAAAAACCACAAGTCCCAATACAGATCCCTGGGGCAGAGACTGGAACTGCAGGCGTTGGGAACTGTCTCACTTATGCTAGCTTTACCTTTTAGGACTCCTGGAACTGCAAACTCCAGAAAGGGAACTCGGATGAAAATTGCATCACGCTTAGATTTTTCAATATCTCCATCATTAAGGATTTGGTCCACAATTTCACTAATCCAGGTGGTGCCTGCCAAGAAACGGACAAAGCTGATAATACAGCCTCTTCTAATATTGCCAACAGAGCTCTACTGAATATCATATTTTATTATTCGGCCAAATATGAATAATGAAAAATATTATTCAGCTGAACACGAATAATGAGCATTGAACTTTAACATGACAAATAGTAAAAGAAGCAACACGAAATCAGAGATCAAGTGTTTATTTTAGTAGGATTTAGGACAGTAGAGCCCAGATTATTCATATTCGAATTTAAATCATTATTTGGCTGAATACAAATAATGTATTTGGGACCGAATCAAATACGAATATTTGGTACTGCCCTAACTGTCATCATATCTAGAGCAAAGTAGGGAGATTTCTATATGTGGCATCACAAAACAGCACTATTCTTCAATCTTATCATTTGTAGAAATAGAGTATTTGTTCAGAGGAAAAAGCCTCTAGAAGCCTCCAGTAAATACTTTTATAATTTTTATGGTTTTGTAATTTACTTCGGAGAGCTGGGCTTCATCATCATTGGCTTTCAAAAACCTCTTTAAATCACCAATCTTATTGTCATGTAACCGTTTTTTCTTATAGTTACAAGAACTCAATCTTATTATCATGTAACCGTTTTTTCTTATAATTACATGAACTAGCACCAGTACTTTTCTATTTAGCTACTTAGCTTAAAGCAGTGTTTGTTATTAATTTGTCTACTGTAAATCTGGTCGAACCCCAACCTACGATGGCCGTCGTTTCGAAAGACCTGCTTCAGGGTACGGTGGTTCGTTGTATCTAGGAAACATAAATAAAAGGATTAGTCTAACATCTCTTCACTAGAGCAATCTTCAAAGTCTAATCTTATCGACATACCTCCGCTACGGTACGTGCTAGAACTGCAAAATAAGAGCAAAAGATGGCTACTCTATTTAAAGACTACGTCAGACGCCTTTAATTCATGTTGGCCAACCAGCTCGGAGTTTTTTAAGGGGCGTGTCTCGTTCAACACAGTCATTTAAAAAAAAAAATTTACACTTTTGCAAAACGAGCAGCGCTGGATATTCCGTTTAAGCTCTCTTACACCTAAAGGACTGAACGGTAAAATAGAATGGAGCCATTTTTTCTAAGGAATTTTTTCTAATAAAAATTTTTTCTAATGACAACAACAATGAAAAATTATCCCTTTCTATAATACCACCTTGAAAATTATACTGAAAACTATACAGGTACCGAGTCAAAAGAAACAACTTCCTGATGCACTTAGAGTGGCGATCCTTTAAGGTACAATATCTGTTTAAATGACTGTGTTGAACGAGACACGCCCCTTAAAAAACTCCGAGCTGGTTGGCCAACATGAATTAAAGGCGTCTGACGTAGTCTTTAAATAGAGTAGCCATCTTTTGCTCTTATTTTGCAGTTCTAGCACGTACCGTAGCGGAGGTATGTCGATAAGATTAGACTTTGAAGATTGCTCTAGTGAAGAGATGTTAGACTAATCCTTTTATTTATGTTTCCTAGATACAACGAACCACCGTATCCTGAAGCAGGTCTTTCGAAACGACGGCCATCGTAGGGTCGGGGTTCGACCAGATTTGCAGTAGACAAATTAATAACCAACACCGCTTTAAGCTAAGTAGCTAAATAGAAAAGTACTGGTGCTAGTTCATGTAATTATAAGAAAAAACGGTTACATGATAATAAGATTGAGTTCTTGTAACTATAAGAAAAAACGGTTACATGACAATAAGATTGGTGATTTAAAGAGGTTTTTGAAAGCCAATGATGATGAAGCCCAGCTCTCCGAAGTAAATTACAAAACCATAAAAATTATAAAAGTATTTACTGGAGGCTTCTAGAGGCTTTTTCCTCTGAACAAATACTCTATTTCTACAAATGATAAGATTGAAGAATAGTGCTGTTTTGTGATGCCACATATAGAAATCTCCCTACTTTGTTTAGATATTTGATACTTATTATCGATTTTGGGAGATTACCTCTTTTTTGAATTTAATCATATCTAGAGCAGCAGCATGCAAAGCATAAGATTAGTTACTGTTGTGTTAAGGGGTTTCTGAGGAAGATACTTTATTTTGAGATGTTAAAAAGGTACATTTTCGAAAATATACCAACCTGCTTATAATCGAACGAGAATAACGCCCAAGTTCCGACCTAAATCGGGAGATGGGCGTTCCTCTCACAAAAACAAATAAAGCGGCATAATCGAAAGCCGAACTTTGGACGCTTTCAACTGCACTCCGTCGCGGATGCGGACAAAGTTGACGGGGGAGTGTCGGAGGCGTGGTGAAGGCGGAACTGGGGCGTGGTTATCACCCGAACAGAGATGGGCGCCCTTCGCCGATAATGGATGCGTTTGTAGCTAGAATTTAGGGCACTTTTCCTGGACCCTGTTTTTTGACGAATAAGGCCCCAAAAAGTGCCCTAAATGACCAGATGACCCCCAGAGGGAGTCGGGGATGACCTCCCCTGACTCCCCCAGTGGTCACTAACCCCTCCCACCACAACAAATGATGTTTCACAACTTTTTACTTTCACCCTCAAATGTCATACCCTCCTCCCAAGCAGCAGTATGCAGGTCCCTGGAACAGTTGTTAGGGGGTGCAGTGGACGTCAGGCAGGTGGACCCAGGCCCATCCCCCCCTACCTGTTACAATTGTGCTGCTTAATGCTACTAGTCGTCCAACCCCCCCCAAACCCCCTGTACCCACATGTAGGTGCCCCCCTTCACCGCTTAGGGCTATAGTACTGGTGTAGACTTGTGGGCAGTGGGTTTTGAGGGGGATTTGGGGGGCTCAACACCCAAGGGAAGGGTGCTATGCACCTGGGAGCTCTTTTACCTTTTTTTTTGTTTTTGTAAAAGTGCCCCCTAGGGTGCCCGGTTGGTGTCCTGGCATGTGAGGGGGACCAGTGCACTATGAATCCTGGCCCCTCCCACGAACAAATGCCTTGCATTTATTCGTTTTTGAGCTGGGCGATTTCATTTTCCATTATCGGTGAAAAGCAAAAACGCCCAGCTCACACCTTGGCGAATAAAGCATGGGCGTCTATTTTTTTTAAAAAATACGGTTCACTCCGCCCCTTCACGGACCCGTTCTCGGAGATTAACGCCCATGGAGATAGGCGTTTCTGGTCGATTATGCCCCTCCAAGTCATAATTGGGACGCCCTGCTCATAATGCCCCAAAAAAAGTCCATCTCTCAGCCATTTCTCCACAGGAAAGATGAAACAAGTAAAAAAGGAGGAGCAGAACTCACATAGACGTGGACAACAAACAAAACAGTGAGGTGAATACGAGGCGGATATCAAGATTTGACAGTTTGGACTTTTACAACCATCTCATTGTTAAGCATTTTTGTCATAACACCAGACCCCTGAGGCAGGCCTTTGGTGCCAAAACACGGCCGTGTCGGGTCGTTTTTTAGCTGTTTTCCAATAAAGACTACTTGATATTGTCCTGACATCCACGTCACTGCTTTGTTTGTTGAACAGGAAAGACGTCCAGACTTCCTGTTTGAAAATATATAAGGATCAGAACTGTCCCAAGCCAGAAACGTGCCCTGTGCGGCTCACCCATTAGAGCTCCTATCCCGCCCACTTCGTCGCAGCCAAGCAGGGAAGGCAATGGACAAGACACAATTTTGGAGCCCCTGCCTCCCTTGCATCCTGTGTGGCCGCACTGCCCGCACATAGCTCGCTACGGCCCTGAGAAGGATGTCCATACACTGGAGATGTCCATTCAGAACAACCATTTTACAAACAGAAACATTTAAATTATAAACGGGGAAAACGAGGCACAGGGACGTCTGTCTGGCAGCATTCTTATGAAAATGGCCACAGACATGTCCTTGTAGAACAGAGCAGTGGTGTAGCTACGGGTGGGCCTGGATGGGCACAGGCCCACCCATTCTTGATTTAGGCCCACCCAGCAGTGGCACCACACTACTCTCCCCCCCTTCTCCTCTGCAGCGTCCCAGCATCTGCGCTCCTGTCTCTGAACCCAGCCCTCCCCAGTGTACCGTACAGGGGTCCTCGGCACCTGCAATGATTCTTTCTCACTGCTTGCGCTGGCCCTGCAGGCTTCTATCTGCTGCGTTTCACCAGACAGGAAACAGGTGGGGCCAGAGCAAGCAGTGAGAATGAATTGCTGCAGGCGCTGAGGATGCCTCTATGGTATACCAGGGAAGGACAGGGTAGAGAAAGGAGCGCAGATGCTGGGATGCCATGGAGGAAAGGGGAGAGATGTGGGGTACATGAAAAAATCTGTAATTTAAAAAATATCTCTGGGAACATATTGGTTTGGGTGGGGTGGGGGGGGGGGGGGGCGGGCGTGTGTGTGTGCATGAAGGGCCCATCCAATTTACCTCTGGGCCCATCCAAAATACTGAGTCTGGCTATGCCTGTGGAACAGAGGAGTAGCCTTAGAGGCATATTTTCAAAGCACTTTGGGAGGCTAAGTTCCATATGTTTCTATGGAACTTTGGGAGGCTAAGTGCTTTGAAAATAAGCCTCTTAGTATACTGTAAACCAAGGTACACAGGTTTAAATCCTATTATAAGTGTTTTTTTTGTAAATGTGATCCCTCCACAAACAGAAAAATACCTACTGTACCTGAATGTACACCACTTCTTTAGCCTTCAGTCTTACAGGTGTCTTATGTCTTTAGGTACAATACGTAGTTTTCTGTTCCTGGAGGAAGTCCCAGGAATTAAAATGAATAGAATTACAGCGAGATTTGAACCTGTGTCATTGGGATTACAGTCCATTGCACTAACCAGTAAGCTATTTCTCAGAACTACTTACTGCTTTGTTCAGAATATCTATAACACCTGAGGCAGAGGGGGACAGAAACCACTGGGGGATTAAGGAGGGGTAATGCTTTAATCCCTCCAGTGGTCAGCTGCTTATCAGAGCACCTTTTTGTAACTGGATGAGACTGAAACAGTTCTAAATAAAAATGTTCTTTTTAGACATGGACATTTCTTCCTATTCAAAAATCCCTGTTGGACATCCTACTTTTGGGCCCTCCCTAGTCCTGCCCAAAACACGCCCCTTTGCTATTTGGAAGAACTGCAGTGTGAAACAGCCAAATTCTGACTTTCGAAATCAGGATGTGGATGTTTTCAGCAGACAGATGTTTTTTTAGGCATTTTGAGGTGACCATCTGCTTTCAAAATGAGCACTGTGGTCTTTTTGAAGATATAGATATCTAAATAGATAGATACGTGGAATGCCCTCCCGCGGGAGGTGGTGATGAAAACGGTGATGGAATTCAAACATGCGTGGGATAAACACAAAGGAATCCTGTTTAGAAGGAATGGATCTATGGAATCTTAGCGGACATTGGGTGCAGGGCGGACTTCTACGGTCTGTGCCCTGAGAAAGGCAGGGACAAATCAAACTCGGATATACGTATAAAGTATTACATACCATGTAAAATGAGTTTATCTTCTTGGGCAGACTGGATGGACCGTTCAGGTCTTTATCTGCCGTCATTTACTATATGTTGCATACATTTGTAGCTACTTTCCTTTACAGAAAACTAGCATAACTGGTGAAATATACATCTACAATTCAGGTACAAGCACTTATATTGTTGCAGGAATTACCACTATTGTTAGCAGAATCTGTGGTACTTCAGGAGTCAAACACCACACACCAGAATGAGAGAGAAATCTTCTTTATTTGCCAGCAAACAAAGTAGGACATCAGCACTAGGTCTCTTCTTCTCTTTCTCAGCTCTCTGGATCCTGCGTCTCCTGTCTGTCCTTCTCTTCTTCTCTCTAACGTAAGCTGCTTCTGCTCTCAGTTATATAGGGTCCTACACCTCTCTAGCCCCCCTTTCTCACCAGATGGTAAAGAATAGATTGATTACCCTGTCTTGAACTAATTATCTCTATACATTTACTCCAAAATATCAGTTACATAGGTTTGAGATATTTCCTAAACTGAGCTATGACCTGGGGCCTCTCACACTAGACAATGTGGCACCTATCTCTTGCATTTTATTATTATTATTAAATTCTTAGGTTCCCAGCTAACTTCATACTAACTGCTAACTGGACTCTGGCATTCATTAAGGGGTCAAGGGCCAAGGGGCCAGTCTTGCTTAATGGCACACATACATGATTTGTTATTACTTTCAGAATACCAGTCCTATACTTAGCTATAATTAATCAAGACTTTCCCTGACCTCTTTCACCTATTAGCTTCCTACACAGAACTCGCTAGGACTGTAGATAATTCAAACCAGATGATGACCTCTTAAACTGCAGACAATCTTACTTGAAAAGTCAGCCACTGATGTAACACTGAATTGAAAAGATATTCTACATAGAAATAGAACTTATTAATTACACAGAATAAAACATATTCTAAAATAAGCAGAAATCAGAATTCCTTATAAGACAAATTCTAACTCATCTAGAATATCTATATCTAAACTATCTCCTTCTAACCAGCATTAGCCTAATCCTTTAAACTGCCTGCGAAACTGTCCAGTATGCCTTGCTTATAATGGTATCCAGATGTGGTAAATAATACCCATGAATACATCACTCAAAAGAGGACAAAGAAAGTTTCATTTCTCTCTGACCTTTCTAACCTCTAGTCTAGCAAAAGCTAGACTTCTGAGCAATTAAACCCAGATGGCATTCCATCACTTGCAGGACTGAAAAGTTAAACACCAAATTAATATGATTTCTTTGCCCAGGCTGCCTCAATATCAGCCATAGAGCTGGTATAAAGTGTTCACGCCTAAATGCGGTAAATACACATGTAACTTATAGTATTCTATAAGTGTGAGTCCTGCTCATGTTCTGCCTATTTGTACACATACCTGTAGAGTATATCTACTTTAATAAAAAGCACCTCCAACGTTCTGAAGCTGATTCCATGGCAGTGAAGGGTTTGTAGGGTTCGTGCTGCCTGCAACGCTGTATCCATCTTCTGTCCTGACGTTAGTAACATAGTAACATAGTAGATGACGGCAGAAAAAGACCTGCACGGTCCATCCAGTCTGCCCAACAAGATAAACTCATATGTGCTAGTTTTTTGTGTATACCTTACCTTGATTTGTACCTGTCTTTTTCAGGGCACAGACCGTATAAGTCCACCCAGCACTATCCCCGCCTCCCAACCACCAGCCCCGCCTCCCACCACCGGCTCTGGCACAGACCGTATAAGTCTACCCAGCACTATCCCCGCCTCCCAACCACCAGCCCAGGCACAGACCGTATAAGTCTGCCCAGCACTAGCCCCGCCTCCCAACCGTCTCTGCCACCCATTCAAGGCTAAGCTCCTGAGGATCCCTTCCTTCTGAACAGGATTCCTTTATGTTTATCCCATGCATGTATGAATTCTGTTACCATTTTCTGCTTTCTGGTTCGTCACAAGCAGCTCTGACCAACCACACGATAGCAGCACAAGGCACACCAATGGACTCAAAGAATAGCACAACCCACCTGCCCGGACACAGATTCACACAGAGAACTTCACTGAAGCAGAAAGACAACCGGCCTCAACACTGCCAGTACCGATGGGTAACCCCTCTCAGAGACACATGCGGCACCCCCCAGGAGCGGTAAAAGGCGTGCAGGCTCGGCCCCTCTCTCTCTCTGAGCTCTGGTCCCGCCCTTGCGGAAACAGGAAATGCGGGTGGGATCACAGCTCACAGAGAGAGAGGTCCGAGCCTGCATGCCTTTTACCGCTGCTGCTGGCCGCCGTAACCCAGACTAGGTAAGTCAAGATGAGTTTTAAAATTCGTAGGGAGGGAGCCTGGAACTGGAAGGGAGGGAGGAAGGGAGGGATGACAACCTTGGAACAGGGAGGGAGGGGTTACCCTGGAACTGGGTGGGAGGGACCCTGAAACTCAGAGGGAAGGAGGGGGATCCTGAAACTTGGAGGGAGGGGATGACCCTGAAACTCGGAGGGAGGGGACGACGCTGGAACTCGGAGGGAGGGAGGGGGGGCAGCCGTAACCCCGATGAGGTAAGTCAAGATGAGTTTTAAAATTCGTAGGAAAAGAGCATGGAACTGGAAGGGAGGGACGACGACTGTGGAAGTGGGAGGGAGGGGGGACCCTGTAACTGGGAGGAAGGGAAGGGAGGGAGAGACCCCTGGCACACACTCTCATTCTCACATACACACACTCTCTCTCTCACAGACACACTCGCACCCAGTCTCACTCTCTCTCTGTCACACACACACACTCGCACATTCACTCTCTCTCTCACACAGTCACTCTCACACACACTCTCTCAAACATACACACTCCGAGGAAAACCTTGCTAGCGCCCGTTTCATGTGTTTCAGAAACGGGCCTTTTTTACTAGTATATACATATTTACAGAACAGTGCTTAGGCACAATTAAGGCATTTACAGAGCATGTGAAGAAGTCCCGGCATACTACTCAGAGCTAGAAACAAGCAATGGGGAGAGGCAGCACTCCATTTATTTGGCTGGTGGAACTCAGTATCTCTACCAGCAAAGGTATGCCTAGCGCGCCCATGTGGTAGAGGGAGGGAGAGAGAGAGAGAGAGAGGAATTTGTTGCCTCCAATCGACCCCTGAGTCCTTTTTGATCATCGGGGCACTAGGGAAGGAACAGAACAGTGAGGCCCAGAACAGGTAGGTAGGGACTTCCAGGAGGTTCCCAGGAAGGGCATGCCTCCACTATATGTGTGTCCAGACTGAGAACAGAAGATTGCCAAGGTAGGAAGTCTTTTTCTGAGAGCTTTGAACCTGTATAGCTAGGTTTTATTCCAGGGTTAGAGAAAAGCTGTCCTTAACCTGGTGCATCCTGTGTTTGGGATTAGGCAAGAAGCTAACCCTGGGAGGACCTTTCACTGATCTTATAGGCCTGATTCTATAAAAGTTGTCAAAAATTGCACGCACAAATTTGGGCATGTATCCAATTTGTGTGTGTAATTTAATTGAATGAGCTAGTTAGCACTAATTGGCTTTTTAACAAGCAATTATTAGCACTAATTAAAATCAATTGACACGTACAACAGAAATTTAGATGCGTGATCTGTGCCTAAATTTTACATGCATCCCGGAATGGGGGGGGGGGGGGGGGGCGCAGAAATGGGATGGTCATGGGTGTTTTGGGGCAGAGGGTGGGTGTGGATTTGAATTACGTGCACAATTATAGAAAAAGAGGGTTCCATGCATAAATTTAGGCTTTGCACCACATTTTAATTGGTGCATATGGGCATCCCTAAATTTATATGTGACCCCTGCACTTAAGTACTATTGTATATACTGCACCAAACTTTAGACGTGGCTTATAGAATAGCACTTAAATGGGAGGGTTTTGGCACTGATTTTTTAGGCGCGATTTATTGAAATATGTGCCAGACAGCCTGCTTATGCAATAAACAGGTTCAGTATATTTTGATTTAAGAAATAAAAATTTGCATGTAAAGTCCATATCTATGGTAATCTGGCTGTTCTGTGAAAGCTCAATGCTCAACCCCAACTCATGCTATGATGGGGAGATTTTTATAACTACCCAGTCTGTGAAGAGGTGTGAATGATATTCGAGTTAGAAGTGGATAATACTGTTCAGAGGAGACCCAGAGCTGTCACTCTAATGAAATTGATTCTTTTTGTAACTACTACTACAGTTTAATTTTATGGACAACTTGCCTTACTGTGTTTTTCTTCTTTTGTTTATACTTGTACATTACAGGAGAGCTCATTAAAATGGGACTTTATTAATAATTCAGAATGATCTCCAGTCTTTTTCTGTCTTTTCACTTTACTGTGCCTAACCATTAACGGCAGCTTGGATTAACAGTTCAATGTCAGGGGACCCTTATGTCTGTGTGCCATAAGAGGGAAGCTGGGGAGAACCAGAAGTAATTTTGGCCATAGATACTAACATAACTGTTATGTACCAGCCTCAAAGGTATCCCTCAGCCCAACCAATCTGAGAGGTGTGCTACACTGAGCTGAAAAATCTCTGGGTTAGAGGATCCCAGAAGAAGGTACGTAGATGGGACTTGATTGAGAATTTCTTAGGGTAAAATGGTTTTTAAGGATAGGTGTGAGATGAAAAGGTCTCTCTCTCTCTCTGAATTAGCAAGAAATGAGCGAGTCTTGCTAGGTTGGAGAATCACTGAGAAAAGCAGGTGGAACGTGAATGGGTCTCTATAGATTAGAGGGTTTCTGGGGAGGGTAGTTGGGAGGCAAGTTGAGTCTCTCTAGGTTAGAAGTTCTTTGAGGGGGGGGGGAGGCCTCTGGCAAGAGTGATTAGTTCTCTCTCTGGATTATGGTTTCAAAGGGGGAATGCAAGGTTCAACTGCTTTGGGGTAGATGAGAGGTGAGTGGGTCTCTGAGAAAGTGATTGAAAGGTAAGAGTATTACCCTCAGGGATAAATGGTTTCTTTTACCTGCTTTAGGGTAAGTGGAAATCAGTAAGTCATCGGGCCTGGCCTGGAACTTCTCCACCTGTTCCCAATTCTCAGCGAAATACTTGATTAGGGGCAATCCACGGACGCATTTCAGTTCTGGTCTTGGAGTCAGTCCTTTTCCCTCCATCCTGGAAGACAGAAGATCAGGAATGGAATAAGATATAGCCAAGTTCTCAAAACATATGAACAAACATTATGAGACTTAGCCAGCAAATATCCAAGTGCAGCCAAGCATAGAGATTAGAGGAGGAATGAGCAAACATTCAGTGAGGGAAGAGGGGGGGGGGGGGGGTCAGCACACTCTTTAGACTATAGTCTAGGGAAAAATTATATAATCAGAACAGACTCAGGAAGCATTAGGATAACAGTTGTTTACACGATGCCACAAGTAATGTGTAAAGTAATATAAATTACAAGAGAAGAAAAATACACATAAAACACTGTTGCTAACCAAGGAGATAGTCACGGGATAGAACATCTCTCTCAGAGCTCAGCACAGCAATTTTCTCAGCTCCATAGTTAGTTCTATAACCCAAGAGGTTATGAAATTCTCAGGGAGCTGGGAGGGATTGTGAGCCTGATCAATCCTGCTGTCTATGGAAAAGCAAAAAAAAAATGCTTTTTTCAAGAATAAGCAAGAGTGAGACAGGCACATATCTAGGGTTACCATATGACTCCAGAAAAAGAAGGACAGATTGAGCCAGTCTGGGTTTTACATCCATTGCTTTCAATGGAAGCAAAACCTGGACTGGATCAATGTGTCCTCCTTTTTCTGGGGCCATATGGTAACCCTACACACAGCGACCCCAAGGGTTCTGCCTTACTTGGATCATAGAGACCTCTATAACAGTATTGTGTTGTAACCCTTTCATACCCTTGCAATTTCTAGAACAAGGGGAAGGCTCTCCTGACCAGTAATGTAGTGGTAGAAGACATCTCTCGGATTGGTATTTAACTCCAGCCCCACTGTAATCTTGTCTTCGATTCCCCCAGCCATTGTACCATACAAAACAGGGAAGGAGTTTTTGGCTGCTCAAAGCTGTTGCACTCTTAAGATGCACGTCTGGGGTTTCTAAACTAGCACCCCTGGAGGAGAGGGAGTCTGTTGCTGGATAAGCCACTGCATTACTGCTAACAGAGAGGAGTAAGGGAGTAAGAAAGAAAGCAAGCACCTCTGGAATGCTAAAAGGCAGCAGGGAGCCATTAATCCTGGAAAAGGAAGAGGATACAGTAGATGCCCCCTGGATTTGGGCAGAGAGAATCAGGCAGCAACAAGGGACTGCACCTGTGGCCACATCTGAGTTCAGACCAGCTGTATTAGCTGGGGAAATGGGTGAGAGATGAGGAGTTCTCCACCCACCTGAGAGAGTACAAGTGCATCCTAAAGGCATCTTTTACTAAGGCGCGCTCACATTTTTAGTGCACGCTAAAATTGTGGGCACGCTAAATGTTAGAGACGCCCATAGGAATGCATTGGCGTCTCTAACATTTAGTGCACCTACAATTTTAGCGCACACCAAAAACGCGAGCGCGCCTTAGTAAAAGACCTCCTACATGACTGTAAGGGGTTGATATTCAAAGTGATTGGCTCCTGGCTGTTCAGATTGCCTGGGTAGGGCTCACCACTGATATTCAGCAGTACTTAACCCTCTAGTTGACTAAACTGAAACTGGCTATGTTGCGGACGGTCCAGGAGCAGAGTTGGCACTTAATCACATAAGTGCATAAAGTAACCGGACAAATTGGAGCGCATAAAACACAGTTCTGTCTATATCCAGTTTCAGTTGTTTATGTTTATTAAAAAGTTTAATATACTATCTTTACTGCAAAACGAGACAAGGCAGTTTACAAAAGTTGAAAATATTAATGGAAAAATGGAAAAGAAAACGAACTCCATAGAATGAATATTGGCCTTAACTCCTTGTGTCCATCTGCACATATCCAGATATTCATTGCTGGTGCCCGGCAGTCCCAAGGCAAGATGCCACCTGAGGCGGAGCTAAGATGCCACCACCCCAGGCTGAGTTGCTACCCCCCCTTCCTACCTCCAGTCCGTTCACAGCATTTACCTGTTTTGTCATATTCCAAGCCCGGCAGCAGCAGCGATTCCCATACGCTGCCCTGCCGCCGGCACCTGCCTCTTCCCTTTACTGAGGATGCCTGAGCCTCTGACTAAACAGGAACTTACATCAGAGAGGTGGCCGCAGTAAAGGGAAGAGGCAGGTGCCAGCGGCAGGGCAGTGTATGGGAATTCTGCTGCTGCTGGGTTTGGAACGTGACAAAACAGGTAAACGCTGCAAATGGGGTGGAGAAAGGAAGGGGAGATGCGGCTCCCCGAAGAGTGGAGAGATACTGATCCCTGAAGAGTGCCACCTGAGGCCCGCACCTCAAGTGGCCTAATGGTTAGGCCGTCCCTGGTGCCCGGACATAACCAAGCATTGAATACTGGGGCACAAAGCCCATGGCAGCTAAAAAAAAAAGTGCTCACCACTGCCGGCTCAATATTTACCCCTAACTGTATAATATTTTCCCTACTCTGTCATTATTTGAGTTTTATCTACAACCCCTTTCAGTAAATCCTTGATTCAGAACAAAACCTGGCCTGGACTCATTTATTGGGAAGGGGAGATGGTATGGAGAAAGTAATTTTTGCATCAATGGCCTGAGCCTCCCAGTTTTATTGGTCTCAACCTGGATCCCAGAATCAGTGGTATAGCCAGGGCTTTTTTTGAGGGGGTACTCGGGGGTACTGAGTACCGGCACCTTTTCCAGTGTCTGCTAAAATTGACCCATGGACCACAAGTTTTAATGAAAGAGCTCAGGCTCAAGACACCAATTCTGCCTTGTCATAGGTTCTGTGACTGGTTGCAGGGGGCCTGGCTATTGTGGAGTGAGTCCCTCAGTGATCACCCCACCCCTGAAGGGTGGCCTGGCATTTGAGTACCGGCACCTTTTTTGCTAGAAAAATTGCACTGGGTATAGCCAAGGGTGGGCCTGGGTGGGCTCAGGCCCACACAGTAGCAGCACACCTATGAAGTGGCTGGCAGGGGTCCCCAAGCCCTACCAGCCAAAAACTCCCAACAACTGTCCCTCCTGCATACCTTGTAAATAGCAGATGTTCGCCTGCAGCGAGCAGCGACTGACAAATGCTGTTCACACCAGTCCTACAGCCTTCCCTCTGATATATTCCCGCCTATGCAGAAACAGGAAGTTGCGTCAGAGGGAAGGCTGTGGGGCCAACATGAGCAGTGTGTATTAATTGCTGCTCGCTGCCGGTGAAAATCTGCTACTTAAAAGGTATGCAGGGGAGGAGGGATGTTTGAGAGACCATATGGCATGCAGGCAAGAGAGGGAGAGACCAAATCACTTGTGGGACAGGGCGGAGTTCTGCCCACTCATGTTGGGCCCAGGCCCACCCAAAATTGGGTGCCTGGCTACGCCCCTGCCCAGAATAAATTCCAAGAAACTGTGGATTGATCCAAGCAGTAGTGCAATGTAAATGGGAGTTATAGTTGTAGCTTAAGGTGAATTACATTCAGGTACAATAGGTATCTTTCTTGTCCCCGGGAGGGGGTGTGGGAAGCCTACAATCTAACCCCCCCTATTTACTAAGCCGTGCTAGTGGTTGTGAGGCAGTGGGCATAATTATACATATATAAGAAGCCATATTAATTGGTGTTTAAAAGCTTGATGCTTGAATTCAACTTTTCACCTTGCAAGTAAAGTGATGGAGGAATGTCATCTGGTTTAGATTATTTAGAAATTTTACGTTTGCCAAGCTAAAGGGTAGAAAGGTCAGAGAGAGCAACTTCTTTCACCCTTTGTGAGTGATGGATTGCTAAATGCTGGCACATCTGTATACTATTATGAATGAACAAAGCATGAGCCAGGCATATTGCAGGCAATTTAAAAGGATTAGGCTGAAATGCTGTTTAGTTAGAAGAAAAGAATTAGATTTTAGAAGTGCTTAATATGTAGATATTCCTGATATTTAGAATATGTCTTATAAGGGATACTGATTCTGCTTATTTTAGAATATGTGTATTCTGTGTAGTTAATATGTAGAATACCTTTTTAAATCTAATGTTTGTTCAACTCTTTGCCTTACGTTCTGAGTAGGACTGCAGTGAAAAGGTCAGCATATGGTTTGAGTTTTCTGCAGTCCTGGCTGGTTTAATGTATGGAGCTGATAGGTGAAAAGGGTCAAGAAAAAGTCTTGATTAATTATAGGTAAATGTAGGAATGGTCCTGAAAGTAATAACAGACTATAGCTGTATGCTATTAAGTAAGACTGGCCCTTGACCCCTTAATGAATGCCAGAGTTCAGTTAGCAGTTAGTATGGAGTTGACTAGGAATATGAGAAATTAATCATAATGAAAATGTAAGAGACTGGTGCCATATTGTCTGGTTTGAGGGGCCCCAGGTCATAGGTCAGTTTGAGAAATATCAAACCTATGTAACTGATATTTTTAAAGTAATGATTGGCTAAGGCAAAGTAACCAATCTATTCTTTACCATCTGGAAAGTAAGGGGGGCTAGAGAGGGAGATAGCACTGTATTTAAGAGGGAGCAGAAGCAGCTTACGTCAGAAGGAACAGACAGAAGAAAGAGAGCTGGGGGAAGACAGACAGCAGAAGAGAAGGAGCTGAGACAGAAGCCATAACATCCAGAGAGCTGAGAAAGAGAAGAAGAGACTTAATGCTGATGTCCTACTATGTTTGCTGGCAAATAAAGAAGATTTCTCCCTCATTCTGGTGTGTGCTGTTTGACTCCTGAAGTACCACAGATTCTGCTAACAATAGGGGTAATTCATGCATCAATTCCTGCAACAATTCTTGGTGTCAGAAGTGGGATCCTGAACCGGCACCCAACTGACTGAGGAACATTCGCCGGGTATATATTCTGTATTCTGTATTGTAATCCTAGCTAGGAAACTGTAAACCAGCCCCTCATAAATTGAGGGAAGGGGAGTCTGATCAACTCTCAGCGAAGGCCTTAGTAGCTTTTAGTCTAGTGGAGATTAGAAGCGAAACCGCTTGAGCTTATCTGTATCTGAGAAATTTGAAATTGTTGGGTGGGATTTTCTGTATGGAATGTGTGATGCTTGAATGTTAAAAGAGTGGGGACCCCTTACTGCACTCTCAAAAACTCCCTCCCTTTTGTGTGTTGTAGCTGTAAGCATTATGGGAGGGAAATCGTCTAGACAAATTGATACTCCCCTAGATTGTATGCTTAAGAATTTCAAGAAAGGATTTTTAATTAATGATTATGGACAGACTTTAAGCTCAAGTACTCTAAGAACCTTGTGTGAAGTTGAGTGGCCATCTATGGGAGTGGGGTGGCCCTCTAGTGGCAGCTTAGATATTGAAGTAATCCGGAAGGTCTACAGCATAATTGTAGGAGAACCAGAATATTCTGAACAACTCCCCTATATAGATTCCTGGGACAGCCTTGTGACTGACCCTCCCTCTTGGTTGAAAACTTATATGGGATCCCCAGTAAAGTTCATGTTGGGCCGCGTTCAAAGAAAGATTAGAAAATCTAAATTGGAAGAGGGAAAGAGCCCTAGGAAGCCTACCACCCAATCGGTGGCTTCCGCCCCTACCCTGTCTGAAAAACCCATACTCTCTGATGACCCCTCAGATCTTGAGCCACCACCTTATGGCCCATTGTTGGGGTTCCGTGCCACCCCCAGAGATCCACGCCGCCCAGCCCAAGCTTCTCCAGCACAGGCTTCTCCGGATAGCTCCTCTTCTGTGCAAATCCTAGGGTGGACCTTTCAGCCAGCCTCTACCCTTCTTTGCCACATTCTCCCCTGCTAACCTCCGAAGACCCACTTTGGGCTCCACTCCCTGACTCCTCAACTCCCGACAGCCCAGCCTTTCCCTCTAGTACCCCTACCCACTCATTAGGGGCCCGGCATCCCTTTCAATGGACTGAATCACCTGTGACTACCTCTCAGTCTATGAGTACCCCTCCCCATCCCTCAGGGTTTCAACACACCTCCACTGAATGGGTTAGACCTGCTGCAATCACCTTTGAGCATGATAGGAGGGTAGCTCCTAGCTCTACCTCAGGTTCCATTCCTACCTCCTCGAGAGTTCTGCCCCTGCGTCAGGTAACCACCACTCGACTGGATCCTAATAATGAGGGTCAGGTTATACAGGCACAGGCCTACCAGTATGTACCACCGATCTCCTGAATTGGAAGACGCATTACCCCTCTTATACTGAAAAGCCTCAGGCAGTGGTGGACCTAGTGGCTAGCATTATGGCCACCCATAACCCAACCTGGACTGATTGTCAACAACTTCTTCTGACCCTCTTCACAACTGAGGAGAGGCGGAAGATTTTACAAAATGCTGAGGCCATCACGCGAGCGCGTGCTCCCGAGGGGACACAGAACCTAGAGGAATGGGTTAGAGCTCGGTTCCCTCGTGCAGTTCCAGCTTGGGATCCAAATAATGAGCAGCATTATGAACTGTTGTCTGGCTTTTGCCGGGACTTGCTGGAAGGTATGAGGAAAGGCATAAAGAGGCCCATTAATCTGGCAAAGGTCTCTGAAATTCTCCAAGGGGCAACTGAATCCCCTGGGGCCTTTTTAGAGCGACTAATTGAAGCCTACAGAACATACACCCCATTTGACCCTGAAGCACTAGAAAACCAGAGAATGGTGAATAGCGCATTGGTGGCCCAGAGTATGCCAGATATCCGGAAGAAGTTGCAGCGTCAGGAGGGATTCGCAGGGATGAATACCACCCAGCTAATTGAGATCGCAACCAAGGTTTTCATTAATAGGGATCAGGAGGTGCGCCGAGAGGCCGACCGGAAGATGCAGAAGAAGGCCGACCTTTTAGCGGCAGCCATTACTAACTCCACCCTTAACCGAGGTCGACCTCTAGCTAATGGGAAGCCCAAGTGGGACCCCGGACCACCAGCCAGGCCCCGAGATTCTTTCAATCAATCCCGGCCAAGGGGGGAGAATCCCAGACCAAGATTGGAGAGGGACCAGTGTGCCTATTGTAAGGAAAGAGGGCACTGGAAAGATGAATGCCCCCAGAGGCGCCAGGGACTGAGAAGGGGACCAGGAGATCGAGGAAGCCGAGGCCGAGTTCGAGAGGGAAGGTATGAGCCTCCTGAATCTGACATCATCGGGATAGCCGAGATGGCAGAATGGGACGAATAGGACAGACCGGGTTCCTACAAACTGGGCTCCCAGGAACCTATGGTCAAGTTAACTATAGGGAGCCGCTCAATTCCATTCATGATTGATACAGGAGCTGAACATTCTGTTGTGACGGAGCGATTAGCGCCTGTGTCTGGAAAAACTGTCCGAGTGGTGGGAGCCACGGGGGTGCAGAACCGGAGGCCCTTTCTGACGACTCGTAGATGCCAATTAGGCTCACACACAGTCACTCATGAATTCCTCTATATGCCAGACTGTCCAATCCCTTTGTTAGGTCGAGACCTGCTGTCCAAGCTTAGGGCCCAAATTTCCTTTGACTCTGATGGCCAGACTTCAGTCTCCTTTCGGCCCCCGACATCCAGCCCTAAGGGTATATTGAGTTTCTGCTGCCCCCTTGAAGAAGAATGGCGGCTGCATCAGTCGCATGGCCAAGTTGACCTACCCCTGGCAGACAGCTTTCAGGTCAGTGGGGTATGGGCAGAAGATAATCCCCCAGGGTTGGCCCGAAATATTTCTCCTGTCCATGTAGATTTACTTCCAAGTGCCCGGCCAATCCATCTTCGCCAATACCCAATTCCCCGAAAGGCTCTGGAAGGGATCCAAGCACACCTGAATCGTTTGTTATCCCATGGAATTATTCGACCTTGTCAGTCTCCATGGAATACGCCACTGTTGCCAGTTCAGAAGCCAGGGACTGAGGACTACCGGCCAGTCCAAGACTTACGAGTGGTCAACAAATCCACTATTTCATTACACCCTGTAGTGCCTAATCCATATGTCCTGCTGGGATTGATACCTTCTGGAGCTACCCATTTCACGACACTAGATCTAAAAGATGCCTTCTTTTGTATTCGGGTGGCCCCCGCCAGTCAACTGCTTTTTGCCTTTCAATGGGAAAACCCAGTAACAGGAAGGAAGCTTCAGTATACATGGACCCGCCTGCCACAGGGGTTCAAGAACTCCCCCACCATTTTTGGGACAGCCCTAGGACAAGACCTTAAGACTTTTAAATCTGAGCCTTCCAGGCGAGTTTTACTCCAGTATGTAGATGACCTCCTGATTGCAGCAGTGACCCAGGAAGAGTGTTTTGAGGCTACCAGAGAATTGCTGGAGCTACTCTTGGATGCAGGCTATAAGGTCTCACGCTCAAAGGCCCAACTTTGTCAGTCAGAAGTGAAGTATCTGGGCTTTTGCATTTCCCAGGGAAGTCGGAGACTGGATGTCAGTAGGAAGCAAGCAGTTGCTGCAATTCCCCAACCCAAGTCCAGAAGGGAAGTTAGGGAATTTCTGGGAGCAGCCGGATTCTGCAGAATTTGGATTCCAAATTTTGCATTGATGGCGAAACCCCTTTACCAGGCCACAAAGGGGGGTGAAAAGGAACCATTTGAATGGGGACCTACTGCTCAACAATCCTTCATTGCTATAAAGAAAGCCCTACTCCAAGCCCCTGCGTTAGGCCTTCCTGATGTGGAGAAACCTTTCTCATTGTATGTCCATGAGCGACAGAGGGTTGCTCTGGGTGTGCTGACCCAGATGATGGGATCCTGGCAGAGGCCTGTTGCATACCTGTCTAAACAGCTGGATGGAGTGGCTAAAGGATGGCCAGCCTGCATGAGGGCCATTGCAGCAACAGCCTTACTGGTCCAGGAAGCTGATAAGCTGACCTTGGGGCAAGAACTGGTTGTTAAAGTCCCCCACGCAGTTCTCACCCTCATGGAGTATAAGGGCAATCATTGGTTTACAAATAACCGTATGGTTAAGTACCAAGCTAGCTTGTGTGAGAATCCACGGATACACCTGGAAACAGTGGCTACATTCAATCCTGCCACTCTTTTGCCAGCATCTGAGGGACCACCGGATCATGACTGTATCCAAACCATGGATGAAGTGTACTCCAGTCGACCAGATCTTAAAGATGTTCCTTGGAGGGACCCAGGTGTAATTTATTTCACAGATGGAAGCAGTTACGTGGAGAACTCCAAGCGATTGGCAGGCTATGCTGTGGTGACAGAGGACAAGGTGATAGAAGCAAGAGCCCTGCCCCAAGGAACTTCAGCCCAGAAAGCAGAACTTGTGGCCCTCATACGAGCTCTGGAGCTAGCAGCAGGACTGGTAACCAACATTTATACTGATTCCAAGTATGCCTTCACAACTCTACATGCTCATGGAGCTTTGTATAAGGAAAAGGGACTCATAAATGCTGCAGGCCAACCTGTTAAGTATGGACCTGAAATACTTCAGCTGCTAGAGGCTGTTTGGGCCCCTAAGAAGGTAGCTGTCATTCACTGCAGGGGACATCAAAGGATAGATACTCCAGTGGCCCGAGGGAACCGCCATGCTGATCGGGTGGCCAAGGAAGCTGCTCGAGGACCCCCAGCAAGTACTGTGACTCCCCTGTTCCAAATTCGACTGCAAGAATGGACGCCTATGTACACCCAAATGGAAGAGAAATGGGCTCAAGAGGAAGGTGCAGTAAGGAGACCTGATGGCTGGTTACATCTCCCTGATACCAGAGTTCTGGTGCCACGCCACCTAGCTTGGCCTGTAGTGTCTCAAGCTCATGACCTATCACACTTAGGGAAAACAGCACTAGGCTGCCTACTCAGTCGAGTAGTGGTGCTGGAAGGATTGGATAGTCTGGTTGCCACTGCCTCTGCCCAATGTACTCTCTGTGCCCAGAATAATGCTCGTCAGGGACCCCGTATTCCACCAGGAGTTCAGTCTAGAGGACTAACACCCTTTGAGTCTCTAGTTATAGACTTCACAGAAATGCCCAGGAGCGGTAGGCTCCGATACCTCTTGGTCATGGTCTGTACCTTCTCTGGGTGGGTGGAAGCATATCCTACAGTCACTGAGAAAGCCACAGAAGTAGCTCGAGCCCTCCTTAGGGATGTCATCCCCAGGTATGGACTGCCCCTTGCCATAGGTTCAGATAATGGTCCCGCCTTTGTTGAAGCTACACTTCAGGCCCTGTCCAGCGCATTACGCATTACCTGGAAATTGCATTGTGCCTACCGTCCCCAGAGTTCAGGGCAGGTTGAGCGGGCAAACAGAACCTTGAAAAATAGCCTAGCAAAGATTTGTCAGGAAACCCAACTGAAATGGCCACAGGCACTGCCATTAGCCCTCTTCCGCCTCCGATGCACCCCAACTAAAGGAACAGCCCTCTCTCCCTTTGAAATTGTGTATGGGAAGCCCCCAGCCATTTTGCAGGGAATTAAGGGAGACATAGGGATTTTAGGGTCTGCCCAGGTGCAGGAGCAGCTAGCCCTCTTGGGCAGGATAATTTCTGAGCTTCAGTCTTATGTGAGAGAAATAAACCCTGTCCCCTTCCAGGCTCAGGTACATTCCTTCCTGCCAGGGGATAGAGTTTGGGTGAAAGACTGGAGGCTCCAGCCTTTGGGACCCCGATGGAAAGGACCTTTTACTGTTTTGCTTTCTACCCCTACAGCTGTGAAGGTCGCAGGGATAACTCCATGGGTCCGTTGGTCTCGAATTAAGTCTGCTGACCAGACTGAGCCCAGCACGGATCAGACGGAGCCTAAACAGTGGAGAGCAGAAAGTGATCCAGCGGAGCCATTGAAGTTGCGCTTGACCCGAACCAAAGAATCTACTAGCTGAAAAGAAGGGTCAACTGCATACTGCAGGAGCTGCTGAACTTCGGCTTCACACTGAGACTCTTTCTTGCCCTGATTCTGGCTTTCTTGGAATTTGAGAGCTTGATCCTTGTCAGTTGAGGGTCTATCCCAACTGGTATAAGAACTCAAAGACTGAGAACATTATATTAGAGTAATCTGTGATTAGCACAGACTGTTGAAATATTATTGCTTAATTAGTTTGCTGTATTTGTTTTAGATTAGGAAGAAAGAAAATGTTAGTAGTTTGGATGCTTTTGTTGTTTTCTACTCCTTGCCTCCTTTTTCCTAATACCCCAACTCGCTCCAACCTTTGGTTACACTCTGTCCAGGAACTAATTAGCCAGGCAAAGATTACTTCCCCTTGTATTGTGTGTTCCCGATTTTCTCCTTATACTACAGATGTCCCAGCTGTACCTGTCCCTGTGCAGCTCCCAGCTCTTATACCTCCCTACTTTTCGAGTTCAGGCCCTTGGAGTCAGGATTATACTTGGTGGTCCTTTTATAATGCTACTTCCCCCTCTGAATCTTCTCTAAGGCCAGTCTTTATGTCTCCCTATCCAGCTTCTGGAGTGTTTTGTTTAACAAGAAGCATCTCAACTGTTCTTCCCATTCCCTGTAACTATACTAATGTTCTCCCAGAAAAAGGGGAATCTGTGTGGGTAGTCTCTCCAGGTACTCCTATGTGCCCTACTACCATACCTGCAGATTATGACCAGGGTGATTATCTGGCTCCTAACCTTACTACTGAGAAGACTATAGTGTCCCGGCCTATTTTCTACTTTCATAAGTCCCCGGGGTATGAAAGGGTTGCAACATATGAGCAGTCTGTCACAATTGGGGATTGGCACCTATGGTGTACAAAGTCTCCATTTCTTCTTAGTTCCCCCTGGGATAGGGGCTCGCATTATGGGCATCCTAATGTCCATCCTGTGCCAACATTTATTGGGAACTTTCCTCGCCCTCTCCTTGGTCATTACTGGCTTTGTGATAATGTCCTCCACATGATTCTTCCCCCCACATATGATTTTTGTGTATTGGTAACCTTGAATTATTTTCTTAAAGTTATTCCTCTCCTCAAGCCACCATCTCCGCACCGCTCTAAGCGAGAGGCCTTGTCCTTACCTTCCTCCGTTGCCACAGAGGATGAGGCGATTGAATTAGCCCTCCAGTATATTAACTCTACTTATCCTCTGACTAAAAAGAGACTTGTAGCCCTTTCTGCCACGGCCTGGATTCCAATTGGGGGCCCGGTAGCGGGTATTACTGAACTGGGCATGGCTACCCGGAGACTTCAGTCCCTACTCCATGTTTTAGTTCATGAGCTGAACGTGGTAGTCAATGCATTGCAGGATCAAATTAATGAATTAAGTATAGTTTCTCGGTATAACTGTATGGGCCTTGACTATCTCTTTGCAGCCCAGGGTGGCCTCTGCACAGTGCTAAATTCTTCAGAGTGCTGTACTATTGTCATAAATAGGACGCATGTAGTTAGGCATGCTATGGATAAAGTCCTACAGTTGGCCAGCCTTAATGTGGAGGATTACCGAGGAGGATTAGACCTTACCTCCTGGTGGTGGTCATTGACCTCCTGGATACGTCCCTTGTTTATTTCCCTAATAGTCTTAGTTTTAGCAGGGTTGTTGTTTTGTTTCCTGGCCTCATGTGCTTCGGCAGTATGCCGTCGGACCTTAACAAGTAGGGTAATGGTGATTCACAAGCCTATTCCTAGTTAGGATCACTATAATCTCCAGAGTTTGAGTTGTGAGACTTATCTCTGCATAAGCTGATTTTAGTCTCAAAGGGGGGAATGAGGCAGTGGGCATAATTATACATATATAAGAAGCCATATTAATTGGTGTTTAAAAGCTTGATGCTTGAATTCAACTTTTCACCTTGCAAGTAAAGTGATGGAGGAATGTCATCTGGTTTAGATTATTTAGAAATTTTACGTTTGCCAAGCTAAAGGGTAGAAAGGTCAGAGAGAGCAACTTCTTTCACCCTTTGTGAGTGATGGATTGCTAAATGCTGGCACATCTGTATACTATTATGAATGAACAAAGCATGAGCCAGGCATATTGCAGGCAATTTAAAAGGATTAGGCTGAAATGCTGTTTAGTTAGAAGAAAAGAATTAGATTTTAGAAGTGCTTAATATGTAGATATTCCTGATATTTAGAATATGTCTTATAAGGGATACTGATTCTGCTTATTTTAGAATATGTGTATTCTGTGTAGTTAATATGTAGAATACCTTTTTAAATCTAATGTTTGTTCAACTCTTTGCCTTACGTTCTGAGTAGGACTGCAGTGAAAAGGTCAGCATATGGTTTGAGTTTTCTGCAGTCCTGGCTGGTTTAATGTATGGAGCTGATAGGTGAAAAGGGTCAAGAAAAAGTCTTGATTAATTATAGGTAAATGTAGGAATGGTCCTGAAAGTAATAACAGACTATAGCTGTATGCTATTAAGTAAGACTGGCCCTTGACCCCTTAATGAATGCCAGAGTTCAGTTAGCAGTTAGTATGGAGTTGACTAGGAATATGAGAAATTAATCATAATGAAAATGTAAGAGACTGGTGCCATATTGTCTGGTTTGAGGGGCCCCAGGTCATAGGTCAGTTTGAGAAATATCAAACCTATGTAACTGATATTTTTAAAGTAATGATTGGCTGAGGCAAAGTAACCAATCTATTCTTTACCATCTGGAAAG
This sequence comes from Microcaecilia unicolor, assembly GCF_901765095.1. Classification (NCBI taxonomy): domain Eukaryota; kingdom Metazoa; phylum Chordata; class Amphibia; order Gymnophiona; family Siphonopidae; genus Microcaecilia; species Microcaecilia unicolor. The sequence goes on along the minus strand of NC_044037.1, from coordinate 102,720,276 downwards.
TAAGGGGGGCTAGAGAGGGGGATAGCACTGTATTTAAGAGGGAGCAGAAGCAGCTTACGTCAGAAGGAACAGACAGAAGAAAGAGAGCTGGGGGAAGACAGACAGCAGAAGAGAAGGAGCTGAGACAGAAGCCATAACATCCAGAGAGCTGAGAAAGAGAAGAAGAGACTTAATGCTGATGTCCTACTATGTTTGCTGGCAAATAAAGAAGATTTCTCCCTCATTCTGGTGTGTGCTGTTTGACTCCTGAAGTACCACAGATTCTGCTAACAATAGGGGTAATTCATACATCAATTCCTGCAACAGTTGCCATGCACTAATGCCAACACAGCCCATTCACTTTGAATGTGCTGTGTTGGCATTGCCAGGCGGCATAGTAAACAGTGAGGTAAGTTCTATCTGAAGCAATGGAGGATTAAAGGCATCTTTTACTAAAGAATAGCAAATATTATCTACCACAGGACCTATTTTATTCCTGTGGGCCCTGTGCAGCTAGCATGTGCTAATCGTTAGTAAAAGACCCCCTAAGTGACTTGCCCAATATCACAAAAAGCTACAGTGAGATTTAAACTGAGCTTGCCTGGTTCCTAGCCTGCTGCTCTAGCCATTAGTTGAACAGGCTTCACTGGTGACATTGAAAATGATTCTCTGTAATTCAGGTGTCGGGTCACAAGATAGAACTTGATAATCAGTCTGTACTTTTAATTGTCTGTAGATTTCAGAGACATATGAACGGCAGTCCTGCACAACATTAGCTCCACCCTTATCAGCACCCCTGATAACAATGTTAGAGTTAGCTTTCAAAGATTCAAAAGTGAGCTTCTCCGTCTTCGTCAAATTAGAGAACCTTCTCTTGAAGGAAGCCTGTTCAATATGCTGGAATTCAGACAGAAGCAAATGGCGAAAGGCAGCTAATACCGGATTTAGGGGACCAGGAGGAGTCCAGCAAGACAAGAGGCTACCCATTAGCGGTAGTGCGTGTCGCCTATCGCAGAGCGTGCTATAACCACTGGGATTTTTTGCTCACACCAAGGACACAAACATCTTCAGAGGATGATCTCATACTCACATATTTATTTATTTATTTATTACATTTGTATCCCACATTTTCCCACCTATTTGTAGGCTCAATGTGGCTTACATATGTCATGCAGTACAATTTCTTGTCAAGTCACATAGTTCCTGCAGTAAGGAAACATTGGGACCTGGTGCGGACTATACCTATTTTTAGCAAAGCAGGTTTAGGCTTTTCTTTCTGCCACATGAGGAACTTGAAGGAACATCTTAGCCCTGTTGTCTTACTGCCTCCTCAATTACGACCTGCTCCAGACACCGGGCCAGTCGATCATTTCAAATGTAATACTTGTTCTGTATTTATTTATATCTATTTATTTTGATTTTGCTCACACCTTTTTCAGTAGTAGCTCAAGGTGAGTTACATTCAGGTACACTGGATATTTCTCTGTCCCAGGAGGGCTCACAATCTAAGTTTGTACCTGAGGCAATGAATGGCGGGCTAAGTGACTTGCCCAAGATCACAAGGAGCAGCAGTGGGATGTGGGATTATGATTGAGACCACATTTTTTATTAACCCGGTGGATCACAAAAGACTTTTTCTCAAAACCAAAACATCTTGCAAATCTGATTTTGTTGTCTATTGCATAATTTGTCCATGCAACATAGTTTATGTGGGACAGGCATCTTGTGCATTAGTCACACGTTTGACAGAGCATAGAAGTTCCATACATACCAAGAAACCCGGTCTCCCTCTTTGAAATAGTAGTAATAAAAAATATCAAGGAGTCAAGGAACAAAACGAATCACAATCAAGGTTCAAAAAACAAGCAACTTTATTATAAAACTAGTAAAAAAGGCCCGTTTCTCAAACAAATGGAACGGGCGCTAGCAAGGCTATTCCCCTCCATTCACCCATGTGGAGCAACCCTCCTCTCCCCTCCATCCACCCATGTCTAGCAACCCTCTTCTCCCCTCCATCCACCCATGTCCAGCAACCCTCCTCTCCCCTGCATCCACCAATATCCAGCAACTGTCCTGTCCCCTGGCTTCCCCTCCATCCAGCCATGTGCAGCAAGTGTCCTCTCCCGTGCCCTCCCCTGCAGTTCCACGCCCCCTCCCCCCGTCGATGTGCACACCCCCTCCCTCCCTCCCCCTTCGAGTTGCACGCCCCCTCCTTCCCCCATCGAGTTCTATGCCCCCTTCTCCCCCCCCTCCATCGAGTTCCACGGCCCCCATCCCTTCCCCCCTCCACCCGCCCCCTCCGTCAATGGCCCGGCCTCCGTACATCGAAAGCAGAGCGCCTGTCACCTGTGTGAAAGCGGTGCAGGCAGAAGAACGCTTCCCTTGGATCTGCTTCCCTCTCTATGTCTCCGTCAAGGGCCGGGCTCCCTACATCGAAAGCAGAGCGCCTGTCACCTGTGTAAAAGCGGTGCAGGCAGAAGAACGCTTCCCTTGGATCTCCTTCCCTCCCTGTGTTCCATCGTCGCCTGACGTGACGTAACGTGACGTCTACGAGGGCGGGACATAGGGAGGGAAGGCGATCGGAAGGGAACCGATCTTGTGCCTGCAGCGCTTTGATACAAGTGACAGGCGCTGTGATTTCGAAGTAGGTAGGCTGGTCCATTGACGGGGGGGGGGGGGTGTGGATGGGGGTGGGTGTATGGGTTGATCGGCGACCAGGAGGAGCCGGGACGGTGGCGTTTGCGTCGGGGGATGTGTAGCAGTGGCGGCTTCGGGTGTGGGGGTTTAGGTGTGGCAGTGCCGTAGTGAGGGCGGCTGACACCGGGGGCGCACACCCCCCCCCCCCCCACTGGAGTGCATTCTTTCCAAAGGGGGAGGGCGGGAGGGACTCTCTGCCCCAAGTCATGTCGCTGGGAGCTGCGTCAGCTCCGCTGGTTCTCTGCTCTCTCTGCCCCGGAACAGGAAGTAACCTGTTCCGGGGCACAGAGAGCAGTGAACCAGCAGAGCCGACATCCCCCAGCGGCGTGCACCCAGGGCGGACTGCCCCACCGCCCCCCCTTCCTACGCCACTGAGATGCGGCCTGGGGGGAGTGGAGCGTCAGAGGGTGGGGGAACTGGCGATTCGCTGAGTGTCATAGACCCGACCTCGATGTCATCACGTTGTGACGCGAGGGCGGGGCAGACACTCATGGGGAAAAATTACGATCTCTGCCACCTCAAAAATGGAAGTTGTAGCTTCATTAGAACGTTGGGGTTGCGAATTATGTGCGGAAAGGGCATGGCTCAGGGCGGGTCTATGAGTGAGAGTGAGTGGTGCATGAGTGATAGTGAGTGTTGCTGACAGCCTAAGTGCAGGGCTCCAGTGTTTCCCTGCCACAGAGTGAGCTTCAGAATGTTTGAGGTGAGACTTATTTATTTAGATGACCCATATACACTACATAATCTCTCTTTTTATTCAAACCATTAGGTATAACTGACCTGAAGTCGAATATCTTCTTTTGTTCAACTTTAATCAACATCTGATCAACATCTCCTCCTCTCCATGGAATCTTTGATTTTCTTAATACAAAAAAGCTAAAATGCTCAAATCTATTATTTTTTCCATAGAATGTTCCACCAAAGGCTTATCTAGTGGTTCAGGTGGTGGTAGGGCTATGGGTGGTTAGGTAAGAGTGGAACATGGGACGATCAGTGCTAGTACAGCATAGGTGATGATGTGCAGTTTTATCAGGAAGCCAGATGAGATGACTGTATTATTATTGAGCCTGCAAAGAGGTGGGAAAATGTGGGATACAAATGCAATAAATAAAATAAATAAATAAATAAATTTTCCAGGAAAAGCCTTATTTGCCAAGAAAAATATTAAACAGCCTAGCAACCAAGACATTCTATGGCGACATAAAGATAATGGATAACTTAAACAGAAAGGGGTGAACAAACATGTGGATAAAGGTGAGCTGGTTCATATTGTATATCTGGATTTTCAACAAAGTACCTCATGAAAGACTCCAGAGGACATTGGAGAGTCATGGGATAGGAGATAGTGTTCTTATGTGGATTAAAAACTGGTTCAAAGATAGAAAACAGAGTAGGGTTAAATGGTCAGTATTCTCAATGGAGAAGGGTAGGTAGTGGAGTTCCGCATGGGTCTGTGCTGGGACCACTGTTTTTTAACAAATTTATAAATGATCTAGAGATGGGAGTAACTAGTGAGGTAATTAAATTTGCTGACGACACAAAGTTATTCAAAGTTGTGAAAAATTGCAAGAGGACCTTATGAGACTGGGAGACTGGGCATCCAAATGGCAGATGACGTTTAATGTGAGCAAGTGCAAAGTGATGCATGTAGGAAAGAGGAACCCGAAATATAGCTACGTGATGTAAGGCTCCACATTAGGAGTGAACGACCAAGAAAGGGATCTAGATGTCATCATTGATGATACATTGAAACCCTCTGCTCAGTGTGTGGCAGCAGCTAAGAATGAAAATAGAATATTAGGTATTATTAGGAAAGGAATGGAAAACAGAAATGAGGACATTATAATGACTTTGTATCACTCCAAGGTGCAACCACACCTCGAATACTGTGTGCAATTCTGGTCACCACATCTCAAAAAAGATATAGTGGAATTGGAAAAGGTGCAGAGAAGGCGACAAAAATGATAAAGGAGATGGGACGACTTCCTTATGAGGAAAGACTAAAGCAACTAGAGAACTTCAGTTTGGAGAAAAGACAGCTGAGGGGAGATATGATAGAGGTCTATAAAATAATGAGTGGAGAGGAACAGGTAGATGTGAATCACTTTCCAAAAAATCACAGTTTTGTGATCTTGCCAGGTACTTGTAACCGGGATTGGCCACTATTGGAAACAGGATGCTGGGCTGGATGGACCTTCGGTCTGTCCCCGTATGGTGAGTGTCTTGGTGTTTACTGCCAGCTGATTTCTACCGTGAACTAATAATGCTACCACTGCTTAGTAAAAGGACCTCTTAGTTTTCCCACTATACATCAGTTTACAGGGACATATACATGCATAAATCACCTTTTCTATCTTACAGTTTGAAAAATGATGTAGTACATATTCCTTTCCAGTCACTGGATATTTAAAAGATTTAATCTTCCTACTTAGACAACACACTGAACATTTACCACACGGAAAATGTCCCTTGAAAAGTGTTTTTTCGGTTATTGATTGTCTGACAAATGCTGATGGTACTGGCATATTTCTCAACTTCATACTCCGTCTATAGGCGATCATTAGGTCCTTATTATTGAAGGGTTCTATTGGCTGAATTACATACCAATGTTTCTTTAAGATCTTAATAATATCATATGACAGTTGATTAAATTCCAAACACAAACAATTTTTTCATTAACATTTTTCTCTGACTTCCTTAAGAGCTCATCACTATCCTTTAGACTTGGAGTTGGTGCAGGGATACAATGTCATAAGTACATAAGTATTGCCATACTGGGACAGACCGAAGTTCCATCAAGCCCAGCATCCTGTTTCCAACAGTGACCAATCCAGGTCAGAAGTACCTGGCAAGATCCCAAAACAGTACAGTACATTTTATGCTGCTTATTCTAGAAATAAGCAGTGGATTTTCCCCAAGTCCATTTTAATAATAATCTATGAACTTTTCCTTTAGGAAGCCATCCAAACATTTTTAAAACCCTGCTAAGCTAACTGCTTTTACTGCATTCTCTGGCAATGAATTCCAGGGTTTAATTGCACATTGAGTGAAGAAATATTTTCTCTGATTTGTTTTAAATTTACTATTTTGTAGCTTCATTTCATGCCCCCTAGTCCTAGTATTTTTGGAAAGAGTAAACACCAGTTCCACTCCACTCATTATTTTATAGACCTCTATCATATCTCCCCTCAGCTGTCTTTTCTCCAAGTTGAAGATCCCTAGCCGCTTTAGCCTTTCCTCATAGGGGAGCCGTCCCATCCCCTTTATCATTTTCATCGCCCTTCTCTGCACCTTTTCTAATTCCACTATAGCTTTTTTGAGATGCAGTGACCAGAATTGAACACAATATTCAAGGTGTGGTCGCACCATGGAGCAATATAAAGGTGATGTGATCAAAAGGGGTGGAGTGGATGGGAGAGTGTGGCATTGCTGGGCATGGGTGGAGAGTGGGCAGGGTTAGGGTGGATCCTCGATACTGACTGGCTGACACAACCAGAAATGGGCATGGCCACTTGTCAAAATATGCAAATTTGCTTTTACAAAAGGGGGTGAACCGTATTACTAAGGAGGCTATATAGTAGAGTACCACAGGATTTTGTACTGGGACCAGTTCTTAACATATTTGTAAAAGATCTGGAAATGGAAATGACAAATGAGGTGATCAAATTTGCAAATGACACAAAACTATTCAAGGAGGACAAAGCCGTAGCGGAGAAATTAAATGAATTCTTTGCTTCGGTCTTCACCGAGGAGGATTTGGGGGGGACACCGGTGCCGGAAAGAATATTTGAAGCGGGGGAGTCGGAGAAACTAAACAAATTCTCTGTAACCTTGGAGGATGTAATGGGTCAGTTCAGCAAGCTGAAGAGTAGTAAATCACCGGGACCTGATGGTATTCATCCCAGAGTATTAATAGAACTAAAAAATGAACTTGCGGAGCTACTGTTAGAAATATGCAATCTGTCCCTAAAATCGAGTGTAGTACCGGAAGACTGGAGGGTAGCCAATGTTACTCCGATTTTTAAGAAGGGTTCCAGAGGAGATCCGGGAAATTATAGACCGGTGAGTCTGACGTCGGTGCCGGGCAAGATGGTGGAGGCTATTATTAAGAATAAAATTGCAGAGCATATACAAAAACATGGACTGATGAGACAAAGTCAGCACGGATTTAGTGAAGGGAAGTCTTGCCTCACCAATCTAATGCATTTTTTTGAGGGGGTAAGCAAACATGTGGACAATGGGGAGCCGGTTGATATTGTATATCTGGATTTTCAGAAGGCGTTTGACAAAGTGCCGCACGAAAGACTCCTGAAGAAATTGCAGAGTCATGGAATCGGAGGTAGGGTATTATTATGGATTAAGAACTGGTTGAAAGATAGGAAGCAGAGAGTAGGATTGCGTGGCCAGTATTCTCAGTGGAGGAGGGTAGTTAGTGGGGTCCCGCAGGGGTCTGTGCTGGGTCCGTTGCTTTTTAATGTATTTATAAATGACCTAGAGATGGGAATAACTAGTGAGGTAATTAAATTCGCCGATGACACAAAATTATTCAGGGTCGTCAAGTCGCAGGAGGAATGTGAACGATTACAGGAGGACCTTGCGAGACTGGGAGAATGGGCGTGCAAGTGGCAGATGAAGTTCAATGTTGACAAGTGCAAAGTGATGCATGTGGGTAAGAGGAACCCGAATTATAGCTACGTCTTGCAAGGTTCCGCGTTAGGAGTTACGGATCAAGAAAGGGATCTGGGTGTCGTCGTCGATGATACGCTGAAACCTTCTGCTCAGTGTGCTGCTGCGGCTAGGAAAGCGAATAGAATGTTGGGTGTTATTAGGAAGGGTATGGAGTCCAGGTGTGCGGATGTTATAATGCCGTTGTATCGCTCCATGGTGCGACCGCACCTGGAGTATTGTGTTCAGTACTGGTCTCCGTATCTCAAAAAAGATATAGTAGAATTGGAAAAGGTACAGCGAAGGGCGACGAAAATGATAGTGGGGATGGGATGACTTTCCTATGAAGAGAGGCTGAGAAGGCTAGGGCTTTTCAGCTTGGAGAAGAGACGGCTGAGGGGAGATATGATAGAAGTGTATAAAATAATGAGTGGAATGGATCGGGTGGATGTGAAGCGACTGTTCACGCTATCCAAAAATACTAGGACTAGAGGGCATGAGTTGAAGCTACAGTGTGGTAAATTTAAAACGAATCGGAGAAAATATTTCTTCACCCAACGTGTAATTAGACTCTGGAATTCGTTGCCGGAGAACGTGGTACGGGCGGTTAGCTTGACGGAGTTTAAAAAGGGGTTAGATAGATTCCTAAAGGACAAGTCCATAGACCGCTATTAAATGGACTTGGAAAAATTCCGCATTTTTAGGTATAACGTCTGGAATGTTTTTACGTTTGGGGAGCGTGCCAGGTGCCCTTGACCTGGATTGGCCACTGTCGGTGACAGGATGCTGGGCTAGATGGACCTTTGGTCTTTCCCAGTATGGCACTACTTATGTACTTATAGGTGGATTGTGAGACATTGCAGGAAGACAATGGAAGATTAAGCATCCAAATGGCAGACGAAATCTTATATAGACAAGAGCAAAGTGTTACATAATGGGAAGGATAATCCAAATTATAGCTACATGATGCTAGGTAGGTTCCAGATTAGGAGCCACCACCCATGAAAAAAAGTCTCTGTGTCATTGTGAACAATATGTTGAAATCTTCTGTTTAGTTCGTGACTGCAGCCAAAAAAGCAAACAGAATGTTAGGAATTATTAGGAAAGGAATAGAAAATAAAACAAAGAATATTATAATGTCTTTGTATCGCTTCATAGTGAGACTGCACCTTGAATATTCTGGGCAGTTCTGCACACTCCAACTTAAAAAAAAAAAACTAATTAGAAGTACAGAGAAAAGCAACCAAAATGATCAAGGGGATGGAACAACTCTCATATGAGGAAAGGCTAAAGAGGTCTATGCGCTTCAGCTTGTAGAAGAGATGGCTGAGAAGGGATATGATAGAGGTCTACAAACTCCAGAGTTGAATGAACAGGTACATGTAAATCAATTGTTTCCTCTTTCAAAAACTACAAAGACTAGGGGCCACAAATATGAGAAAATGTTGTAAAGATCAGCTAGTGTAGCTGGTTTTTAAAAAGATTTGGACAAATTCTAGGAAATAAAGGCCATAAATAATTATTAAGGTAGACCTGGGGGTAAATTGCATAGAATCTTGGTATTCTTTGAGAATCTGCCAGATACTTGTGACCTGGCATGGCCACAGTTAGAAGCAGTATACTAGGCTACATGGATCTTTCATTATAGCAATTCATATCTTCTTCTGAAATGACAGGAAAAACCAAAACATTTTTTTCTTTCAAAATGCACACTTTTCTGAAAAAGTCTCTATTATTCATTCATTATTTGCTTCTAAAATAAAAAAAACAAAATCAGAACAAAATGAAAATTTCTATAAATAGTACATGAAGCTAAATAAATGAAAATGCAGCACACCACTAGTGATAAGCAGGAGGAGGAGGAGTCTCCGTTTAGAAGAAATGTTCATGTTAGTAGCCACTGTGTGCTTGTCCTGACTGGCTGATCAATTCATTGCACAATTTATCAGATCTTGATGGAAAGAGGTTAAATGTTTCAGCCAAACACTAAACATTCCATCAGGGTCTTTTCTTAGCATGGTCCAGTATTACTTTAGGTAGCACTATGAGTTTGATGTTTGCCTTTTCTCTGAAACTTAACCTAAGAAAAGATCCTATCATCTTAAGCTTGTCAAAAATATATTAAGGGGCCCTTTTACTAAGCGGCGGTAATCCCACCATGGGTTTACCATGTGCCAATCAGAAGCTACCACTGGCCCAGCACGGGATCCAGTGGTAGTTGCACCCCAGAGTGCGGCATTTCCGGCATTAGTGGAAATATTCAAAAACTAATTCCAGAGGGGGCTACCTGGCAGTAATCAGGCAGTGCTGCGTGCTACCTGGTTACCAAGGCAAGACGCCACCTGAGATGGAGCTACCTCCAGCCTGTTCGCGGCACTGGCCTGCCGCCGGCCCCCACCTCTTCCATTTACTGCGGCTGCCTGAGCCTCTGACGAAACAGGAAGTTACATCAGAGAGGTGACCACAGTAAAGGGAAGAGGCAGGTGCCAGCGGCAGGGCAGCGTATGGGAATCGCTGCTCCTGCTGGGTAATGCCATGAAGGGGAGATGCCAGGTGCCAGCAGCAGGGCAGCGTATGGGAATAACTGCTGCTGCCGGGTAACGCCGTGAAGGGGAAATACCACTCCTGAAGAGTGCCGCCTGAGGCCCCCCGCCTCAGGTGGCCTAATGGTCAGGCCACCCCTGACCACCGGGTTAGCGTGGGAGCCCTTACCACCACCTCAATGGGTGGTGGTAAGTGCTGCCTCCCGCACGCCACATGGTAAAAGCAATCTTACCACATGGCCATGTCTTAAGTACATAAGTAATGCCACACTGGGAAAAGACCAAAGGTCCATCGAGCCCAGCATCCTGTCCACGACAGGGGCCAATCCAGGCCAAGGGCACCTGGCGAGCTTCCCAAACATACAAACATTCTATACATGTTATTCCTGGAATTATGGATTTTTCCCAAGTCCATTTAGTAGCGGTTTATGGACTTGTTCTTTAAGAAACTGTCTAACCCCTTTTTAAACTCTGCTAAGCTAACTGACTTCACCACGTTCTCTGGCAACGGATTCCAGAGTTTAATTATGCGTTGGGTGAAGAAAAAATTTCTCTGATTTGTTTTAAATTTACTACACTGTAGTTTCTTTTTTGAGCTTTTTTACCCGCTGCGGTAGAAAGGGCCTCAGCATATGGCAAAAACAGCCCCCACTGCTAGCGCAGGGCCCTTTTTACTGCAGCTTAGTAAAAGGACCCCTAAGTTACTCCAATAAAAAGGCATTTCTCTTTATCTTGTTTTATTTTATTTCTATTTATTGTCTTTTCCCTGTACAAGTCTTTGTTCTCTACTGTGCTGTGTGGGAACCCGATATAAATTTCCCTGGAATTTTCTGTTTCTTGGTTATGGACTATACTAATGGTTCAGTATTATACAAGTAGATCCTCATCAACCAAATAACTAGTGACCACCAATTAAAAATGCACAGACATAACTGAAATCGAGACTTCAAGAAGCAATATGCTGCAAGAAGGGTAACCCTGGAAAAGGAGAAACAAAAATGCATCTCCACCCATAGGGATCCTTTTACAAAGCTGCTCTTAGCACTAGCGAGTGCTCACCACAGCTTAAAAGGACTTACTGCAGGATGAATTTTTTAATTTATTTATTAGATTTTGCTCACACCTTTTTCAGTAGTAGCTCAAGGTGAGTTACATTCAGGTACTTTGGATACTGAAGTGTCCCACGGTAATTTCGTAATGTGTGTGCGCAAACCATACAGTAAAAAAATCAATTTTATTTCCCCGCAGAGGGGGTGATCTGGGAGCACAGCGTGGGTGTTTTTGCAGTAATCAGCGCAGCAACATTTCCGTGCACTAACCAGGTTAGCGCATGAGCTCCTACTGCCTACAAAACAGGCATCGGTAAGTGCTCACTCGCTAATGACGTTAATGCATGGCCATTAATTTGGAAAAGTGGCCATTTTCCGGTTCTGCTATAAATGGCCTTAGCAGGGGTGTAGCTACATGGGGCCACGGGGCCATGGGCCCCCGTAGATTTGGCCCTGGCCCCCCGCCAACCCCTTCGACCCCCCTCCTCCCGCCAACCCTCCCTTGCCGTTGGGTATCTTTGCTGGCAGGGGTCCCCAACCCCCACCAGCCAAAGTCCTCTCCTCCGGCGCGGCTGCGTTGCTGATCTGCAAGGGCAGGCTTATGTTTCTGTGAGTGAAGACCTCAAAAGTGGTGGCACCGGGGGGGGGGGGGGGGGGGGGTCAAAAGAGGTGGTCAAAAGAGTTGGCGCTGGAGGGAGGATCAAAAATGGCGGGGGGGGGGGGTCAGTGGCACCAGGGGGGGCTAAAATGTGCTCTCTCACCTTGGGCTCTGGACCCCCTCCCACCGAAGTCTGGCTACGCCCCTGGGCCTTAGCACACCGGAAAGACCCATGTAAGGCAGCACTAAGAGCCCATAGTGAGTAAAATACAAAACATAAAACACACACATTCGTAAAGCTGACATATGTTCGTTTTAAAAGGTTATAGACTGCATTTCACAGTCTTGAAGTGGTTTGCAGAACACAAAACAAATATTACAGTAAAACAATAAAACCTTCCACCTACCAATCTAACCTGAATGAAAAATGTACCTTACTGCCTGGTAATTTGTTTTTTAATGATCATGTTGATCCCAATTTCTCTTTTTCACTCTACTCTGTGCGGTCTTTTCATTCCTCTGGCCAAGCCACCACCTTTCATTTTCCCCTTTTCTCTCATCCCTTCTTTTTCAATCCTGCCTTCAATTTCACATTGATTTTTCCACTTTCATTTCTATCCTCTTACAGCTAGATTTCATCTTGGCTTCAACCCCTGTTCACTAATCCTCCCTCAGTCACCTTATGTTCACCTCTCACCAATTTCCCCCCCAATTGCGTACATGCAAATTCGGATCCTCAAGCAGAATTTTTGCAGAGGTGTCTCCACCCACAGCTGGAATCTTTAGCCCTCCACGTCCATCCCAAAGCCTCCCTCCACGTCCATCCCAAAGCCTTCAACGACCTGTTCCTGGCAAAATCCAAAGGTCTCTATTCTATCCTCATCCTTCTCGATCTATCCGCCACTTTTGACACTGTTGATCACAGCCTACTTCTTGATACGCTGTCTTCATTTGGATTCCAGGGCTCTGTTCTTTCCTGGTTCTCCTCCTACCTCTCGCTTCGCACCTTTAGTGTACACTCTGGTGGATCCTTTTCCACTTCTATCCCTCTACCAAACGGTGTACCTCAGGGTTCTGTTCTCAGTCCTCTCCAGGTCTCCATCTACACTTCTTCTCTTGGCTCTCTGATATCATCCCATGGCTTTCAATACCATCTCTATGCTAATGACTCCCAAATTTACCTCTCTACCCCTAAAATCTCAACTAGCATCCAGACCAAGGTTTCAGCCTGCCTATCTGATATTGCTGCCTGGATGTCCCAACGTCATCTAAAACTTAACGGCCAAAACCGAGCTTCTCATCTTTCCCCCTAAACCTACCTCTCCTCTCCCCCCTTTCTCTATTTCTGTGGATGGCACTCTCATTCTCCCTGTCTCATCTGCTCGAAAACTTGGGGTCATCTTTGACTCCTCTCTCTCCTTCTCTGCTCATATTGAACAGATTGCCAAAACCTGTCATTTCTTTCTCTATAACATTAGCAAAATCAGTCCCTTCATCTCTGAGCATTCTGCCAGAACCCTTATCCACACTCTTATCACCTCTCGTCTTGATTATTGTAACCTGCTTCTCACCGGCCTCCCTCTCAGCCATCTCTCTCCTCTTCAATCAGTCCAAAACTCTGCTGCAGGACTCATTTTCCACCAAAGTCGCTATGCGCACATTAGCCCCCTCCTTAAGTCACTTCACTGGCTCCCTATCCGTTTCCATATTCAATTCAAACTTCTCCTATTGACCTATAAGTGCATTCACTCTGCTGCTCCCCAGTACCTCTCCACTCTCGTCTCTCCCTATGCCCCCCCTCGGGTATTCCGTTCTGTAGCTAAATCTCTCTTATCCGTCCCCTACTCCTCTACGGCTAATTCTAGACTCCGTTCCTTTTGTCTTGCTGCACCTCATGCCTGGAATAGACTTCCCGAGCCTGTGAGTCTACCCCCCGTCCTTGGCCGTTTTCAAGTCCAAACTTAAAGCCCACCTCTTTACCACTGCTTTTGACCCCTAACCACTACTCACTTGCCCTGTCCTTTATCCTCACCTCTTTATTCTCTTACCCTTAATTGTTATGTCTATTTACCTGTCTAATCTAGATTGTAAACTCTTTGAGCAGGGATTGTCTTTTTTGTGTATGGTGTACAGCGCTGGGTATGCCTTGTAGCGCTATAGAAATAGTAGTACAAGGTGAGCATTGAACACACCACACCCTGCTTTCCTTTAACAGCTTTGTCGCACCATCTCCTGATCATTAAAGGACCCGATCCAGCTCTTATTAGGAGACTGTCCCAGCAGCAAATGATGTGCTGCGGTGCTTTTCCAGCTGCTGGACAAGATCGGGTCATTTACGTAAATAACGATATTTGGAAATGACTCAGCAACACTTGTCTCTAAGTTCAGTGGCTCGCTGTACCTCGACCCAGTATCACTCCTTCCCCGGTCTATTTCCCCCTCTATTAGCTCTGATCCCCAATACCAATCCTTTATACTCAACCGTTCCCTGGTTCTTAACTACTTTCTTCTGCTTTTCATCGCTTAACAGCCCCATCTCCCCTTCATCTTCTCTCCTGCCTCCCATTATCCCTTTTTTCAACTTTCCCTTCACCAACATGCAGCACCGTCCTTTTACCCCATACGACCTCCCCCCCCCCCACCAAGACACATCTAACTCCCTGTACTCCCACTCTGACCCACAGAATCTCCCTGGTCTCCCAACTTTCAGTCCTCACATTCCCCCATCCCAAGGTCCCTTGTTCTTCCCTATTCGACGCTTTCCCCTCTGAGTTTTTTTTAAAGACTGTTGGTGCCAACCCCCCGCCCGAGGCTCATAATCCTGTCTATATCCTATTCCTCCTCCGGTCGGCGGTTCAGATAGATGGGGGGGGGGGGGGGGGGGGGGGGTGAAAAGAGGCACTTAGGGGTACAAGCACGGATCGTAAAGAAAGAGAGGAGCAGGAGCAGAAAGGAAGCAGTCGGAGCCTGGAGTCCAGTACTGACCCGGATAGCGCTGATGATCCTCTCCTGTTGGAAGGGACGTGTCGAAAGTAGGCTGAAATTGTTTTCTGCTTGATAAGAGAGCGCCGAAGGAGGGAGGCTCCTGATATACAGACTCTCTGCCAGGTCAAAGTTAACAATGCATCGCTGAATCGAGATGGCTAACTTCCCATAGGGTGTGTTTTGGCACTGCTAATTGTGTACTTGTGAAAATCTCCTTAGTCGACCTTTCAGACTACTTGCCAACTAGATCCAGAGTCGCCTGACAAGAGTTGATCCAGTCCTGGGCTTACATCATTGCATGCAGGGCCCTGTGGCTCTGATTGCCAAATAGATTTCCTAAGGGACCGATGGTCAGTTTCCCTGGGCTGTTCTGAAGAGCGCTTTAAAATTAGCACGTGAACAGCGCGGGGAAATAAAGCCCTGATGATTAAAGCTAATAGTATACAAATTTATGTGCTAGCTTCAATCATCAGGGCACTTCTGCTGGAGGTTTGTGTCTGGACTTGCGCCAGGGGTGTAGCCAGACCGGCGGGAGGGGGGTCCAGAGCCCGAGCTGAGGGGGCACATTTTAGCACCCCCCCCCCCCGGCGCCGCCGACTCCCCCACCACTTTTGGCCTCTGCCACCAACCTTCCTTTGCCACTATCGATCCCCCCTCCCGCTGCAGCCAACCCTACCGCGCCACCGCCAGGTACCTTGCCAGCCGAAGTCCTCTTCAGCGCCAGTCTACTCCGGCGCGTTCGCTGATCTGGATTCTGTTTCTGTGAGTCCTGACGTCCTGCACCTTCCTATGTGCGGATGTCAGGAGTCAAGAAAAGACACAGAAACAGAATCCAGATCAGCAACGCACCTGAGACCGGCTCTGAAGAGGACTTCGGCTGGCAGGAGTTGGGGACCCCCGCCAGCAAAGGTACCTGATGGCGGGGGAGGGCTGGCGGCGGCGGGAGGGGGGTCGATAGTGGTGGGGGAGGGTAGACAGCGGGGGGATGAAAGTAGGGGGCCAGGGCTAAATCTGTGGGGGCCCATGCCCCGTGGCCCCACCTAGCTACGCCCCTGGCATGCGCCCAAGGCACAATTCTCCTGAGTCCTGCAGAAGTTGTTTGACAGGTCCAGGAGAACCTCCCTTATATGGTACTGAAGCCCTGCCCGGTGCATCCCAGGATGCACCGAGCAGGGCAGGGCGCCTCCATTTTGAAAATGGCGCTTGCAGGAGAAGGGAATGCAACATCCTCCTCCTGCTTCAAGGTATGGGTGGGGGTTGGGAGAGCACTGGCCCACCAGGGTGGACGGGTGTCCACAGGGAAAACATTTTGTGTGTGTATGTGTGTGTGTGTGGGGGGGGGGGGGGATGGAGGTCCACTGGATCTCCTGCCCTTTCTGTGTTGGGAGGGGGGCCTGTAAGCCTGCAAATGCATACTGGACAGGGCTCTCCATTCCTCCCCAATGCTCTGCAAACCCTAACGCCAACTCCGAGCTGGCATAGATTTTGTCGCGGGAGCAGTGCCAATATTTGGTGTGCTGCCCACTGAGCATTGGGGAGGAATACCATTTAGCATGCATTTGCATTCTGCTTGCACTCAGACCCGGTGAGCTTATTACACGCGCTTGCCGGCTCTGATCATAAGGCATAGGCAAACACAAGCACTAGTCCGGTGCTAACGGCCTGTAGCGCTGGCGTTTGCCTTTGATCATCTGCCCATAAAAAAAAAAAGGTACAAGTCCCTGCTTGCATTGGGGTAAGCCCAGGACTGGACCAAACCTGTGGAGCGAATCTGGATCATCCTATTTCAGACAGAGCCAAGAACTGGTCTTTTTCATGGTAGTAGAGTGTTGTGGGTACCGGGTAGATCCTCTCCTCACTGTCCCTTTTGCTTTAGGAGGTCCTGGGTGACAGAGAGAGCAGGTTACAGTGGCTATTCTGTGGGCCATTTTGCTGGGGGATGGGCAGGATTTATGTATAGGCAAACTAGGCATCTGCCTAAGGCCTTTGTTTGTGGGGCTGCCCCTCTCAGGTGTGCTAATTCAGTAGCTTCCAAGACAGATTTTTGCCCTGGTAAGTCAGCTGCTGAGTGGGGGGCAGCCAGAGCCAGTGCTGACCACAGAGTTCTGCCTATGCTTTCCACATCCTACCTATGTGTTGTCCTCCAGTCAACAGGAGGGGTCTGTAAGCTGGCTTCTTACTGCTTCTCTGCATGTTTTTGTGTCAATTTTTAAATGTATTTACCTTACAAAGGTGGGCCTGATCTGCTGGAGTACAGGACTAGAAAACTCAAAACTTACTTATAGGGTTCCCAAATTGTTAATGCCGACCCAATTATATGCTGTCCATCAAAAATGAAAACCTCCCTCTAGTATGCACCACTAATGGTTTTCTTTTTTTTTGAAGTACATGACTAGCCTAATGGTTAGTGCAGTGGCCTGAGAGCCAGGGGTACTGGGTTTGATTTCCACTGCAGCTCCTTGTGACCCTGGGCAAGGTACTCCCCAGCCCCACCCGGTAGCAGCTTTGTAAAACAGGGGGTTACTCCCTTGTTTACTAAGCCATGCTAGCAGCTAGGATGCACTAATGCTGACACAGCCCATTCACTTTGAATAGTCTGTGTTGGCATTGCTGCATGGCTTAGTAAACAGGAGGGTTAACCCTCTATTGCCCCAGGTACCAAAAAAAAAAAATCTTAAGATTGAGAGCCCACTATGAACAGAAAAAGTACCTGCATATAATATGTAAACCTGTTTTGATTGTACCACAAAAAGGTGATGTATCAAATCCCTTCCCCTTTTCCCTCTACTGCGGTGTCTAGGACCCACCAAAGGGTTAATCCTCCTACCCAAGAAGCAGGTTTGTGTGAGATATTCTTTATTGAGCAAACAGTTTTGGCAGAGTAAATGACTTAAAGCATAGTTGGAAAGGTGAGCATATTCAGAAGCGGAGCCAGGTTGACGGCGCGGGGGGGGGGGGGGGGGAGTGAAAGCGGCGCAAGAGTGGACTTCCGCCGGTGCACATTTTCTATGCAACACGATAGGTGCCAGCAGAACTCCGTTTCGGGGAGCGGCCGCTCCACTGGCGCCCCACCTAGCTACGCCACTGAGCATATTCCTCTAGCAAGACATATGCAGGTCTGTAGTTGGTTTAAACCTTTTAAAAGTTTCTACTGTAGGCATGTGGGAACTCTGACCATCAGACTTTCCACAAAAAGACCTCAATCAGTTGAATGAACATATGAATATAAGAACTAGACCAAAGGCCCATCAAGCCCAGTATCCTGTTTTCCGTCAATCCAGGTCACAAGTACCTGTCAGGATACCAAAATGCAGCGTGTTTTTTCTAGTGAAAAAGGTGCCCCTACTCAAATGCCAGGGCACCCTTCAGGAGTGGGATGATCACTGAGGGACCCACCCCACAATAGCCAGGCCCCCTGCAAACAGTCACAGAATCTATGACAAGGCAGAATTGGTGTGTAGAGCCTGAGCTCTTTCATTAAAACTTGGGGTCCATGGGTCAATTTTAGCAGACAAAGGAAAAGGTGCCGGTACTCAGTATCCCCAAGTACCCCCTCAAAAAAAGCCCTGCCAAAATGTAGCTAGATTCAATACTGCTTCCTCCCCACCCCAAGTCTACCTTGCTAATAATAAGTTTAGAGACTTTTTTTCCAGTAAACGTGTCCAACCCATTTTTAAGCCCAGCTGTGCTAACTCCTTTTTCTTCTTCCTCCAGCAATGAATTCAAGAGCTTACTTGTGCAGTAAGTAAAATAAATACATTTTCTCCAATTTGTTTTAAATGTGTTACTTATTTACATTTACTTGTGCCACTCTACTCAGGATTTTATAGGCCTCTAACATATCTCCCTTCAGCTGTCTCTTTTCTGTTGCCCTAACCTTTTTAGCTTTTTTTTCATAGGCCAGCTGTTCCCTCCCCTTTATCATTTTGTTCACCTTTTTCTAGTTCTGCTATATCTTTTATGATGCAGCAATGAGAATTGCACACAGTACTTAAGGTGCAGTCTCGCCATGGAGCAATACAGAGCATTACGATATTCTCCATTTTATTCTCCAATCTTTTGCAGGGTTAGTTATCCTGGGTTAGTTTTGTGCACACAATGAACCGTACTCCTAATGATCTCAGGCCCAGATGCACAAAACTTACAGAGCCAGCAACATGCTTTTTTGTACTGGTTCTAGCTGGTTTAGCGAGACATGCACAAAGGCGTTGTGCGGGCTCTTTTCCTGTCACTGTAGCAGCCAACAAGAATTGCATGCAAAGTTATTTTAATGAGCTAATTACTATTCAAATGTGCATTCCCAGTGATGCACAGCCATTTTCCGAGCGATGCACAGAAATGGCCACCTAACTTTAGGATGAAATTTTTATAGGTGATCAAGAGCTGTCATTGCAT
The DNA here is from genome assembly GCF_901765095.1 of Microcaecilia unicolor. Lineage (NCBI taxonomy): Eukaryota > Metazoa > Chordata > Amphibia > Gymnophiona > Siphonopidae > Microcaecilia > Microcaecilia unicolor. The sequence goes on along the minus strand of NC_044037.1, from coordinate 102,701,365 downwards.
GACGGCTGCTTCTTGACGGTGCAGTCAACAGGAGGATCTGAAGGTGAGTGTAGCACTACTGCAGTTCAAAGGCCTCTGCTCACATGTGGAAGGAGCCCGTGTACAGCATGATAGGCTCCAGGTAGTAGCAGGTCAGGTTTTTCCAGGCGGGAGCTGACACTGGCTCTGTTTTCTCAGTTGCTGCTGGACTGAAGAGCACCGTAGGGAGAATTGACAGCACCTGCTCAGGTTCCTCGGAGCAGCTGTGCCATGATCTTAAGCAGCTACTTCCTGCTTGCGAAGGGTACCAGTGCCGGGCACAGGAGACACTCTTGGTCAGACTGCAGCTCTGTGCTGCTGCCGGGCAGGGAGAGAGCAAATCTCTCAAAAAATCAGGCTTACTGCCATCATTGCTTTTGAGAGCTTTCTGTGCATGAAAAGCACTTGTGCCGCTGATAAGTTTGGAAAAAAAAAGCTACCTATGACTTTCATACATGCAGCTTGTATGCATATATGAAAGCCATAGCACGCGCTGCTCTGAGCATGCACAGAACAGCCGAGCATGCGCAGAGCAGCCACGCTTAGCAATTGGCTGTTCTGCGCATTCTCAGCTGACCAACTGCTTGCTGTTTTTGTGAGCAGCTCATTTGCATCCGGTTTCTTTTGTGCATCGCTCGCTGTTTCCACCTTGGTAGTTTTTACCGAGGTGGAAATAGTGATCAATGCTTTACCGGAACTTTGGTGTATCTTCCTCTCAGTTTCTCAGATTTACTGTTGATCCTGCAATACATTATCTCATTTTATCTTCAGGAGTCCATGTAACCGTTTGTGCTACTCTTAGGTTTTTTGTGGTTTATCTCTTGCTGCAGTGAGTCCATGAACATAGGCATCCTGTATAAGAGGCTTGGGGAGGCTAAATGATCTTCCCGCCTCACTCTGAGTCAAATTTACAGGCAGCACTGCCTGCCAGTTTACTGGAACTCAAGGTGAGTAAAGTATCCATCCTCCTCTTCCCCCTTAGTTCAGCTTAGATACCTGCATGAGAATGGGGTTTGTGGGAATCCCGCCAAACCCACGAGGATGGAAGTGGTTCTGCGAGGTTCCTGTGAGGATGGAAGCAGTTTCTGCGGGGTTCCCATGGAAGTGTAAGCTGCACCTGCGACAGCCTCTCATCTACCGAGTTCCAAGTTCTTTGAGTGCTGTCTCCTCCTCCTCGCTTTAACAGCACAAATGCAGAAAGTCTTCCATTAAGGAATTCTAATAGGTGTGGGATGAACACAGAGGATCTCTAATTATAAAATGGAAGTTATAAAAAAAACTAACCTTAAATGGCTGCATGTGTGTGGCTGTGTCGAGTGATGCTTAGATGGCGACTCTGGCTGTGATGAACTAAGGCCGATACCAGGCAGGCTTGTATGGTCTGTGTCTCATATATGGCAGTCTGGTTTAGGATGGGCTGGAAAGGACTTAGCAACTTAAGTGGCTGGAACATGAGGACAGTACTGGACAGACTTTTACAGTCTGTGTCTCACAAATGAGAAGACAAATAGACTGGAGTGGGCTTCGACGGCAACTCCAGCAGTTGGAGCATAAGGATAGGGCCGGATAGACTTCTATGGTCTATGTCCCAGAAACCCCAAAGAAAGACCATAATCAAGTATATAATATCACACTCATTGATTTAATCATGAATAATGAGTATGACTACTGGGCAGACTGAACGGACCACTCAGGTCTTTATTTGCCATCACTTACTATGTTACTACGGTATTAATCTTCTTTGCTCCCGGGCTGATGCGCAGACCTTAGCTCTGACACAGACTTGAGCATCAGATGTCACCTGACCTACTGGCACGTGCATATGGCGATCTCTCAGCACATAGTGCCAGTGAACCAGAGACAAATCTTACACTTGTGCACCAGAGTGTTCCAAGTTCCAACGTCCATTCCTTCCTTGCCTGCAGTGCTGTGGCTCAAATTCAGAGAGAGACTGAGAGCTGACTGGAATTTTCTTTTTAATGTACTATTAAATTCTTGCGGGGATGAGTGGGGACGGGTTAAACTCTTGCGGGGGGGGGGGGGGGGGGGGGGGGGGGGGTGGGGCAGGTAAGATTCCAGTGTTGATGGACAGGGATGGGTAAGATTCCAGAAGGGACAGACAGGGATGGGTAAGATTTCTGTCCCTGTGCAACTCTCTAGTTCAGCACAGCTTCTTCCTTACACCCTTCCCCTCCCCTTGCAGTGGCAGAGTAAAACTAGCCTAAAGGTGCAGAGCCTCCCTCTAGTATGCACCACTAATGGCTTTTGCCAGTCCTGCCTTTTCTTGTTTAAATTGACTCAAATAATAAACAGGATTGTCAAGGGGATTAGTGATTTCTTTTGCTTGTAAAGTGATTATCACACTTCTTGAATTCATTAATCTTTCTGTAAATCTGATTATGCTGTATATTCTATTTTGTCCATGTTATAAAATCTATGTAGGGAAGACTATTCATTTCTACAGTTTGAGGATTTCAGAACATCATTCGAATATTCACAGGGAAATTTGGAAGTATTTTAAATTGTTCATTGTGCAGACATGAGACACCGGTTTGGATCTTTAAGATGTTTAATTTTAGAACACATTCAAACATTAACTACTTACTAGAACAGAAAACAGAAGTAAACAATTTAATTCAGCATGAGCAAAATGGATTTTCAAATTGCAATGTGTAGAACTGAAGGAAATTGAATAATGTATATTTATTTAACTGAATTTTAAGAGTTTGGTAACTGATTGTTAAAGTTCAGGCTGTAGTATGTCATTTCATTTGAACACCTTAATCCTAATAGGGGCTATATATATCTAATAGGAGGTACCTAAAACATTAACAACAAACAGTACTCCTGTTCTATATAAATTACAAAATCTTTATTAGTGAAAACAAACCAGTGCATTAAAAGCATTACCAAATAATATCCCTGCAACTCACTCACACTGCCATCCACACCAGACTTATACCCTGATCACATATGTAAATCCCACAAAGAACTTTGAACATAAACCCTAAATTGCAGTTTCTTCAGTCTCTGTGTATCATCAGAGCACAATCTCAATAAAGATCAGTCAGTGAGCCCTAAAAAAACACAAGGGCACACAAAACCCAGTTCTTAATAATTATAGCAGTTATTGAACATTGCTGATCTTTGTATCCAACAAGTTCTCAAGTGAAGAAAGAAAAAACTCTACTGCAATATAAAGCCACTGTCTTATCCCTGTGATAAAAAAAAAAACACAGAGAAACACTGGGAATTGCAGAGTCACACAAATCTTCTGTGATCCTCCTGCACACAGTCAAACCTTTAAATTAAAGGCAGCCAAAGAATGCTTAAGGTCAGTGGGAGGCTTCCAGGGATAGGTAAATCAAACCCACATAGTTGGTGTACTCCAAAGTTCCCCTGCACCATCATTGTACCTCTGTATAAAGTGGATCTGAATTTCCAAATAAATATGTGTTGTAAATCAATCAATAAGTCAATTTCCTAAATTATAATTGCAGTCTTCTAAAGACTCAAAAAGAGCAGAAATCCAAACAGTAAAGGATTCCAAAGTCCCAGTATCCCAATTGTGAAATTTTGAAATCATACACTGCGACCGACTCAGTACAAATGTCAATTATACAGTACTTTTTTGAGGCGGTCAGTTGTCAAAACTGCTCGACAGAGTGCCCCATTTCATTCCTTCTTCAGGGGCAGACTTTTAATTCCAATGACCCCTACCAGAGGAATCCAAAAATTATGGGGTAGCTCTCTGATTTTGCAGCAGACGTGTCTGTGCATGCTCGCAATGTATCTAAAAAGAATAGAAGATAATGACATCATCAGTGGCAAAACAAGCTTTATCAACCACAACATTTACATTATAACAGTTTATTCAGCACAGTCATTTATCCCTGAGGTTTAGAGGCTTGCAGTTCATAAATCCAGGACTGCTCTTGAATCACTATTGCCCTGATGCTCAGAAGCAAACGCGGGTGCTAGAGGCCATTAGCGCCATACTAGCGCCCACATTAGTGAATGCAGAATGCTCAGAGGCTCTAGCATGGGAAACAATGATGCCCAGATGATCAAAAGCCCTGCGCTGTTCCAAACAGCGCCCTAAAAATAGCACAGGGACAGCGCAGGGCTTTTCTGCATCGATGATCAAAGATAATGCTTGCAAATCTAAGCAGTGCTATTATCTTTGATCATCATGTTTTAGTGCGGGAGAATTGTGCCGAGCATGCGCTCAGCACAATCCTCCCGCACTTGTTTGACAGGTCTGGGCTGTCAAACGCCCAAACCTGTCAAACAGCATGCCGCGCAAACCATCTCCCACCCTCCCGCCCAGCGACGGGGGGGGGGGGGGAGGGGGGGCTGGAGGTCCAGTGGGTCTCCAGCATCCCCACCCCCCGAACCCAATTCTTAAGTGGCCGCACCACCGAACCCACGCCGCCTCCCTAAAAACGCTGTTCTACCCTCCCACCCTCCGACGGGGGGGGGGGGGGCTGGAGGTCCGGTGGACCTCCAGCCCACCCCAAATCCTCCCCCCAGCATTGTCCTTAGATTTCCTGGTGGTCCGTGGTGTGCTGTGGTGTCGTGACACCCCCCCTCCCGGCCCCCCTACCTTTTGTTGGAGGAGGGACGCAGCCTGTCTGCCTCCCTCCTCTTCCAGTCAGTCGACGCCCAAAATGGCAGCGCCCAGCCCCGCCCATTGCATCCTGGGATGCGCTGGGCGGGGCTAAAGACCATGTAAGGTGGGTGGGAGGGTAGGACAGCGTTTTTAGGGAGGCGGTGTGGGTTCGGGGGTGCAGCACACCACGGACCACCAGGGAATCTAAGGACAACGCTGGGGGGAGGATTTGGGGTAGGCTGGAGGTCCACCGGACCTCCACCCCCCCCCCCCATTGATGGATCACAGTGGTGGGAGGGTAGGACAGCGTTTTTCTGGAGGCGGCGTGGGTTCGGGGGTGCCCTCTGTGAACATGGGGGGGGGATCATTGGGGGGACCGGAGGTCCACCGGACCTCCAGCCCCCCGTTCGCGTTTGCCTTGGAGGGGAAGGGGGGCCTGCCAGCATGCAACTGCATGCTGGACAGGGCTTACCATTCCTCCCCAATGATCCGCAAAATCTAACGCTAGCTCGGAGCTGGCGCTGATTTTGCTGCGGCCAGCAACCCAATCTTTGGCGTGCTGGTCGCTGATCATTGGGGATGAATGCGTTAAGCGCCAATTAGCATGCATTTGCAAGCTAATTGCGCTAGAAGCCCTGTTTAGCATGCATTTGCATGCTACTTGCGCTGAGAGCCCTCGAGTGCGCTCTTTCAGGCGCTCGAGGGCTCTGATCATGGGTCGGCTGCAAACTCTGGCACTAGTATGGCGTTAACAGCTTCTAGCGCCAGAGTTTGCTTTTGATCATGACCCCCTCAGTTTCTCTGACTTGTCAGTTTTGAATACCATTTCTGGCACCAGTATCTCTCCTAAATCTTCCTCGGTGAAGACCGAAGTAAAGAATTCATTTAATCTCTCTGCTATGGTTTTGTCTTCCCTAATTTCCCCTTTTACCCCTTGGTCATCTAGCGGTCCAACTGATTCTTTTGCCAGCTTCTTGCTTTTAATATACCTAAAACAAATTACTACTCTACCCTTGCAAAGTTATTCCACTATTATACTTCCTCTGTGTATATCTGTATGCTGACCAGCTGGCATGTTTGAAAATATAGGTGAGATTAAATAAAAATGCTACCAACAATAAAGAACGACAGCATGGATGCAGCAGCTGACATATTTGCTTGCTTTATTTTGAGTGTATGGTGATGATGGCTGCACCAGGAAGTGGAAACTGAAACTGACCTAATTGGCATCACCGTTTTGATGTCACTTTGTCTTCTGCTTTATCTAACCTTCTTGGCCACAGCTGGTATAAAGTGTTAATGCACCTGTATACATTTCCAGAATACTGCAAATACTATTCTGTTTAATATGCTGTATTACTTTGGTGAAATCCTAAACAATAATTCAGGAGCCCTCTGGTGGGAGAATTTTGTGCAGCCATCATGGCTGGTTACCTAGGAAACAGGTAAAACATCTGTTAGAGAAGGGCGAAAAATAGCAAAAGAATGTGATATAGGAATCCTTTTACTAAGCTGCGCTAGTAAATGGGCTTAACAAAGGTTACCATAATCCGAACATGTCCTCTTTTTGAGGACAATGTGGGGCGTGCGACCGGGCGGGTTTTTCCAGCCTGCCCATTTGTTCAGGCTTGCGGACAGGCTGACTTGCGGTTGGGCAGGAGGGCGGGCCTAAAGGCGCCCTCCTCTCATGTACCTTAATGTGCCCTAGTGGTCTAGTGGCCTCTTCATGTCAGAAAGAACCCCAGAAGTCTTGCGAGGTCACTGCTTGAAGACTCAGCAGCATTTTGAAACGGCGCCAGAAGTGAGCAGGTCAGCAGCAGTGCTGGGCAGGAAAGAGTGGGGTTCTTTCCTGCCCCAAGGAGCCCACCAGACCACCATGGCATGATAAGGTATGTGAGGGGAGGGGATGGGATGTGGTTGGAATCATGGGTGTGAAGGGGTGGAACGCCGGGTACTACTTGAATACTGTGAATACTACTAATACTACTGACCACCAGAACAACTTCATGTTTTGTGCCTACTGTTGGACTTATACTTATGGACTCTACCTCTGCTTTTGGCCTTTAGCCATACTTTATTAATGCACTGGACCTTTTGTGCCTTACATATAATGAGCCTAGACTAAGACTAAAACTTGTGCAGTTTGGACCTTTTTTACTAGTAGTGTGTATTTGTTAACCAGCAGCTAGATAACAAATTGTAGTAGTCAGCAATGTAGAAAGGCAGCTGGCCCTGCCAGCCCAGTCTCGTGATCTATGCATAGAGGCTGTATTGTGTAGATGTGCTGGAACACTGCAATAAGTTACATTTCTTGCAAAGTAACAATTTCTATGAAAGCTATGAAACTGACGTATCTTTTCTCTGTGAGAACTACAGAACTACTAATGTATTGCGCATGTGCCTGTACTGCGCATGTGTGTGTGTGACGTATGATGCGTTTTATGCGCATGACCAGTAATCTGTATAAGAACGAGTGTCAGATGACGCTCAACACACAGTATTCTGAGATTGTACTCGGGGCTGTGTGAAATTGCTGGCAATAAAAAGCTGTTTTGTTTTGGAACCAATTTGTCTTTCGCCTCCTGATTTTCGGACCCGTTACATTGGCGACCCAGATGGGACAGGAGTAGAAAGGGAAATCGGATTATATTCTTTCCCCTTCCCACTGCAGGCGGATCGGTTCACCGACTCCCCCGACCGGGAAAGTGGTTAGTGGCCACCGCTGACTTCAGCGTCCACTTCACGGCGGGAGGGCCGATCAATTCCGGCCGGCTGAAAGTGGGACTGTGTGGCTCCGACAAAGCAGCTTTCTCATTTTTCTTTTTCCTCTCCGGAGAGACGCGTACGACGGCGCGGCCTGCTGGGACGACGGACAGGCGAGTATACTCAACGTAGTGACCGGCTCGGTAAAGGGCCGAAGAAGAGGATTGATCACCCTCTTAGCCAGTGACTAATACGGACTAGGTCCCGAAACCTCACTAGGCCTGGGCGAAGAAACCGTACGGGAGGGTTTCTTGTTGTGTGCGAAAGTTGTGTGATTGGGCCTGCAGTTCCAGGCTGGGCGACCACGTCCTGGTCAGGCCGAGTGTTGAACCTTCTGTGTCCGGTGGATCGAGACCCCTTACTCCTCCACCATCCCTCTCCCCTTCGTCTGTCTCCTATCCTTTGGCACTCAGGTTAGGATGGGCGGGGGTGGTTCCACACCGCTAGACTTAATGACGGAACACTTTAGCGAAGTGTTCGACCAAGATAAATGCAGTAGGGCCGGGATGATACAGCGATGTCAGTTTATGTGGCCCGGGCTAGGAATTGCCGAATGGCCCCCGGAAGGGTCATTTGAGTACGAGAAGGTGGCGGCGGTCATGAATATTGTTATAGTTGGGGGAAACCCCGGGTGCCCAGAGGACATCCCCTACATTGAAGCGTGGTTAAGCGTTGTCCGAGACCCGCCCGATTGGGCCCAACATAAAGTAGAAAAAGCCGCCCTTATGGTGATAAAACAGAGGAAGGGGCGGGGAGCCAAACGAACCCCGGCCTTCGCTCTCCAAACTCCGGCAGTCGCTGCCGTTCCGGAGGCCAGGGGAACCGCCCCTATAACGCCCACCGCCCCTTCCGTCAGAGCCCTAGAGGCCACGCCCCGTACTACCGCCAAGAATAGTAAGGCCACGCCCCGTGCTACCAGTGCGCTTCCCAAACCTAGACCACCCATGAAAGGCCGAGGGAAAGCGCAGGGCCCGCCCGAAAAGGTGCCCCCTAAGGCCCCAGTTCTTGTGACCACGGAAACCTACGAGGATGATGTGGCGCCTCCTCCATATGTTCCCCTGTACCCCGACCTCGCGGACTTGTTGGATGGCCCGGATGACGCTGAGGCCTCCGAGTCCGAGTCGGATACTGGAGACGCTATAACCCCGGACCCCAGAACTAACAGGAAGAGTCACAGAGTAGTGAAAGCCGTTACTCGATACCCCCAGTCGAGTCCGAGAAGTACACTTCCGGCTTCCCGGAGGACAGAAGTGACTAACCTATACCCGGTCCGGCTGTCTACGACCTACACCCCTAACCCAGTGGCCGATGCCCAGCCCATTCAGTCGACCGTCTATAGCCACGTCCCCTTCTCCAGCGCTGACCTATATAACTGGAAGCTGCACGGACCATCCTATGATCAGAAACCCGAACAACTGATAGAACTGGTCGAAGGCATCATTTACAGTTATAATCCCACGTGGGCCGACCTCAGGCAGTTGAGCGCCCACATCCTGACCACTGAAGAACGCCGCCTCCTACAGCAAAATATGGAACAAGCGATCCGAGACGCCAACCCGGGAAATGCTAACGTACAGGCCATCCTAGATACAGAAGCCCCTACCGCGGTCCCTGCATGGGACTACCGGACCGAGGAAGGACAGGCCGTTATCCGCCGGTACCAACAGGCATACCTGGCGGCCCTTAAGAAGGGAAAACAGAAGATTACAAATATGGGAAAAATTCACAATATAGTTCAACAGAAGAATGAAAGTCCGGGGGACTTCCTTGAGCGCCTTATGGATGCATTCAGGAGACATAGTCCAATAAACCCCGAGGACCCTAAAAACGTCTCCACAGTGGTCATGAGTTTTGTTAGCCAGTCAGCACCCGACATACGGAGGAAACTCCAGAGAACCGAAGGATTTGAAGGGATGGGCATCAGCCAACTGAAGGCCATAGCTGATCGCGTGTTCGGATACCGCGACCAAGAAGAGAAGGCCGAAGCCCGGAAGGAGTCCACCAGGCGGATGCGCGAGAATGCGGATGTGTTGGCCACAGTGCTGGAAGAACGTTTAGGGTCCAGGCCACGGGGCAGGGGTAGAGGCCGAGGGGGGAGAGGAACACGGTCCCCCTTAGGACGCAACCAATGCGCAAACTGTCGGGAGGAAGGGCACTGGTGGGCGGATTGTCCGGAGAAACCGCGTGACCAACAGAGAGGGGGAAAAGATACCAACCACCCAAAGGCCCCCAGACAAGGACAACGAGGACGGGGCCGCGGCCGGGAACGGGCCGAACAGCAGGAATGGCAGATGGCTCTGGACGCCACCCGGGACCATACGGCATGAAGGGACCGGGAGGGCAGAGTCCCCACTGACCCTCTGGTGGAGATCCGCGTGGGGACGCAATTGATGAAGGCCCTCCTAGATACGGGGGCCCAACGTTCTGTCATCACCACAGCCATCGCCCCGGCCACAAAAGAAACCATACCAATTATCGGTGCTTCTGGAAAATCGCTTACAGCCCCCCTCCTCAGGGAACGCCAAGTCCAGATCGGTGGGACGATGGTGTCTCACCAGTTCATCCATATCCCCGAGTGCCCCGTTCCCCTGATTGGCCGTGACCTACTGTGTAAACTCCAAGCCACCCTGAAGTTCAAACCAACGGGCGAAGTGGAAGCCCATTTCGAAGACCACCCAGTGACGCTCCTTTGCCCGGTGCGGGAGGAATGGAGACTATATGCCCCCCTTATTGCAGGCCCTGACGACGGCCGCTATTACCAGGACACCCCTTTCGCACAACAGAGAAGGGACCTAATGGAAGAGGTGCCCAACGTATGGGCGGAGGTGAACCCTGGTGGGTTAGCCGTCAACGCCATCCCCCTCTGGATCGAACTCAAACCAAATGCCCAAGTTGTCAACCAAGGACAATATCACATCCCTTATGCAGCCCGGCATAGCATGCAAAAACACCTACAGAAACTCCTTCAGCACGGGGTCCTGAGACCTGTCAGATCTGCTTGGAACACCCCATTATTGCCCGTGAAGAAGCCAGGAACGTCGGAGTATAGGCCCGTCCAAGACTTGAGAAAGGTCAACAACCAGGTAGCCGACATAGTTGCCCTCGTACCGAACCCTTATTCCATTCTCGCCCAAGTGCCAGCCCAGACCAAGTGGTACAGTGTCATTGATCTGAAGGACGCCTTCTTCTCCATCCCCCTTGCTGCCGACAGCCAGAAGTTGTTTGCCTTCACGTGGGAAGACTTACAGACTGGTAATAAGCAGCAGTTTACCTGGACACGACTCCCCCAGGGATTCAAGAACTCCCCACCCTCTTCGGCGACCAACTCGCTCAGGACCTGAAGACGTATCAGGACGAGTATGGGCCGGTCGTCCAATACGTGGATGATCTGTTGGTGGCCCGTGAAACGTACACGGACTGTGCAGAAGCTACCCTTTACCTCTTGAAAACCCTGGAAGCCCAGGGGTACCGGGCCAGTCGCAAGAAGGCCCAGATATGCGAGATCGAAGTCGAGTATCTGGGGTTTCGCCTCCGAGAAGGAACCCGGAGGCTCGGTATCCCCCGAACCCAAGCTATCCGCAACCAACCCACTCCTGCAAATAAGAAGGAACTACGGGCACTCCTCGGAGCCGCTGGATATTGCCGCATTTGGATCATCAATTTTGCTATCCTGACCCACAGTTTGTATGCCAAACTGAAGGGGCCTGAACTCGAGGGCCAAGATCTCCAGTGGGAGAAAAGCGAACTGAAAGCCCTTCAGGACCTTAAGGATGCCCTTGCGGCCCCACCAGCGCTCGGACTGCCAGATGTGACTAAGCCGTTCCACTTGTTCATCGACGAAAAGAAGGGATTGGCACTTGGAGTCCTCACCCAACTGGTCGGCACCTGGCAACGCCCTGTAGCATACCTCTCCAAGGGCATGGACAACGTGGCACGAGGATGGCCGGGCTGCCTCCGAAGCATTGCGGCGGCCTGTCTGTTGATACACGAGGCCAATAAACTCACGTTTGGCCAGACACTCTTTGTGACCACACCCCACACCATCCGCGGCCTACTCGAGAGCCACGGACCTAGATGGATGACCAACTCCCGATTGGTCAAATACCAAGCCCTCCTGTGCGAAAATCCGGAGGTGCGGATCCTGGACACCGCTAACCTTAATCCCGCTACTCTCCTTCCGGCCCCTGAACCACCACTCCACGACTGTGAAGAGGTAATGGCCACTGTGCACTCGAGCAGACCTGACCTGAAGGACCAACCCTGGCAAGGGGGCATCACCCTTTTTACCGATGGAAGCAGCCAGGTGATAGAGGGAATTCGAAGAGCTGGCTATGCGGTGGTGTCTGAGGACCATGTGATCGAGGCTATGGCCCTGCCGCCCGGAACGTCAGCACAGAAAGCGGAGCTAATCGCCCTCACCAAAGCCCTCCAGTGGGCTGAAGGAAAAGTTGTTAACATTTACACCGACTCCAAATACGCTTTCCTCACCCTCCAGGTGCATGGAGCCTTGTACAAGGAGAGAGGATATCTGACAGCTGAGGGGAAAGGACTTGCAAATGCCGCTGAGATCTGCCAGTTACTCGAGTCAGTATGGAAACTGAAGAAGGTGGCTGTGATGCACTGCAGGGCCCACACCGGGAGAACGGACCCTATAGCCCGGGGAAATCAGCGGGCAGACGACGCTGCAAAAAGAGCAAGTCAACTCCCTCATCTTTCTTGTTCCTCTGACCCTGTACTCATTGTTCACCTCCCCACCGAGATCCCTATCTATGCCCCGCAAGAAACGGAATGGGCCCGGCAAGAGGGCCTGTAGTCACGCAATGGCTGGTGGATGTTACAAGACGGACGCGTATGGATACCCGAGGCCCTGGCGTGGACCGTGGCCAAGGAGGCCCACGAACGAACCCACCTAGGCAAGAACGCTCTGGGACGCCTGCTCGAGAAGACCTACTACATCAACAAACTGTCCATGTGGACCAAAAATGCTTCCAGTCAATGCTTAACCTGTGCTCGGAACAATCCAAGGGCGGGACCTGGCCCGTCGCCAAGCCATGTTCTCCGGGGCACTAGCCCATTCCACGTTTGCCAGATTGATTTCACGCATATGCCCCCAGCACGGGGATATAAAGCTATCCTCGTTGCTGTGTGTACCTACACTGGATGGATTGAGGCTCAGCCCACCAGAACGGAAATGGCAAAGGAAGTCACCTCCTTATTGATCCAGCACATTCTGCCGAGATACGGCCTCCCCAAGCAAATAAACTCTGACAACGGCCCTGCATTCGCCAGCGAAGTGACACAACAGCTCAGTACGAGACTGGGCCTCGACTGGAAGTTGCATTGTGCCTGGAGGCCCCAGAGCAGCGGTATAGTGGAGAGAGCTAACCGTTCCCTGAAGAATCAGCTAGCCAAGCTGTGCCAAGAGGCAAAGGCCAAATGGCCCGACCTGCTCCCACTGGCCTTGTTACACATGAGGTGCACCCCCAAGGCCACAGGCCTTACTCCTTATGAGATGATGTATGCTAGACCACCACCACTACTCTCTTTTCCCGACTCCTTGCAGATACAGGGCGAGAATTCCTTAGTGAGACAGATGAAAGCCTTACGCGAGGTAGTACAGGACATTCAACAATACACTGAGAGTGTAGGTCCCTTAGTCCTTACCAGTCCTACACACCAGTTTAAGGTGGGGGATGAGGTTTGGGTAAAGGAGTGGGATGAATCGGACTGTCTGAAACCCAAATGGAAAGGGCCCTCCCTTGTTCTTCTAACGACTCCAACCGCTGTTAAAATTGCAGGAAGCCCAGTGTGGATACATCGGACCCGACTGAAACCTGCTGCTCCTGCTAACAGCACCCCGAAACAGTGGACAGCGCATCAACATCCTAACGCTCCACTACGGCTGACCCTCAGAAAGACGTGAACCGGTAGATTCATGCCTGCCCAGCAACAGGACCCCAGCTTTTGGACCCACTGTGTCTTTGGCTCTGCGTTTATTGTAGCCATAATCGTGGGCCTTATCATCTTCTTGCTGCAAAGGCTCGGATACCTCCCACCATATATGTGATGATGCTGAGTCTACTCCTCCTCCTCTGCTCAGTCCCAAGCTACTACCCCCTGAGCCAGAACTGTACTGAATGTTTGCGCCTGGTGCGCCATCGTATAGAAGGAGGGTACCACCTAGTCACCACCCTCATCCACCAGTCGCAACCCCCGGACAACGGTTGTCGGCTCCTTCCGACTTGCGCCATTATCACCCCGGCTGGCCTCCAACAGTTCCACAGGTGCCTCCAAGGCAACCTCACCGTCTGCCATAGCCCCACCAAGCCAAGATACTACAATGTCACCCTCAGTGTAGGACTCCCCGCGTATGTGGCTGGGTCCCCGGGGGTTGAAGGGGATGGCATTCTGTACTACGTTAATTCCACTCGCATCCTTGCTGGCGGCACCCAAACTGTGGCCACACTCACCTTCGACGTTTGCGCCGCCATGGACAAACACCCTTGGTCCCGTAAGTGTGGTAGCCAAAGTTGGCGTGAGGCATATGTGAACGACCACAAGTATGTCTGCCCTTTCAGTGCAGACATGAGATGCTGCTCCCCTTGGGTTTGGCTCCCGTGTGCCGGCGACACTCGAGCCTCGGGCTGGGAACGAGTATGCGCTTACACGGGAGGAGGATATACCGGATGTACTGGCCTGGGCGAATTTCGTCGAGGGTCTGGTAACTATGTGTCCCTAGACTGGCCCATCCGAAGCCACGACATGCCATGGAGAGGAACATGGGGCCTTGGCATTGACGGAGGAGGAATGGATCCGCTGACGTATATTACCATATATCAGACCCTCGAAACAAAGCCTCCCACGCACTACCAGACTACTGTCGTTGGGTACCAAGAGGTATTCGATGAAATCGCTCGTGCGGAAGAAGCAGCGACTAAGTTCCCCATCTCCTCAGAAGCGCGGAATATGTTCCTTAACCTGGCCGAAAACATTGCCCTCTCCCTGGGAATTACCAATTGTTTCGTCTGTGGAGGCACCGACATGGGTGAGCAATGGCCTTGGGAAGCAAGGGAGATCCGACAACAGACATGGGATGCGCTTAACACCACAAACATTACCTTTCCCCAGCGCCCGAAGCCGTACGAGTGGGCCCTGAGAACCAATATCATAGGTACCCTCTGCGCTAGTCGAGCGCCATCGAAGCATTATTCTGTACCCGTGGGAGATTCCGCTTGCACGGGGGTCCTTCAGTTTAACGGCAGTCGACATACCTGGTGGCAGACGGACCGCCTGCCTGCCCCGGAGCCCATCTGGACTGAACCCACCTTGAACGCAACGTGGACACACGGGGGAAAGGCCTCCCTTAAGTGGGTAGCCCCGGAGGGCTACTATTATATTTGCGGGCGCCGGGCTTATGAACTGCTCCCGGCCCGCTGGTACGGTACCTGTCTCTTGGGCACCGTCCGACCTAGTTTCTTCCTTCTACCCCTGCGAGTCGGCGAGACATTGGGCATCCCCCTTTACATGGAAACGGGGCCAGATAACCTTGGCAGACGTAAACGGTCCCTCCCAAATACTAAACCCAAAGTCCAGATAGGAGACTGGAAGGATAACGAGTGGCCGCCAGAACGTATCATTCATTATTATGGACCGGCCACATGGGCTGAAGATGGTACATATGGGTACCGTACTCCTATCTATATGATAAATCGCATTATCCGCTTGCAGGCGGTGCTTGAGATTCTTACCAATGATTCGGCTTTTGCCCTCAATATTTTAGCCCGACAGAACACTAAGCTTATTACCGCAGTTTACCAAAATTGTTTGGCTCTTGACTACCTCTTGGCCCAGGAAGGTGGGGTGTGTGGCAAGTTTAACCTCAGTAATTGCTGCTTACAGATTGATGACCAAAGCCAAGTCATCAGCGAAATAACTAACCGGATGGTCAAACTGGCCCACGTCCCTGTCCAAACCTGGAACAGCGCTTGGGATTGGACCCCCTCCCTAACTAGCTGGTTGCCGACCTCCGGGAGCCTAAAGGGTCTCTTCGTCATGGGGGGCCTGTTTTTGCTGTCCTGCCTATTAATACCTTTGTCTCTCCCCTTAGTTTTCAGGTGTCTCCGCTCCACCATGGAAAGCATCACTGACCGCCGTGCTGCTGCCCAACTTATGGCTCTCCAGATGTACTCCCCCATTCCCCAGTCTGATGAAGCTGACGATGAAGCACCTTGTGGCCGACGTGCACCTTTCACCTCCTGAGTCACTTAATGGGCCAGTACCCTTGTGTCAGCGAAGCAACCAATGGCTGCGCAAGGGCTTAGGGCTCGCTTTTTGTCTCCCTGCTAATGCTTCTTGTCTCTCTCTCTTCCCTTTCAGGGTTCATGGAGGTGATACTCTCCACCAGATGGATGTTCAAGTATCAAAAGGGGGGAATGAAGGGGTGGAACGCCGGATACTACTTGAATACTGTGAATACTACTAATACTACTGACCACCAGAACAACTTCATGTTTTGTGCCTACTGATGGACTTATACTTATGGACTCTACCTCTGCTTTTGGCCTTTAGCCATACTTTATTAATGCACTGGACCTTTTGTGCCTTACATATAATGAGCCTAGACTAAGACTAAAACTTGTGCAGTTTGGACCTTTTTTACTAGTAGTGTGTATTTGTTAACCAGCAGCTAGATAACAAATTGTAGTAGTCAGCAATGTAGAAAGGCAGCTGGCCCTGCCAGCCCAGTCTCGTGATCTATGCATAGAGGCTGTATTGTGTAGATGTGCTGGAACACTGCAATAAGTTACATTTCTTGCAAAGTAACAATTTCTATGAAAGCTATGAAACTGACGTATCTTTTCTCTGTGAGAACTACAGAACTACTAATGTATTGCGCATGTGCCTGTACTGCGCATGTGTGTGTGTGACGTATGATGCGTTTTATGCGCATGACCAGTAATCTGTATAAGAACGAGTGTCAGATGACGCTCAACACACAGTATTCTGAGATTGTACTCGGGGCTGTGTGAAATTGCTGGCAATAAAAAGCTGTTTTGTTTTGGAACCAATTTGTCTTTCGCCTCCTGATTTTCGGACCCGTTACAGGTGGAGGGAGGGAATGAGAAAGCTGTAAAAAAAAAGGTGGGTGGAGTGAGGCTGGAAAAAAGATTGGGGAGGGGGACATACATGGTGAGGAGGGAGGGAAAAGAGGGAAATACATAGAAGAGGATGGAGAGGAGAGGAGAGGGGAATATGCTCATGAAATGCTTAGAAATGTACATCCTTTCATTTTATATTTAGCAGAGTACAGAAGAAAATGCATTTATTACTTAAGCAGTATTTTCACTGTTTGTAGAATCTGGCTTTCTTGAGGGGGGTCAAAGGGGTTCATGGGCATGGCAGGGTGGGGTAGGGGTGGGACTGAATTTTATTTTGTGTCCTCTTTTTTTGTTGTGACAAATATGCCATGGTAACCCTAGGCTTAGCACATCCTAACGCGAGACTTTCCTATACACTAAGCCCATTTGTAGCATGGCTGTAAAATAAGCATTTCAAGTTTATTTCAGATGTACTATCCCGCCTATTAGACGTGCTATCTGGGTGGCTTACAATCTAATAAAAATATCAAGAGAGTGGAGTATTGACAAGACAGGACATGGTGGGATGGAGGGGTCACACCACAGTAGTAGATAGGAAAGAGGGGAGGGCAATACAAGAGATGTATGTTTGTACATCCAGGGTTCGCTTCTAAAGCTTGCTGAAGGTGAATGGTCAATTATACCTTTTTCTGGCCATGCGCTAATGTTAACATTTAAAAAATTAATGCAGGCGTCCACCTCCAATTTAGGAAGCACTAAGGACTCCTGCGTTATAGACGCACTAACTGAATAGTGCTTCCATACTCATTCTCCACCCCCTTGACATAGTCCTTCCCCCCCCCCCCCAAAGCCATGTGCTTAACACGCACAAATGGCAAATCTAATGCACGATGCTTTAGTGCATCCTATGGTTATTTGTTACATTTGTATCCCACATTTTCCCACCTAGTTGCAGGCTCGTTGTGGCTTACATTGTACCGTAGAGGCGTTCGCCATCTCCGGCATGGAAACATACAAGGAGTTAATGTGGTCGGATAAGGTTCATGTGTTATAGACACACTGGGGAATTAAAAGAGTTATATAGAGTCTGTTTCAAGCTTTGGTTTTGTTGTGTTGCGGAGTTTAGGCACTTAAGTTGGGTCGGTGGGGTATGCCTTTTTGAACAGGTAGGTTTTTAGTGATTTCTGGAAGCTTAGGTGGTCATATGTTGTTTTCACGGCTTTTGTTAGTGCATTCCACAGTTGTGTGCTTATGTAGGAGATTTTGGATCCATAAGTTGATTTGTATTTGAGACCTTTACAGATTGGGTAATGGAGATATAGGTAAGTTCGTGTTGATCTGGTTGCGTTTCTTGTTGTTTATGAAGTCTGTCATATATCCCGGGGCTTCGCCGTAGATAATTTTATGGACCAGTGTGCAGATTTTGAAAGCAATATGTTCTTTAATTGGTAGCCAATGTAGTTTTTCTCGGAGGGGTTTGGCGCTTTCGAATCGTGTTTTTCCAAATATAAGCCTGGCTGCTGTGTTTTGGGTAGTCTGTAGTTTCTTAATGAGTTGTTCTTTGCATCCCATGTAGAGTCTATTGCAGTAGTCTGCATGGCTTAGTACCATTGATTGTATCAAGCTGCAAAATGTTTCCCTCGGGAAGTATGGTTTCCCTCAGGAAGTATGGTAGGCCATAGGTTACATAAATGCTGTTCAATGCCACTTGAACCAGAATATAGCACCCTCCCTCCCCCATGTAGACAGTGGGTTTTTCTATCTTCAAGTTTTTATGAAAAAGTATCGCACAACCTGCCTTTCTGCTACCAGCAGAAGCTGCAATGTAAGCCTCCACCCACCACTTTTTCAATTTAGCATGCTCAATGTCATCCGGGTGTGTTTCCTGTAAAAATGCAGTGGCTATCTTATTCCTATTCAGAGCTTGAAAGGATTTACTTTGTTTAATAGGCGACATGATGCCACCAATGCTCTAGGAGATAATCTTAAGCATATATCATGTGACTGCTCTCAGAATGTAGAACCAGAAGTGCCACCCACATTTCAAAATTGAGGGAAAATATCCCAGCCCTCCATCCCCCACCTCACCTCCCTATGTTGTAAATAAACCACAACTATAGACCTAACCCACTCACCACACCCTCCCCACTGTTCAACGATAACTGGGTTCTCAATTGCCCACCCATCCAACCTCCCAAAAAATTATAATAAAACTTCCCACTGATTAACATCCTAAATTATACTAATCTTCCCCTCCTCTATAGTTCCCCCCCTACCATTCTTTCTGGGATCAATGATTCCACCACCACCACCACCCCCTCCTCACACACAGACACATACACTCTCACCAAGCTTTCCTCAACAGCCTACTCCCCTTCAATCATCCTAACAGGGAGTAACTTTCAGTAAGGCTCAACCCTCTACTTCTTTCCCGCCACCCCACAAGAATCAAGGAGTAAGAATATTACCAGTGCGACCCAAAACCTAAGAAACAACATAAACTTGTATTTCAAATAAGTCAACATTGTCGTATGCTTGTCATCCTTCTTTGGGCCTCCTTGGGTTTGTAATCTACATCCATTCCAGACTCTATTTACACCATAGAGCCGTTGGTATCTTACTCACTTTTTGGGACTTTGAGAAAAGAAAAAACAAACAAAAAACACATCCTCTGACTAGGCCTGGGCTTTCCGGGCCTCCTTTTCTGTATTCAGGTCACAGGTCGTGTTATTCACAAATACAAAAAAAAAAAAAATATATATATATATATATATAAGCTTAAGACAATAAAGTCTTTCGATTTAAACTAACATTATTTCATTCAGTGCCTTTCAATATGTTATTAGCTCCCTCCTCTGTAGTTCCTAGGCTCCTGGCCCATAGTTGATCAAAAAGAAAAACTTTAGGCTTAATTCAGCTGTCGTAGTCTCAAGTGATGTCCAAGTAATTATAGTTCATGCACAACATCCCAACAGCGTCACTGCCTCCACAAAGAAAAACAGCAAATATCCAGCTTTTTCCCCTAGGTTCCTGGCTTCCTTCAAAGGATATCTTTCCATGTAGGGAGCCTGGGCCTGGCAGTTAAACAGTTAAAGGTCAGTACTAGGATTACTGACTGATGCAGTCAGTAAGTCTCAAAAGGAAAAACAAATAAACATAAAGCTTTCTTGAGGCTTAACAGAGGTTATTTTTCCTGGGCGGGGGGGGGGGGGGGGGGGGGGGGGGTAGTTCTTCACTTCAAGCCCCAGGGCTAGGGCTATTTTCTCCTCTTTAACAGGAGACTTGTCACAGTCACTGATCCACTGGGATGCCTTTCCCTTCTATCAGTCCTTTGGGAGGCCCTGTCCCCTCCCCCCTTTTTCTTTAGAGTTACTTACGTCAGACGAGGGCAGGACCAGGAGGAACGGAGGGATGTCCGAAGATGCGATGCGATCAGCTGTTCTTCCCCGTGCTGTGCAGTGCCTTCACACAGAGGTGAGAGGCGCTGTGAGGGCCCGGTAAGACGGAGGGGGGCCCGGTGGAGGGGGAGAGCGGCGGCGACAACCTCAGGGGGGGCGGCAGGGGCGGGGCATGGGGCGGAGGATGGCGGGAGGCAGAGCTGAGGAGAAAGAGAGGAAGGGAGGGGGCCGGGGCTGCCTAAAGTTTTGATTTTTTAATGCAGGGGGGAGCGGG
Organism: Microcaecilia unicolor; assembly: GCF_901765095.1. Classification (NCBI taxonomy): domain Eukaryota; kingdom Metazoa; phylum Chordata; class Amphibia; order Gymnophiona; family Siphonopidae; genus Microcaecilia; species Microcaecilia unicolor. The sequence continues at coordinate 102,681,202 of NC_044037.1, read as the reverse complement.
GAGCAGCGGCGACCTCGGGCGGGGCGGGGGGCAGGGCCGTCCATAAAGGACGTGTTTGTTTTTGGGTTGTTTTTTTTTACGTTCGTGGCATGCGCAGAGCAGCCAGCGTAACGCTTGGCTGCTCTGCACATGCTTTAAGGGCCGATTACCGACGGTTTTAACGAAGGGTTAGTGAATGCAAGTGAGCTGCAACGAGCAGCTCATTTGCATTCCCTTTCCTTCGTGCATAGCCGTTCCGTACCGATTCGTTATGGAATTTGGTACGGAACGGCTCTAACGAGGACTTTTGTGCATCTTGCCCTGGGCAGGGAAGAGGAGAAGCTAGGTGCAAAGGGCCATGCCTAGGGGCAGGCAAGCGCATCACTGTGGTTTTACAGGATCTCTTGGAGGGGGGGACCAGAAGACGGGCTGGGATGGACAAGGGCATAAGGATAGGGATGCAGACTAGGGGCAGGACCAGAAGGGCGGCAAGAAGCAACACCTGCCAGGGACCCCTCATCATCATCATCTTCCTCCTCCCCCTCTGAAGAAGGCATTTCTGCATAGAGACAAGGGAACTATCAGTACCCCAGGGCATTATCATATCTCATGTTGCAGTTATAAACCCATGGCAAACCAACAAGTACCTGGGCTGTTATCAAGGTTTGCCTGAACCTCCTGGAGCCATTCCTGATGATCTTTGCGCAAGGCCCTTGCACGTTTCTTCAGCTCTTCAACCTGTAAAACAAGAGGGAGGGCTGTTAAGTGTCATTGCATGACAAAAGAAATAAAGGACAGAAAAAAAAAACAATGATGTGCTGTCTTTTTGGGTTTTTTTTGTTTGTTTGTTTTACACGCACATTATGAAGGTCTGTTTTGTATATATAAGAAAATGTAATATATAATATGCTGGCAGTTCAACTGTTTGATAAGGAAGGCAAAAGGAAGGAGGGAGGGAGAGAGAGAGGAAGGAACAAATGGCAAAATACTTACAGATCTTGGGTATGAAGAACGCCTGTTGAAGAGGCATTGCAGCACCTCCCAGCCCTTGTCCATTCTCATGATGTCTCGCCTCTTCCCCTGTTGGGGGAAGAGGCGCTTTTCATTGATAACAAAGTGCTGCGCAAGCCACAGCACATCCATATCGGAGAAGTTGGGCTTTCTCCCGCGGTGACCATGTGCAGCCATGACTTCTCTAACACGGATGTGCACACGTACGCACACACGCATAAATAGCACGTCGTAGACAGGCTTATGCACGCACTATATGGACATGTTATGACGTGGTTATGGATGTGTTATTGTTGCAGGAATTGATGCAGGAATTACCACTAGTGTTAGCAGAATCTGTGGTACTTCAGGAGTCAAACAGCACACACCAGAATGAGGGAGAAATCTTCTTCATTTGCCAGCAAACAAAGTAGGACATCAGCTCTAGCTCTCTTCTCTTTCTTAGCTCTCTTTGTCTTGTGGCTTCTGTCTGTCCTCTTCAGCTCTCTTCTCCTGTTGTCTGTCTTCTCTCTCCTTCTTCTGTCTGTTCCTTCTGACGTAAGCTGCTTCTGCTCCCACTTATATACAGTTCTATCCCCCTCTCTAGCCCCCCTTACTTTCCAGATGGTAAAGAATAGATTGGTTACCTTGCCTTGAACTAATTATTACCATACATATACTTTAAAAATATCAGTTACATAGGTTTGATATTTCTCAAACTGACCTATAACCTGGGGCCTCTCACACCAGACAATTGGGCACCAGAACTCTTGGCATTTCATTATGATTAATTTCTCAGCTATAGCTTAAACTGGGTTCATTTAGGGGCTAAGGGATATTCTTGCTTAATGCTACAGTCCTACACTTAGCTAATCAATCAAGGAGAAGGCTTTTCCTGACCTTTTTCACCTATTAGCTTCATACATTGAACCAGCCAGGACTGCAGATAACTCAAACCAGATGCTGACCTTTTCAACTGCAGTCTTACTTAGAAAGTAAGGCAGAGAGTTGAACAGATATTCTACATAGAAATATTAATTACACAGAATAAAACATATTCTAAAATAAGCAGAATCAGTATTCCTTATAAGACATATTCTAAATATCAAGAACTTCTAAAATCTAACTATTGCCTTTCTCTAAACAGTATTTCAGCCTAATCTTAAACAAACTGCCTGCTTGCCTTGTTCATAATAATATACATATGTGTGGTAAGGTAATACCTTTGAACTAGCCTTAACCCTCCATCACTCACAAAAGGTCAAAGAAAGTTTCTCTCTCTGACCTTTAGCCCAGCAAAAGTTAGACATTTGAGAATCTAAACCAGATGACATTCCTTCACTTTACAGGACTAAAAAGTTGAAATAGAATTTAAACACCAAGCTTTAAACAGAATTAACAATTAATATAATTTCTTTTGTTCAAGCTGCCTCATTCCCCCCTTTGAGACTAAAATCAGCTTATGCAGAGATAAGTCTCACAACTCAAACTCTGGAGATTATAGTGATCCCAACTCCATACCTCCTCCTGGGGCATAACGTCTAGGAATAGGCTTGTGAATCACCATTACCCTCCTTGTTAAGGTCCGACGGCATACTGCCGAAGCACATGAGGCTAGGAAACAAAACAACAACCCTGCTAAAACTAAGACTATTAGGGAAATGAACAAGGGACGTATCCATGAGGTCAATGACCACCACCAGGAGGTAAGGTCTAATCCTCCTCGGTAATCCTCCACATTAAGGCTAGCCAACTGTAGGACTTTATCCATGGCATGCCTAACTACATGCGTCCTATTTATGACAATGGTACAGCACTCTGAAGAATTTAGCACTGTGCAGAGGCCACCCTGGGCTGCAAAGAGGTAGTCAAGGCCCATACGGTTATACCGAGAAACTATACTTAATTCATTAATTTGATCCTGCAATGCATTGACTACCACATTCAGCTCATGAACTAAAACATGGAGTAGGGACTGAAGTCTCCGGGTAGCCATGCCTAGTTCAGTAATACCCGCTACCGGGCCCCCAATTGGAATCCAGGCCGTAGCAGAAAGGGCCACAAGTCTCTTTTTAGTCAGAGGATAAGTAGAGTTGATATACTGGAGGGCTAATTCAATCGCCTCATCCTCTGTGGCAACGGAAGAGGGTAAGGACAAGGCCTCTCGCTTAGAGCGGTGCGGGGATGGTGGCCTGAGAAGAGGAATAACTTTAGGAAAATAATTCAAGGTTACCAATACACAAAAATCATACGTGGGGGGAAGAATCATGTGGAGGACATTATCACAGAGCCAGTAATGACCAAGGAGAGGGTGAGGAAAGTTCCCAATAAATGTTGGCTCAGGCTGGACAAGGTACTTAGGATGCCCATAATGCGAGCCCCTATCCCAGGGGGAACGAAGACGAAATGGAGACTTTGCACACCATAGGTGCCAATCCCCAATTGTGACAGGCTGCTCATTTGTTATAAACTCTTCATACCCCGGGGACTTATGAAAGTAGAAAATAAGCTTGGACACTATAGTCCTCTTAGTGGTACGGTTAGGAGCCAGATAATCACCTGGGTCATAATCTGCAGGTACGGTAGTAGGGCACATAGGAGTACCTGGAGAAACTACCCACACAGATTCCCCTTTTTCTGGGAGAACATTAGTATAGTTACAGGGAATGGGAAGAACAGTTGAGATGTTTCTTGTTAAACAAAACACTCCAGAAGCTGGATAGGGAGACGTAAAGACTGGCCTTAGAGAAGATTCAGAGGGGGAGGTAGCATTATAAAAGGACCACCAAGTATAATCCTGGCTCCAAGGGCCTGAACTCGAAAAGTAGGGAGGTATAAGAGCTGTAAGCGGCACAGGGACAGGAACAGCTGGGACATCTGTAGTATAAGGAGAAAATCGGGAACACACAATACAAGGGGAAGAAATCTTTGCCTGGCTAATTAGTTCCTGAACAGAGTGTAGCCAAAGGTTGGAGCGAGTTGGGGTATTAGGAACAAGGAGGCAAGGAGTAGAAAACAACAAAAGCACCCAAACTACTAACATTTTCTTTCTTCCTAATCTAAAACAAATACAGCAAACTAATTAAGCAATAATATTCCAACAGTCTGTGCTAATCACAGATTACTCTAATATAATGTTCTCAGTCTTTGAGTTCTTATACCAGTTGGGATAGACCCTCAACTGACAAGGATCAAGCTCTCAAATTCCAAGAAAGCCAGAATCAGGCAAGAAAGAGTCTCAGCATGAAGCCGAAGTTCAGCAGCTCCTGCGGTATGCAGTTGACCCTTCTTTTCAGCTAGTAGATTCTTTGGTTCGGGTCAAGCGCAACTTCAATGGCTCCGCTGGATCACTTTCTGCTCTCCACTGTTTAGGCTCCGTCTGATCCGTGCTGGGCTCAGTCTGGTCAGCAGACTTGATTCGAGACCAATGGACCCATGGAGTTATCCCTGCGACCTTCACAGCTGTAGGGGTAGAAAGCAAAACAGTAAAAGGTCCTTTCCACCGGGGCCCCAAAGGCTGGAGCCTCCAGTCTTTCACCCAAACTCTATCCCCTGGCAGGAAGGAATGTACCTGAGCCTGGAAGGGGACAGGGTTTATTTCTCTCACATAAGACTGAAGCTCAGAAATTATCCTGCCCAAGAGGGCTACCTGCTCCTGCACCTGGGCAGACCCTAAAGTCCCTATGTCTCCCCTAATTCCCTGCAAAATGGCTGGGGGCTTCCCATACACAATTTCAAAGGGAGAGAGGGCTGTTCCTTTAGTTGGAGTGCATCGGAGGCGGAAGAGGGATAGTGGCAGTGCCTGTGGCCATTTCAGTTGGGTTTCCTGACAAATCTTTGCTAGGCTATTTTTCAAGGTTCTGTTTGCCCACTCAACCTGCCCTGAACTCTGGGGACAGTAGGCACAATGCAATTTCCAAGTAATGCGCAATGCGCGGGACAGGGCCTGAAGTGTGGCTTCAACAAAGGCGGGACCATTATCTGAGCCTATGGCAAGGGGCAGTCCATACCTGGGGATGACATCCCTAAGGAGGGCTCGAGCTACTTCTGTGGCTTTCTCAGTGACTGTAGGATATGCTTCCACCCACCCAGAGAAAGTACAGACCATGACCAAGAGGTATCGGAGCCTACCGCTCCTGGACATTTCTGTGAAGTCTATGACTAGGGACTCAAAGGGTGTTAGTCCTCTAGACTGAACTCCTGGTGGAATACGGGGTCCCTGACGAGCATTATTCTGGGCACAGAGAGTACATCGGGCAGAGGCAGTGGCAACCAGACTATCCAATCCTTCCAAGACCACTACTCGACTGAGTAGGCGGGCTAGTGCTGTCTTCCCTAAGTGTGACAGGTCATGAGCTTGAGACACTACAGGCCAAGCTAGGTGGCGTGGCACCAGAACTCTGGTATCAGGGAGATGTAACCAGCCATCAGGTCTCCTTACTGCACCTTCCTCTTGAGCCCATTTCTCTTCCATTTGGGTGTACATAGGCGTCCATTCTTGCAGTCGAATTTGGAACAGGGGAGTCACAGTACTTGCTGGGGGTCCTCGAGCAGCTTCCTTGGCCACCCGATCAGCATGGCGGTTCCCTCGGGTCACTGGAGTATCTATCCTTTGGTGTCCCCTGCAGTGAATGACAGCTACCTTCTTAGGTGCCCAAACGGCCTCTAGCAACTGCAGTATTTCAGGTCCATACTTAACAGGTTGGCCTGCGGCATTTATGAGTCCCTTTTCCTTATACAAAGCTCCATGAGCGTGTAGAGTTGTGAAGGCATACTTGGAATCAGTATAAATGTTGGTCACCAGTCCTGCTGCTAGCTCCAGAGCTCGTATGAGGGCCACAAGTTCTGCTTTCTGAGCTGAAGTTCCTTGGGGCAGGGCCCTTGCTTCTATCACCTTGTCCTCTGTCACCACAGCATAGCCTGCCAATCGCTTGGAGTTCTCCACATAACTGCTTCCATCTGTGAAATAAATTACATCTGGGTCCCTCCACGGAACATCTTTAAGATCTGGTCGACTGGAGTACACTTCATCCATGGTTTGGATACAGTCATGATCCGGTGGTCCCTCAGATGCTGGCAAAAGAGTGGCGGGATTGAATGTAGCCACTGTTTCCAGGTGTATCCGTGGATTCTCACACAAGCTAGCTTGGTACTTAACCATGCGGTTATTTGTAAACCAGTGGTTGCCCTTGTACTCCATGAGGGTGAGAACTGCATGGGGGACTTTGACAACCAGTTCTTGCCCCAAGGTCAACTTATCAGCTTCCTGGACCAGTAAGGCTGTTGCTGCAATGGCCCTCATGCAGGCTGGCCATCCTTTAGCCACTCCATCCAGCTGTTTAGACAGGTATGCAACAGGCCTCTGCCAGGATCCCATCATCTGGGTCAGCACACCCAGAGCAACCCCCTGTCGCTCGTGGACATACAGTGAGAAAGGTTTCTCCACATCAGGAAGGCCTAACGCAGGGGCTTGGAGTAGGGCTTTCTTTATGGCAATGAAGGATTGTTGAGCAGTAGGTCCCCATTCAAATGGTTCCTTTTCACCCCCCTTTGTGGCCTGGTAAAGGGGTTTCGCCATCAGTGCAAAATTTGGAATCCAAATTCTGCAGAATCCGGCTGCTCCCAGAAATTCCCTAACTTCCCTTCTAGACTTGGGTTGGGGAATTGCAGCAACCGCTTGCTTCCTACTGACATCCAGTCTCCGACTTCCCTGGGAAATGCAGAAGCCCAGATACTTCACTTCTGACTGACAGAGTTGGGCCTTCGAGCGTGAGACCTTATAGCCTGCATCCAAGAGTAACTCCAGCAATTCTCTGGTAGCCTCGAAACACTCTTCCTGGGTCACTGCTGCAATCAGGAGGTCATCTACATACTGGAGTAAAACTCGCCTGGAAGGCTCAGATTTAAAAGTCTTAAGGTCTTGTCCTAGGGCTGTCCCAAAAATGGTGGGGGAGTTCTTGAACCCCTGTGGCAGGCGGGTCCATGTATACTGAAGCTTCCGTCCTGTTACTGGGTTTTCCCATTGAAAGGCGAAAAGCAGTTGACTGGCGGGGGCCACCCGAATACAAAAGAAGGCATCTTTTAGGTCTAGTGTCGTGAAATGGGTAGCTCCAGAAGGTATCAATCCCAGCAGGACATATGGATTAGGCACTACAGGGTGTAATGAAATAGTGGATTTGTTAACCACTCGTAAGTCTTGGACTGGCTGGTAGTCCTCAGTCCCTGGCTTCTGAACTGGCAACAGTGGCATATTCCATGGAGACTAGCAAGGTCGAATAATTCCATGGGATAATAAACGATTCAAATGTGCTTGAATCCCTTTCAGAGCCTTTCGGGGAATTGGGTATTGGCGAAGATGGATTGGCCGGGCACTTGGAAGTAAATCTACATGGACAGGGGGAATATTTCGGGCCAACCCTGGGGGATTATCTTCTGCCCATACCCCACTGACCTGAAAGCTGTCGGCCAGGGGTAGGTCAACTTGGCCATGCGACTGATGCAGCCGCCATTCTTCTTCAAGAGGGCAGCAGAAACTCAATATACCCTTAGGGCTGGATGTCGGGGGCCGAAAGGAGACTGAAGTCTGGCCATCAGAGTCAAAGGAAATTTGGGCCCTAAGCTTGGACAGCAGGTCCCGGCCTAACAAAGGGATTGGACAGTCTGGCATATACAGGAATTCATGAGTGACTGTGTGTGAGCCTAATTGGCATCTACGGGTCGTCAGAAAGGGCCTCCGGTTCTGCACCCCCGTGGCTCCCACCACTTGGACAGTTTTTCCAGACACAGGCGCTAATCGCTCCGTCACAACAGAATGTTCAGCTCCTGTATCAATCATGAATGGAATTGAGCGGCTCCCTATAGTTAACTTGACCATGGGTTCCTGGGAGCCCAGTTTGTAGGAACCCGGTCTGTCCTATTCATCCCATTCTGCCATCTCGGCTATCCCGATGATGTCAGATTCAGGAGGCTCATACCTTCCCTCTCGAACTCGGCCTCGGCTTCCTCGATCTCCTGGTCCCCTTCTCAGTCCCTGGCGCCTCTGGGGGCATTCATCTTTCCAGTGCCCTCTTTCCTTACAGTAGGCACACTGATCCCTCTCCAATCTTGGTCTGGGATTCTCCCCCCGTGGCCGGGATTGATTGAAGGAATCTCGGGGCCTGGCTGGTGGTCCGGGGTCCCACTTTGGCTTCCCATTAGCTAGAGGTCGAACTCGGTTAAGGGTGGAATTAGTAATGGCTGCCGCCAAAAGGTCAGCCTTCTTCTGCATCTTCCGGTCAGCCTCTCGGCGCACCTCCTGATCCCTATTAATGAAAACCTTGGTTGCGATCTCAATTAGCTGGGTGGTATTCATCCCTGCGAATCCCTCCTGACGCTGCAACTTCTTCCTGATATCTGGCATACTCTGGGCCACCAATGCACTATTCACCATTCTCTGGTTTTCTAGTGCCTCAGGGTCAAATGGGGTGTATGTTCTGTAGGCTTCAATTAGTCGCTCTAAAAAGGCCCCAGGGGATTCAGTTGCCCCTTGGAGAATTTCAGAGACCTTTGCCAGATTAATGGGCCTCTTTATGCCTTTCCTCATACCTTCCAGCAAGTCCCGGCAATAGCCAGACAACAGTTCATAGTGCTGCACGTTATTTGGATCCCAAGCTGGAGCTGCGCGAGGGAACCGAGTTCTAACCCATTCCTCTGGGTCCTGTATCCCCTCGGGAACACGCGCTCGCGTGATGGCCTCAGCATTTTGTAAAATCTTCCGCCTCTCCTCAGTTGTGAAGAGGGTCAGGAGAAGTTGTTGACAATCAGTCCAGGTTGGGTTATGGGTGGCCATAATGCTAGCCACTAGGTCCACCACTGCCTGAGGCTTTTCAGTATAAGAGGGGTAATGCGTCTTCCAATTCAGGAGATCGGTGGTTGTGAAGGGTACATACTGGTAGGCCTGTGCCTGTATAACCTGACCCTCATTATTAGGATCCGGTCGAGGAGGTAGGAATGGAACCTGAGGCAGAGCTAGGAGCTACCCTCCTATCATGCTCAAAAGTGATTGCAGCAGGTCTAACCCATTCAGTGGAGGTATGTTGAAACCCTGAGGGATGGGGAGGGGTACTCATAGACTGAGAGGTGGTCACAGGTGATTCAGTCCATTGAAAAGGATGCCGGGCCCCTGATGAGTGGGGAGGGGTATTAGAGGAAGAGGCTGGGCTGTCGGGAGTTGAGGAGTCAGGGAATGGAGCCCAAAGCGGGTCTTTGGAGGTTAACAGGGAAGGATGTGGCACAGAAGGGTAGAGGCTGGGTGAAAAGTCCACCCTACGATGTGGCGGGGTTTGCACAGAAGGGGAGGAACTATCCGGAGAAGCCTGTGCTGGAGAGGCTTGGGCAGGACGCCGTGGATCTCTGGGGGTGGAACGGAACCCCAACAACGGGCCATAAGGTGGTGGCTCAAGATCTGAGGGGTCATCAGAGAGTATGGGTTTCTCGGACAGGGTAGGGGCGGAAGCCACCGATTGGGTGGTAGGCTTCCTGGGGCTCTTTCCCTCTTCCAGTTTAGATTTTCTAATCTTTCTTTGAACGCGGCCCAACATGAACTTTACTGGGGATCCCATATAAGTTTTCAACCAAGAGGGAGGGTCAGTCACAAGGCTGTCCCAGGAATCTATATAGGGGAGTTGTTCAGAATATTCTGGTTCTCCTACAATTATGCTGTAGACCTTCCGGATTACTTCAATATCTAAGCTGCCACTAGGGGGCCACCCCACTCCCATAGATGGCCACTCAACTTCACACAAGGTTCTTAGAGTACTTAAGCTTAAAGTCTGTCCATAATCATTAATTAAAAATCCTTTCTTGAAATTCTTAAGCATACAATCTAGGGGAGTATCAATTTGTCTAGATGATGTCCCTCCCATAATGCTTACAGTTACAACACACAAAAAGGGAGGGAATTTTTGGAATTGTGGTTAGGGGTCCACAGATCCAGAGACAAAAGGTAGACAAACAACAATCGCTTCCTTCCGTCACTGGCCAATTGAACTCGCGTTAACTGGAAACGCAGCTATAAGAAGTCCACACTCGTTTAATCATTCATTCATCACACACATTCAGTACAGAAAATCCCACCCAACAATTTCAGATTTCTGATACAGATAAGCTCAGGAGGTTTTGCTACTAGTCCCCACTAGACTAGAAGCTACTAAGGCCTTCGCTGAGAGTTGATCAGACTCCCCTTCCCTCAATTTTTGAGGGGCTGGTTTACAGTTTCCTAGCTAGGATTACAATACAGAATACAAAATACATACCCGGCTAATGTTCCTCAGTCAGTTGGATGCCAGAAATTGATGCAGGGTCCGGGATCCCACCGCTGCCACCAAGAATTGTTGCAGGAATTGATGCAGGAATTACCACTAGTGTTAGCAGAATCTGTGGTACTTCAGGAGTCAAACAGCACACACCAGAATGAGGGAGAAATCTTCTTTATTTGCCAGCAAACAAAGTAGGACATCAGCTCTAGCTCTCTTCTCTTTCTTAGCTCTCTTTGTCTTGTGGCTTCTGTCTGTCCTCTTCAGCTCTCTTCTCCTGTTGTCTGTCTTCTCTCTCCTTCTTCTGTCTGTTCCTTCTGACGTAAGCTGCTTCTGCTCCCACTTATATACAGTTCTATCCCCCTCTCTAGCCCCCCTTACTTTCCAGATGGTAAAGAATAGATTGGTTACCTTGCCTTGAACTAATTATTACCATACATATACTTTAAAAATATCAGTTACATAGGTTTGATATTTCTCAAACTGACCTATAACCTGGGGCCTCTCACACCAGACAATTGGGCACCAGAACTCTTGGCATTTCATTATGATTAATTTCTCAGCTATAGCTTAAACTGGGTTCATTTAGGGGCTAAGGGATATTCTTGCTTAATGCTACAGTCCTACACTTAGCTAATCAATCAAGGAGAAGGCTTTTCCTGACCTTTTTCACCTATTAGCTTCATACATTGAACCAGCCAGGACTGCAGATAACTCAAACCAGATGCTGACCTTTTCAACTGCAGTCTTACTTAGAAAGTAAGGCAGAGAGTTGAACAGATATTCTACATAGAAATATTAATTACACAGAATAAAACATATTCTAAAATAAGCAGAATCAGTATTCCTTATAAGACATATTCTAAATATCAAGAACTTCTAAAATCTAACTATTGCCTCTCTCTAAACAGTATTTCAGCCTAATCTTAAACAAACTGCCTGCTTGCCTTGTTCATAATAATATACATATGTGTGGTAAGGTAATACCTTTGAACTAGCCTTAACCCTCCATCACTCACAAAGGGTCAAAGAAAGTTTCTCTCTCTGACCTTTAGCCCAGCAAAAGTTAGACATTTGAGAATCTAAACCAGATGACATTCCTTCACTTTACAGGACTAAAAAGTTGAAATAGAATTTAAACACCAAGCTTTAAACAGAATTAACAATTAATATAATTTCTTTTGTTCAAGCTGCCTCATTATGACAGCTCGAGTTACCGGCAGCCCCTGAGCACACGTTTAATATATCACATTAAAGGGGTGCAAACCTTTATGTGCATTGCCTGTAAACTGCTGTGCATCGTTCGTTGCTTGCACTTAAATAAAATTCACATAATTACAATACATTTGCATAGCGTTTTCGTTCCACGTTTGCGAATGCGGTAAACAGGTCGCTGTGGGCTTTGGTGCATTCGTTGCTAGATACCGCGATCGCTAAGCCAGTTCAAACTTGTTCTAAACGATCGCTCCTGACACGGTAAGTTTGATGCATCTGACCCCATTCTTTTTCACAGATACCAATCACTTGAATTGAAATAAAGGGTTTAAGGAGACCCTCCCTTCTTTTCTTCCCCTCCTTTACTTTTCCCTCTCACCAGTCAAATTCCTATAACACACTGGTTCCTCCTATGAGGGAAAACAAGGGAAGAAAACAAGGGCTAGTCAAATGCACCTCTAACTCTGGGTTAAAGCTGTTGAGGAATCTGGTAAACCTATTTCCATCTGTTCAGATTCTATTCCAAACACTATCTCAGAACCAGCTGCACCCTGTTGTAACTAGTCCATCTCTTCCAGTCCAGCTGCAGTGTCTTCATTCTCTTCCCCTGGACCTCCCCCTGCTCCTCCCCCAGCCTATCCTTACTATAATCCTGCCAGAGCCAAGGATACTGGGCGGGGAGCCTTTCCTGGTCCATGAATATCCCTCCCCATTCAAGTAGGCTCTAGGGAGAATGTCAAGGAGGTTTAATAGACAGGAGATGAAGTGACCTCAGAACGCTGAAACCAATTAGGTCTGTCTAAGTTTCTCCTTCCCAGCGCAGCCATCATCCCCATTCACTCAAACAAAGCAAGCAAACCTATGAGCTGCTGCATCCACCTTGTCATTCTTTATTGTTGCTAGCATTTTTATTTAATCTCACTTATATTTTTAAACATGCCAGCTTCTGCAGCATATGGATGTACACAGAGGAAGTATAATAACGGAGTAACTAGTAATTTGTTATAAATCTTAATCAGTGGTCAGTTGGAGGGGCTGGTTACAGGGACACCCTAGCATGTGCTATATTCGTGCAGAGATTTTTTTTCTTCTGGTAATGGGCCACTAAAACAGACATCATGTTATGAGAATCAGGTACTCAACATTCAGAGTTTCTAGCTATTTATTTATTTATGACATTCATATCTCACATTTAACATGTATTAGGTTGAAACCAGGGAGCATTTGAAAGCTTTTTTTTCTCCTGTGCCTAGATCAAAAGAGAAAGAAGATTTGTGGGAACTTGCTCCTTCTGTTTTGTAGAATGCAGTGGCATATTAGTAAAATGCACTTAATATTGTTTATTACTATTATTTACTACTGGTTGATATACAGCAGAAGTTAACCAAGTCAACTTCATGCTTTGTAATATAATTTTTAATAGCATTTTCTCAGTTATTACCCAAATACAAATAAAATTATAATGTTAATTATACAACCATGTCTGCCTCTTATGATAGTTAGGATAACCTGGTCCTGGAGTTACCCAAGGCAGTCAGGTTTCTCTGGATATTGACAATGAATATTCATGAGAGAGATTTGCATACAGTGGAGGCAGTTCTTGTTATGAAATTCTTTGAGTCCTACTGATCTGTACATCTGTAGTGTTATTTTGGCGGGTGGAAACAGGTGGGCTTATAGGGAGGGAGGGGAATACTGGAGGGGAAGGGTTCTTGGGGTATGTTCTCTGTAAAAGTTTTTATTGTGCCATGTTGGATGGTTTACTGTTTTTTCTTCTGTATGAAGCTTATCAACCAACATGTTTTGCTTTTAATAAAGATGATTAAAACATAAAAAAATAAGTTTTGGATGTTACTGAATTTGATTATTCTGTCTCACTGTATTTCCAGTTTTGGCACAGTATAAGTGGAAGAGTGGCCTAGTGGTTAGGGTGGTGGACTCTGGTCCTGAAAAACTGAGTTTGATTCCCACTTCAGGCAAAGGCAGCTCCTTGTGACTCTGGGCAAGTCACTTAACCCTCCATTGCCCCAGGTACAAATAAGTACCTGTATATAATATGTAAGCTGCATTGAGCCTGCCATGAGTGGGAAGGCAATGGAGAGTTAAGTGACTTGCCCAAGATCACAAGGAATAGCAGTGGGATTTGAACTGGCCACCTCTGGATTGTAAAACTGGTGCTCTAACCACTAGGCCACTCCTCCACTCCACTTATGCAGAGTGTTACTTTACACTACCCCCTCATCTATACCTGTGATTTTGGATATAATTTCCAAATACTCTGCTTTATCTGGTTATAAATTGAATGCCGTTAAGCCTGAACTGACGTCCATTAATTGCCCAACTATCAAACATGAGCTAACTCCCTATAAATTTATTTGGGCCCCAGAATCTACAAATTACTTAGGCTTACACTTTGGTCCCTCTATTGAGGACACCATATGACTGAACACTGCTTATATTTTGAAGATTAGTAAAGATCTGACATAGAAATGATCTCATCTATGTTTTACCTGGTGGGGGCGCTTGGACACAATAAAAATGATGATAGTTCCAAAGGTGAACTACATACTGTGTATACTACCTTTCCTTCTACAGTACAGCATAGCACATATAAAGCCATTGAGACTATTTTGTCTAAATTCCTGTGGGCGGACAAACCTCCCCGTATTGCCTTAAAAAGATTGAAAGTCTCTAAAAGTAAAGGTGGGGTAAATCTCCCCATTTTTTATGATTATTATGTGACTTTCTTACTATGCCCAGTCACAAAAGAGAGGGTAAAACAATCCTTGTGACTCTGGGCAAGTCACTTAACCCTCCATTGCCCCATGTAAGCCACATTGAGCCTGCCATGAGTGGGAAAGTGCGGGGTACAAATGTAACAACAACAACATACAAAATAATACAGAAACAGAAAAAAGCAACACTGGGCTTCCAGAATTGCAATTTGGCGGGCTTTTCTGCACCGACAGCGTTCTGTGTACTGACAGCATTTTTTGAGCCAAGAAATACTACCCATATCAGAGATATTGTATCCTGCCTATTTGGTTATATAAACATCTCTGAGAAAGTCACAAACAGGATTCTCTGACCCCTGAGGCAGGCGCTTGTGCGCTGAAACATGGCCCGTGTCGAGTCATCACTCAATAAAGGAGGACATTAATTATCCCAATCCTGGAAGCCGAGTGTTGCTTTTTTCTGTTTCTTTCTTACTATGCCAACAAGCATCCTGGATAACTGCTGTTGATTTATCTAGATCTCCTATGGATGCAAATTGAAGCAGATATATTCTCTCATACTCTGTTAAGATTCTTACCTTGGGAATATATAGAAAAAGCTACATCTAATCCTATAATTTCACCACTGAGGCAATTTTTGCTCAGCAACCACTCTTAAATACTACGAACCTCCCCATATGGAATAATTCTCTCTTTAAAATTAATAATGTGTGCACTAATTGGTCTGCATGGCAAGCTGCTGGGGTTTGGTCTTTGAACCAACTCTTGAATAGTGCTGACTGGCTTCCTTTTAAGACTTTGTGTACAGTTTAACCTGAATCCCAGTTACTATTTTCAATGGTTACAGCTCAAACATTGTATTTCCTCTTGTTTAAATGTAAGCAAACTTATCTTGGATACACCTAGTTACTGGCAGCTATGCTCACTGCTTGCCAACATTCCTGATGCTGCATCAAAATGGTATAAACTTATACAGCAATGGAAATTCCTCAGCTCCACTGGTTCTGAATCAGTATGGGGAAAAGATCTGAATACTAAGCTATCTACCATGCAATAGCAGGATTTTTGGATTACACTGACTAAAACTACCTGCTCTGCTACTATTTCTCCAAATATTTTATTAATTTTCAAAGAATACAAATAACAGGAAAACAATGATGGAAAAACCTAGGAAGCAAGAAACACAACAGGTGGGAAAGGAAGAAAAAAAAAAAAAATCTATGTTTTCCCTGATACACTGGGCCTTATGGACACTTTTCAAAGAGGGGCATAATCGAACGGGGCACTCAGGTTTTCCTGGGTCCGTCCTTGCAGGACGGCTCCGTGAAGAGGCAGGGAAACCCATATTATCGAAAGAAGATGGGCGTCCATCTTTCGTTTCAATAATACGGTCGGGGACGCCCAAATATCAACATTTAGGTCGACCTTAGAGATGGTCGTCCCCTGTTTTCGGCCATAATGGAAACAGAGGATGCCCATCTCAGAAATGACCAAATCCAAGCCATTTGGTCATGGGAGGAGCCAGCATTCGTAGTGCACTGGTCCCCCTCACATGCCAGGACACCAACCGGGCACCCTAGAGGGCACTGCAGTGGACTTCATAAATTGCTCCCAGGAACATAGTTCCCTTACCTTGTGTGCTGAGTCCACCAAAAACCCACTCCCCACAACTGTACACCACTACCATAGCCCTTAGGGGTGAAGGGGGGCACCTACATGTGGGTACAATGGGTTTCTGGTGGGTTTTGAAGGACTCACATTTACCAGCACAAGTATAACAGGTAGGGGGGATGGGCCTGGGTCCGCCTGCCTGAAGTGCACTGCACCCACTAAAACTGCTCCAGGGACCTGCATACTGCTGTCATGGAGCTGGGTATGACATTTGAGGCTGGCAAAAAAAACATTTTAAAGATTTTTTTAGGGTGGGAGGGGGTTGGTGACCACTGGGGGAGTAAGGGGAGGTCATCCCCAATTCCCTCCGGTGGTCATCTGGTCAGTTTGGGCACCTTTTTGAGGCTTGGTCACAAGAAAAAATAGACCAAGTAAAGTCGGCCAAGTGCTCGTCAGGGACGCCCTTCTTTTTTCCATTATCGGCCAAGGACGCCCATCTCTTAAGCATGCCCCAGTCCCGCCTTCGCTACGCTGCCGACATGCCCCTGTGAACTTTGGTCATCCCCGCGATGGAAAGCAGTTGAGGACGCCGAAAATCGGCTTTTGATTATGCCAATTTGGGTGACCCTGAGATGACACCCATCTCCCGATTTGTGTCGGAAGACGGGTGCCCTTCTCTTTCGAAAATAAGCCTGAAAGTATCCAAACTGTCAGATAATGGAGGCAACAAATGTTGGTCCTGCAAAAACAGCATTGGTACTCTTGAGCAAATTATGAGGTCCTGTTACAAAGGCGTACTAGCGTTTCTAGCCTGCGCTAAAAACATGCATGTGCTAAATGCTAGTCTCTAGCATTTAGCATGTGCTAAAACTTAGTGCACACTAAAAACGCTAGTACACCTTTGCAAAAGACCCCCTATATATACATGTCCTCACTTAAAGGTTTACTGGATGTCTGTATGGAAAACAATATCCCAACTTCTGGATTGTCATGAATCTTTCTCATTTAAAATTTGAATTCTAGGCCATGTTGGCTTGTCTCGGCTTATCGACTGATACAAAGCCAAACTGCTTAGGATCCTTTTACATGTTGCTATTAAGACAGTGTGCCATTGTTGGAGAGACTTATCCAAGACTGATTATGTTTATGTGGCAGATCTCCTTATGCTTAACAGCTAAATATGAAAGAGTGGAAGTGGACTACTCAAGAGCGTTACAATCATATAAAAAGGTCTGGGCTCCTTTAACTGAATTCTCACATTACCCTTAACATTACTTGATTTTTTTTCTACTTCATATTTTCTAGACTATGTTAGTTTCTTGATGCTTATTTATATTGCCGGCACATTGTGAGCTTTCTATTGGTTACACCTCATATTCCTATGTGCATTTGCTTTATTATGTTACATCTGTTCACTTGTTAATTGCTTTTATACTGAAAACAAATATAAGTGCACACTTCTTTCAGCAATCCAAATTGGACTGAGAAAAGTGATATATAAATGTTTATAAATAAATATAAACCAAATCCAAATCCTACTAGCTAACCCTAAATGTCTTAGGTTAGTTAGCCTAGTGGTTAGTGCAGTGGACTTTGATCCTGGGGAACCAGGTTCAATTCCCACCACAGTTCCTTGTGACTCTGGGCAAGTCACTTAATCCTCCATTGTCCCAAGTACAAATAAGTACCTGTGTATAATATGTAAACCACTTTGAATGTAGTTGGAAAAACTAGAGAAAGGTGGTATATAATTCCCTTCCCCCTTTTTGTGACTTTTATTTCTACAAATCTAAGTGGATTGGCATGGCAACTACACTACTTAAATTCTCTTTGTAACTGTCTTTGAAATGAAAGCATTTATTATTGTATGTATTAGTCCTAGGACGTTGTTAATACCTTTTATCAGACCAAGAAAGCTATAGAAACAGTGTTTTCATGGGACTAAACTGTATAATGTATGCACACGAACAGCAGGTGGCGCAGCAGCATCAGACAACACTTGAGGACAGGTACTAGGAGCTGCAGCAGTCTGTACGCTATGACTTGCATCAGAGAAGACTGACCCAGCACACCAAGGAGGGTAGATTGCAAACAGGAGACGGATGACGTCAAAAAGTTGAAGCTGAGTCAGCCCCGCTTTCCCTGAGTAGCCATCATCCCTGTACACCCAAAACAAAGCAAACAAACTTATTAGCTGCTGCATCCACATTGTTCTTTATTGTTGGTAGCATTTTTATTTGATCTCACTTATATTTTCAAACATGCAGGACAGGGGGCGTATCAAGATGGCGCCATGAGCGGTTGTGTTGTTAGCGAGCTCCAGCTTTGTTCCCTCCGAATACCAATTTCAGCATAAAATATGCCCCATACTAAACGAAAAGGGACTGTCTGCGGGGTTCCCCCACCTACCAGGACATCCACGCTGGAGAGACCTGGGTTGGAACGCTTCTTTCCCACCATCTCACGAACAAGCGGGACGGATTCCTTAGCGGGCGGTGTCGGTGAAGTGGCCCCCCCGCTGGAAGTTGAAACATCTCTCTCTCCGCTGCCAGACTCTAAGATCCCTCCAAGCTCAGCAGCTGTTGCAAGTCGAGAAGGGTTTCTATCAGAACCTGGAACGGGCGATTCTGGTGAACCCTGTGGGGACTCTGACTTAGCGGTGAAATCTGCAGCTGCGGGATTAGAATCGGAGGTGAGCCTAGGCAAAATTTGGCTGAAACTCCTTGAAATGGAGAAAACCTTATGACAATCATCTGATGAGGTAAAAACTTTGAGTGTGAACGTGCAGAAAGTGAAGGACTCTATAGCTATGGTTAAACAAGATTTTTCCTTGAAAATAGAGGCAATACAGAAAGAGACTAAGAAAACAGATGAATTTAAGTTGGCTGTAATAAAAGACAATGTTGAAATAAGAAGAAAGATCGAACAAATGGAGAATTTTAATAGGAGATTAAATTCCGTTTGTTGAATTTTCCTAAACTTTTGGGGGTATCCCCATTATTTATTTATGTTACATTTGTACCCTGTGCTTTCCCACTCATGGTAGGCTCAATGTGGCAGGCAATGGAGGGTTAAGTGACTTGCCCAGAGTCACAAGGATCTGCCTGTGCTGGGAATTGAACTCAGTTCCTCAGGACCAAAGTCCACCACCCTAACCACTAAGCCACTCCTCCACCTTAGAAAGGTTTACAAGATTTTTGAAAGAAAATTTAAAGTTTCCTCAGGAAATAATTCCTCCATTGAAGAAGATCTATTAAATACAAAGCACAATGAAAAAATCAGAAGGAGAAAAATCTACAGATTTGCAAAACATTACAGACATTTTGGAACAGTCACTGGAAGATGTTTCTGAAAGAGGGACGTTGATAGTGTCATTCATTTTCCAACAGGATTTAAATTCAATAATGAGACTTTAAATCAACTAACCGTATGTTTGGAGGCCAAAAAATTTGGCTTTATCCTGATGTGACTAAGATTACCCAGGAAAAGAGAAACATTTTTCTTTCTATGAGGTCTAAAATATTAGATTTAGGGGGGTATCTTCCTCCTTGCATATCCCTGTAAATGTGTCATAAGGTTAAATCAAATAAAATATGTGTTCTTTATACCTGATCAGCTAAAGACTTTCCTGGATGCAAAACAACATTAGAGCTTTTCAATATGTGAGAAACTGCGCCATATTTTCTTATTTGGTTATTGTTTGGAAATAATAATGTAATCTTCACTAATTCCTACCCTCCCCCCCCCCCCCCCCCCCTTCGTAGTAGAGGGGGTCTAATGAAGCCAATTTAGATTTGTTGGAAAGAATGTATTTCCTATAATTGTAATACTATACCTTTTGGCTGTATTTCAATTAACAGTCTTATGTCTGTTTACGTTATATAAAATCAATAAAAATTATAAATCATATATTTTCAAACATGCCGGCTTGTGCAGCGTACAATTGTACTCAGAGAAAGTATCAGTTTCATCGGTTAGCATGCTAATTTGTTCTAAATTGTAATCGGGTGTGTCATTTGGAGGTTCTGGTTATAGGGACTCCCTAGCACCCAGCAGGCGTTATATTTGTGCAAAGATATTTTCACTAGTAAAGAGCCACCAAAACAGATATCATGTTTTGAGAATCAGGTGCTCAACATTCAGAGTTTCTAAGTACAAAGGTTTTTATAAAACCTTCATTAGGTTGAAACCTGGGAGCATTTAACCTTTTTTTTTTCCTGTGCGTACATCAAAAGAAAAAGATGGGGCTCTTTTACAAAGCAGCAGTAAGCCCACCGCAGGCTTCCCGCTCACCAATCTGGAGCTACCACTGGCCCAACGTGGGTACCGCTGGTACTTCCACTCCAGTGCGTGGCATTTCCAGTGCTAGTAGGCGCTAACCCAGCTGTAATCGGGCAGCACTGTGTGCAAAGGGTTCCCACCAGGTTAGCGTCGGAGCCCTTACCGCCACCACAATGGGTGGTGGTAAGTGCTCCCTCCTTCCCCACCCCCACACACACATATGGCCACATGGTAAGTGAAATCTTATTGCATGGCCATTTCTTTTTTTGTCAGAAAACAACAAGGCAAAGAATCCGCAAAATCCAATATGGAAGAATTAAAACCAGGAAGCAGATCATATAAAACGATAGTCTTTAATAAAGTAAAATGCTCCCAGGTCAATAGTCATCTGTTGCCGACATGGCCATGTTTTGCCAACAGTACTGGGTGCATCAGGGGTAATGTGAACCAGCAGGTGTACACAGCACACTTCATCTAGTCTGGTCCAGCTTAAAAGTGATATAGCCAAGCCTTCTTGAACCTGGAGAAAGCATCGCTAACTGGCAGGCTTCAGATATAGGATAGCTTCTGCTGGTGGAACAGCACAGGTATATGGGGGTCACGAGGCAGAGGGACTGGAAAGTGGCGCGGGGCAGGGCAAAATTTTGTGCCACCCACTCCACTTTGGGATCCAGCCCCTCCCTTCCCCCCAAACCTAAGGTTTGGCTATGAGCTGGACTTACCTGGTTCTAAGACTGCTGCTCTAGCCATTCGGCTACTCCTCCAGTCTGCTCATGCAAGATCACCCTACTATTTGCTAGCCCTGCTTCCTATACAAATAAAGCAACTACTAGTGGGAGCCTGAAAGGAGGGAGGAGGGACTTGACAGTGTGTGGAGCGACTGGAAAGGAGTGAAGGCACAGGAAAGAAGTTAAGGCCTATCTCAAGCCTTGTATATTTGAGTACACTGAGAGACTGACGAAGAGTGAGGACTAGGGGCTGCTGGAGGTCAGTATCAACTAGGAGATATTTATGAGGAGATTCAGTAGGGCCTGCCAGACAGAGGAAAGATGCGGGAGTGACAACATACAACAAAAGAGACCAAGGGACAACAGGAGACCTGCCAAGTCTCCTGCTTTCACAGATCATCTCCCGCACTCCAGCTGGGGAGCCGGGATCTCCCGCTGAACAGCCTCCATTTCCAGTGACAGTAGGAAATGCCTTCATCTCCTGCTGCTGCTGGTCTCGTGGAAGCAGGAGATGATGTTTTAAGAAGGTGTCTCTTGCTGTTGCTGGAAAGGGAGGCTACCTCTGGTGCTCCTGGCTGTAAATCGTGGTGTGCCAGGGCGGAGATGTGGGTGGTTCTGGGTGGAGTTATGGGTGGGCTAGGTGGAGCTATGAGTGGGCTGGGTGGGCTGGGTAGAGCTATAGGTGGAGTTGAGCGGAGCTATGGGCAGACCCTATATCTCCCATTCGGAAGGCTGACCCCCTTGGCAGCTCTGCAACAGAGCTGTGAGCAAGTTTGAGACACACATGTCATCATTTACTTGGGTCTTGTGCAGTGTTCCCTCTAAGTTGTGCGGGAATCCTTCAATTGAATTCCTGCCAATAGAGGGTGATGCTTCAATATTGCATTTTCAATTCCTGCAGAGCTTGCCTGTTCCTTGCTATCTAGCATTAGATAGTGAAACAGCATCCTCCACTGGCAGAACTGTAGGTGGAGGACTCCCACACAGCTTAGAGGGAACATTGTTCATGTGGACTGTCTTATTTTTATTTCAGAACATAATATAACATACATTTTTTGTATACCATTTCAACTCATAACTCAGAATGGTTTACAGATCTAATTAATAGTCAAAAATATTTCCTCTCATAGAAATCATAAACAGAGCAATAATCTTTCTAAGCAAAAAATGTAACTATCTCATAAACAAATAACAATCTAAGATTACAAATCATTCTTGAAAAGCCAAGACTTCAATAACATGTGGAATCTTAAATAATTTTGTTCCAGTCTAATTTCTGTCGTTAATACATTTCACAATACTGCAACTGCCAAACTAAATATTTTTCTTACATGAACAGTGAAGCCTAAAAGATGCAGAAGCCTGAAGATGAAGCTTGTTATTATGTATCAATTGACTAGAACAGTTGCTTGTCTTCAACTGGAATGATGCAGACATAGGGATGGGCTATGACCATATAGGAGATTCTTCTATAAAGGTCACCTAAAGTGAGGCATTAAAATGCTGCACGCTAAGCATGAATTCTATATTTACAATTACACGCATAAGGGTAAATCCTATAAGTGGCACCTAAAAATCAGCACCAAAAATATTACATGCTGAGCGCTATTTTATGAAAGGGTAACTGTGCGTCTTTTATAGAATAGCTCTGAGGGCATAAACCGTGCCTAGCTTTGGGTGCTGCTAAAAGCAGGTGTAAAATGCTGGCACCTAAATTAGGCGTGGTTCAGTTGAATTATATATTTTCGCATGTAAAATTCTGGAACACCCCCGAAATGCCCCTAGCCATGTCCCCCCCCCCCCCCCAAAAAAAAATTTACATGCATTAGGATTTACATGCAGATCATTATAGAATATGATCTGTACATAAATCCTAATTAAGGCCAATTAACACCAATAATTGGCTGGCTTGTTAAGCAATTAAGTTACGCGTGCAAATCAGCTACACACGATTTATGCACACAACTTTAGTCGCCGTTTATAGAATTCGGGGGTTAATGGTGATTAGAGACTACAAGCATAAGTCTGTGTTATAGCACCTAAAGTCAGCTGCAAACACTGAATCCATGTCAAAGGCTGGTGTAAATGCTTTGACATAACTGACCCAATCAGTGGCTAATTTTCACTAAATAAAGTTCAACAAGAATCCCAGAAGTACATCAACCACAGTATGTTCTATGGATTCCCATAGCTATTCAATAAGTAACTTATTTCAAAACCAGTCTGATACTTTCACTTTTACATAATTTTGGTGACCTCAGCGGTGCTCATTGCTCAAGATGTGCACGTAGCAATGTAATTAGCACCAACTTCTTCATCGGCTCACCCGATTACAAAATTTTTTATATATTTTTTCTACTTATTTTACTTATCTTTTCATATTAGACCCAGGGTCCGACATGCATGTTTTGCTCAAGTGCGAGCTGTATCAAGGACATTCCCCTATAATAGAAAGAAAACATCAATTTTTCTCCTCCCATTGCCTGACAATCCAACATTACCGGCTTCTCAAGCAAGGGTGACTTCGAGCCAATTCTCTTAAATTTCTTACCTCAAGTCTCCCTTAGCGCCAGCTCTGCTATTATTAATCAGGACCAAACCCCTTGCAAAGATGGCGCTGGCGTTCCTTATACCACATTAAAATACACTACCTATCAATGACGTCATAATCCTTCCCCTTGACTCCTATTGGACATGAAGACTTAACCAGGGGCTATACTTCCTTTAATCAGTGATGTCCATTCTAACTCGGCTTTTAAACTGGCCGGCGCCACCTTCTGTAAAGTAGAAATGTAAAATTGTTCCCTATAATTCAATAACTTCCTAACAGATCCCCCCCCCCCCCCCCTCCTCACCTGGGCCAACATGTTCTATTATTCTCCATCTTATATCTTCAACAGTGTGATGGTACTGCAACCAATGCTCCACCAACGGTGCTTGAACCGTCTGAGTGGTAATTCTAGATTTTTGCTCAGTAAGATGCACCTTGATGGGTTGTGCGCTCCTCCCTATATAAATCAAATCACAGGGGCATATTATACTGTAAACTACATTACTCGTGTCACAGGTTGTCATATCCCTAATTTTCAAAATCCTGTTTCTGCTTGGGACTGGCCAAGCATAGCCTGTAATCGCTGTTCTACACCATTGACAATGCCCCCATTCCAACTGTCCCCCTCTTACATCATTAGATCGAGAGTAAAGAAATTTTTGGGGGGCTAAACATTCCCCCAATGTTTTACCCCTTGTATACGATATCCATGGAAACTCTGGGAAACAGGGATATAATTGCAATATGTGCCAGTGTGTTTTTATGATCCGCACTATCTTCTGGCTTATCTCAGGGAAAAGGAAGTATGCACGTCAGACATTCCAACTCATGTCGTGCGCTTTCTTTTGGTACACCATCTTTTAATAAAAGGGGGCGTTGGGCATACCGGGCCCGCAAGTATGTTTTTCTAATGGCCGATTTAGGGTAACCTCTTACAGTGAATCGTTGTTTTAATTCTGTAGATTGAACTTTGAATCCTTGTAGAGAGGAGCATACACGTCTCACCCTTAAAAATTGACTAATCAGGAGATTATATTTTTTAGCCCCCCCCCAAAAAAATTTCTTTACTCTCGATCTGTGTAGGGATGAGAGGATGAGACAGTGTGTTTTTTCTTTGTTTAGTTTTAGTTGAAATGCATTTGCCTAATTAACATCAGTTTGACTACATCAGCACGCATGTTGCCTCCTGAACTAGAGCCTTTGAGCATTCTGAGCTCACTATTGCAGGCGTTAGTTCAACTCTAATCACCTCTAACACCCACATTTGGTTCTGAGCATCGGCCCCTAAGGTTACAGAATACCAATTAGGGCAGTTACGCACAGAACTACAAATTAGTACCTGTTTACTTCAATTATTGCCAATTATTGGTCATTACCGCCAATTAGCACCTAAATTAACTTACGTTATGAATGTAACTGCCGTTATACTATAACCTGCGTGTAGAATTTTGTGCACTTAAGCAAGAAAATGTGCCCACAAGATTATAGAATTAGGGGACTAATGGGGGGGAGGGGTTATTACAGAATTCAGTCTGTCCTAGTATGACAATATTTATATTCTTACTTAAACTATTATAAAGAGATTATTTGGCATATTTTATGTTGTTATTTTATGTTTGCTTCTCTGTTGTAAAAAACAATTGTTCAGTGTTAATCATGTGGTAAAATTACCCTGTGATGACAAATTGCCTATAAATTAAGAGATATGCCAGGGGTATAAGGGGGTAGGGGGTAAGAAAGAAGACTAAATAAAGCTAGGGCAAATGGATTCTCAAGCACCAATTTAATACCTATCTTATTTGTTCTAGGTCTGTAACAAACTACATAAAGCTAGAGCAAATTGCTTTGAGATTCTTTAAACAAGCAATTAATTAAGTTTTCTTTTTAATTGAGTATCAATAAACCCATGATCTCCCTTCTGTCCCAAGCTTCTGTCTGTTTACCTGTCTTATCTAGATTGTAAGCTCTTTGAGCAGGGACTGTCTTTTTGTGTATGGTGTACAGCGCTGCGTATGCCTTCTAGCGCTATAGAAATGATAAATAGTAGTAATTCAAAATATATATAGCCATAATGTTATATAAATCAACATATGCGTCCAGCTTCTCCTACATAAGTATGCAACTATGGAATGCGGTACAGTATGCCATAAAAACAATGCATGACTTAAACTTCCGAAAATCACTAAAAACCAACCTGTTCAACAGGGCATACCACAACAATCCATCCTAAATTCCAGTCAACCAGAAACTTATACCAGAACCAGACATAACTGAACTCTCCATACCTGATTGCCTCATCAACTTGTTACGAAAGAACTTTAACGCTACACCACTCTATTTCTTATCCCGATAATGAATTCTCTATACCTGACTGCTAATCTGCTCGTTCAATTATGAACATTTAATGCAATACTAATTTGTATTTCCTCATGCCGGAAATGGCGATCGCCATTACAGAATAATGTAAGCTACATTGAGCCTGCAAATAGGTGGGAAAATGTGGGATACAAATGCAACAAATAAAATAAAAATAAAATAATAGGCTAGATTCTGAATATGGCACCGAAAATTTGACTCTGAAAAAATGAGCGCTAAGTGCTATTCTATAAACAGTGCTCCAAGTTAGGTGCCATTTACAGAATGTTTGGCACCAGCATCCATGCTTGGTTTGGGCACGAAGATTTACACCAAGTGAAACCTGGTGTAAATCCTCGTGCCTAAGTTAGAGGTGTGAATTGGCCTTATTCTGTACCACTGTGTGCAAATTCCAGAGATGCACCTGCCCCTCCCATGGACATGCCCCCTTCTCAGATCCATGCAGAAAACTTTACACGCATATCTTTATATAAGAGCGACTATAAAGATGCATGTGTAAATACTAATTATTGACAATTAGTGCCAATAATTGATTGTTTGTGCCCAATTATTGACACTATTTGCCTCATTATGCAATTAAATTGCACGCGCACATTGGGCGCGCAATTTTGAGCACCATATATAGAATTAGGGGGGAAATGCAAAGAAAATGCACCATTCAAAGGTAATTACAAAAACTTAATAAATCAAGTGGAATTAGAAAAGGTACAGAGGAGGGCTACGAAAATGATAAAGGGGATGGGATGATTTCCCTATGAGGAAAGGCTGAAATGGCTTAGGCTCTTCAGGATGGAGAAAAGATGGCTGAGGGGAGAAATTATAGAGGTATATAAAATACTGAATGGATTGGAACGGGTAGACGTAAATCGCTTGTTTACTATTTCCATAAATACTAGGACTAGGGGGCATGAAATGAAGCTCCAAAGTAGGAAATTTATAGTGAATCGAAGAAAATATTTCTTCACTCAGCTTGTAATTAAATTCTGGAATTCATTGCCAGAGAATGTGGTAAAAGCAATTAGCTTAGCAGGGTTTAAAAAAGGTTTGGATAGCTTTCTAAAAGAAAAGTCCATAAGCCATTATTAAAATGAACTTGGGAAAATCCACTGCTTATTTCTGGCATAAGCAGCAGAAAATGTATTGTACTGTATTGGGATCTTGCCAGCTAGGTACTTGTGATCTGGATTGGCCACTGTTGGAAATGGTATACTGGGCTTGATGGACCTTTGGTCTGTCCCAGTATGGCAACACTTATGTACTAAGTATCCCATCTCATAATCATAGGTGCTGTAGCCCACATTATGGAAGCCCAAAGGACATTGAATCTTAAAAAGGAAAAATAATTTAAAGAAAACAAAACTAGAATTCAATTCTACCCTACCATAAGATCATTCTAAATCCATACTAGGAATTTATTTATTTATTAGGATTTATTTACTGCCTTTTTGAAGGAATTGACTCAAGGAGGCGAGGCGTACAGTAAGAATAAATAAAACATGAGCAATAAACAATTACATCAGTAAAAATATTGAAATAACAATACAAAGTATGGCATAGTATACTACTTACAATGTCAACACAATATGTAATAGAACATTTTAATTGACAGTATAGAGTATAAGCAAAGATGGAACATATAGATTGGTAAGAGAGTAAGTGGAATTAAAAAATAAGTTGACTAATTTAAAGAAAGTTGCACATGAGGTCAGAGAGATGGTAAATATTATTAGGAATATTCGATAAAAGAGAAAATATATATTTACCAACCATAAACATTAACCTAGGAACGTTTACTATTATCCAGAAATATTTGGGATCAAAAAAGCCTTACCCCCCTGTTTACTAAGCCATGCTAGCGGCTGCCATGCACTAATGCCAACACTAATGCCCCCTCTTTACTAAAAGAAAAAAAGCAACACTGGGCCATCAAGAATGAGACAACAGGAGTACTTTATTAAGCCAAAGACCCGACACGGGCCGTGTTTCGGCGCCAAAAAGGCGCCTGCCTCAGGGGTCAAATTGTAGATATGGCAATCGTGCAATGTTTAAGTTGTAAGTGCCTTATAGACAGCCTGTGTAAACTTGCATTAATTTCGCTATAACGCGAAAAAAAGGGGCTCCGATGAAGGAGCCTTCTCCTGTTTGATCCGAAAGGATAAATGGTTGTTTTGTGTCTGATCTCTTCTATATAAAGTGACAAAAAGGCATAGTAAACAGGGGGGGGGGGGGTTAATTCTTTCCTTGCCAACCAATCAAACATTTACATGGGAACCGTAGAAAAAAAGTGTCTCTCAAAGCAAGTGTACGAGCTTTTAATCCAAGATATTTCTTCTGTACAGTTGTGTGGACCTTGCTACATGAGGGAAAATCTGAATTCTATGACCACAAAAAGAAGAATCCTTGTTTTCAAAGAAAACTTTCAATTTCATAACTGTATGCTTCTCAGTAGAGAATGTAACAAAAAAGGTTGCCCCAGTTTTAATATCATTATTAAAACTTTCAAGGAAATTGGTCAAATCTAAATTAGCTCCACCTAAGGAATCAAGTCCTCCCTTAATAAGATTCTCCATACAGAAGCGATGAGAAATATAATAACTCTGAACAATTACTATTTCCTCAGATGATTACATTTTTAGCAACTCCTTAAAATACTTATTCAAGAGAATCTCTGATGAAAGCAATCCTGTCTGAGGAAAATTCAAAAATCTCAGGTTTTTAGAGCACAGTAAATTTTCTAGTCTCTCCATTGCAATGTGAGGCTATCTTTAATTGCAGTAACTCCTGATGCCTAAAGAGTAGAAATCTGAAGCTCCACTCCTTGGAGTCTCTTATTAAATCAAGACAATTTTAGTGTCCATATCCTCTCATTTTTGAACAGTTTATTGAGTAAAGGTCACAGCTTCTGAACCTGAGATCTAATTATAGACTTAAGTCATGGTGACCACAGCCCAAATATAGGTAATGTCTTGTTCTGGTATACGGGAGGGATTCCCTCAGTAGCAACAAGGGAAACAGGCTTAGGCATAGGAATACGTGGAGATGACACCAGGGGTGGACTGACCATTCGGGGAACCAGACAGTGCCTGAGGGCCCAAAGGCTCTGTCCGGATGCCCAGTGCACCGCTGGTGATCTAGTGGCCTCAGCGTGGGGGAACATGTTCTTTCCTGCCCAACCCGCTGGGCTGCTGCTATTCTCCTCTGCCCGGCACCACTGTATTTTAAAAATGGCGGCCGGGACTCCCTGCAGAAGTCTCACAACACTGTCGAGACCCATGAGATTACCGCGGGAAGTCTTGGCCGCCATTTTGAAAACACGACAGCACTGGCAGGCAGGGGAATAGCGGCAGGGCAGTGGGCAGGAAAGAACATGCCCCCTGCAAAATACCAGGACCCCTCAGATAGGACTGGGGCAACGGGGGCATCAGCTGTGGCAGCAGGGGGGTGTCAGGCAGCAGCCAGGCGGGGGACCCAGACTACCCTCAATGCCTGGGGGCCCAGACCACCCTCTCTGCTCCTGGATGACACCAACGCCAAACCATTGGATGCAATCAATCCTTCCCTCTAGAAACTGGACTACTAACCTGAGGAGGCAAGGAGGAGCTAGGCATTGGGGGGGGAGGGGGTTCTCTCTGGCAAGTTTATAGAACCTTCTTCAGGAGAGAAGGATAAAGTCACATGGCTGCTAACAGAAGCAAAACACTTATCTCAAGAAGTGATGCGGTGTAATCCTGAGCACACTAATCACATCTCCGAAGAGCAGTCCCGAATTGGATCATTTCACACTCAGCTTCTTCTGGAGACGGAGACTCCACTGTATTTGCGTTTCTCAGCACTGTCTTTCAGCATGCATGCTGAAACAAACATATGGAGGAAAGAAAAATAAAAGAAATGAGAGGAAGACTGGAAAATAATTCACAAAAGGGAAGGAAAGTGAAGGCAGAGAGGAAACATGAGAAGACCAAGAATAAGTAGAGATAGACAAACGAAAACTATAGACACAAAGCCTGGAAAATTGTTTAAGTTTAGTAAAGATTTCTATGCTAGCTGGGCTGGGTCAAGAATAGGGAATATCTGGTATGTTGCCCTTCTCCTCCAGCCCTATGGTCACCAGGATAAATAATTTATTTTACTGGAGGGATGTGGGGGAGCAGGAGGGAGTTGTGGCTTGTGTGATGTCATGGTCTGAAAATAATCTCAAAAATTGCTCCACTGTGGCAACCCACAGAGGACCTATAGTCAAGTCACAAATTGAAAGAGAAATGGAGAGGAACATTATTTCCCTTTTTCACAAAAAAACAAAACAATTATCCTCCTGTTACATCCCATGGGAGACAGTGGGGGTTATGCTGCATCGGCCCAAAGAGATAGCATGGCAGCAGCGGAAGAGGCGACAGGAATGATGGGTAGAGTTTGGAAGGGGGCAAGGCAGGGGTGTAGCCAGACTTCGGCAGGAGGGGGGTCCAGAGCCCAAGGTGAGGGGGCACATTTTAGCCCCTCCCCCCGGGCACCACCAATCCCCCTGCCATTTTTGACCCCCTGCCACCACTACCTTTGACCCCCCCCTGGCCTCAACCCTTTCGACCCCCCTTCCCGCCGTCGGGTACCTTTGCTGGCGGGGGTCCACAACCCCCGCCATCTGAAGTCCTCTTCTCTAGCGCAGCCGCGTTGCTGATCTGCAAGCAAGGCTTCTGTTTTTGTGAGTCTCACGTCCTGCACATTGTATGTTGTAATTACAGGACGTCAGACTCAAAGAAACAGAAGCCTTGCTTTTAGATCAGCAACGCGGCCGCACCGAAGAAGAGGACTTCAGCTGGCGGGGGTTGGGGACCCCCGCCAGCAAAGGTACCCGATGGCTACGGGGGCGGAAGGGGGGTCAAGAGGGTCAGAGGCGGAGGGGCCAGGGCCAAATCTACGGAGGCCCATGCCCCCGTGGCCCCACGTAGTCTCCAAACTATACATGTTTCTTGATTTGGTTTCCCTCTTGATTCAGCTACTGAGCACCGGCTTTCATTCTCTCTCCTAGCACTGCTCTACCAATCACACACTCCCAAAGCTCGGTGCCAGCTTTGGAGTGCGTGATCTAGGTGGCAGTGCAGGGCACCATGGATAAGGGGTCATTGCTATAATGGTGCGCCACCTTCATATCCTTCTAAATCATGAGGGTAAGTCTATAACAGGATGCCTAGCATAAAATAATAAGCAGGCAATTATTTCAAGCCTATTCTATAAAGGAAAATAGGTGCCTTCCTTTCTTTACAGAATACTAGCACAAGTGACAGAACATTTCCCTACATTTAGGGGCGAATTCAGTAAATGGTGCCCAAAGTTAGACAGCGGGACAATCTGCGCTAAACTAGCGCTCTGTAGAGTTTCCGTTGCAGAATACTAGCTTAGGGACTCTTTTGCTAAGCTGCGATAAAAGAAGCCCTGCACTAGCGGCAGTGGCTGTTTTTGCTGCACGCTAGGGTCCCTTTTACCGCAGTGGGTAAAAATGGCCAAAAATGAAATGGCTGTGCAGTATGTTCGCACTTGCCGTGCAGCCATTTCGGGGGGGGGGGGGGGGGGGGGGGGTGGTAAGGGCTCTCGTGCTAACCCGGCAGTAATAAGACATAAGACATAAAACATAAGCATCGCCACACTGGGACAGACCAAAGGTCCATCTAGCCCAGCACCCTTTCTCTGACAGTGGCCAAGGTCACAATCACCCGACAAGATCCACGGAGCAAAGCATTTTGTACTGCTTGTCCCAGGAATAGTGGATTTTCCCCTACATCCATTTAATAACATTCTAAGGCCTTTTCCTTCAGGAAGCCGTCCAAACCTTTCTTAAACTCTGCTAAGCTAACTGCCAGAAATGCTGCGCAATGGGAGTGGAACTACCGCCGGCGCCCACGTTGGGCCAGTGGTAGTCCCAGCTTACCACGCGGCAAACCTGCGGTACGCTTACCACTGCTTAGTAAAAGGGCCCCTTAGCACGGATCTTGTGCCTAACTTTGGGTGTGAACACTTTAGCCTGCTGAAACCTGGTGGAAATGCTGGAATGCAAATGACAATCCTATATAATAAAAAGCATCTCCAACGTTCTGAAGCTGACTCCGTGAAAGTGAAGCCTTGAAGCATTCGTACTCCTGCTGTATCCATCTCCTGAATTGACGTCACATACTTCCATGTTTGTCACAAACAGCAAAGACCAATCACTGGAAGGGAACGCTGTAGAGTTGCCAGGCAACGGAATGCGACGTCACACGCATGAGGGTGTCGTCATCCCTCCCTCCCTCCCTCCCAGTTCCAGGCCCCCTTCCTCCAAATTTTAAAAGTCATCTTCACTTACGAAGTCGGGTTTACGGCAGCATGCAGGCTCGACCCTTCTCTCTCAACTCTGGTCCCACCCTTGTGGAAACAGGAAATGAGGGCAGGACCAGAGCTGAGAGAGAGAAGGGCCGAGCCTGCACGCCTTTTACCGCTGCTGATGGCCGCCGTAACCCCGACTTGTTAAGTGAAGATGACTTCTAAAATTCGGAAGGAGAGGGGTGCTGGAACTGGAAGGAAGGGAGGTACGACGACCCTGGAACTGGGAGGGAGGGGGGGAACCTGAAACCTGGTCCCCTGGAACTTGGAGTGTGGGGACAACCCTGGAACTCGGAGGGAGGGAGGGGATGACCCTGGAGCTCGGAAGGAGGGGGAGGATGACCCTGGAACTCGGAGGGAGGGAGGTAGGGGACGACCCTGGAACTCGGAGGGAGGGGGATGACCCTGGAACTCGGAGGGAGGGAGGGGGGACCCTGGAACTGGAAGGAAGGGAGGGAGGGGGGCCCATGGCGCACACACTCATTCTTACACACACACTCTCACTCAGTCTCACTCTCTGTCACACACACACACTTGCACATTCACTCTCTCACACAGTCACTCTCACACACACTCAAACATACACACTCCGAGGAAAACCTTGCTAGCGCCCGTTTCATTTGTGTCAGAAACGGGCCTTTTTTACTAGTATTCTATAACATCATGTCTAAATTCCGAGAAGACCCCTGACACACTATACCCTCTAACCTGAGTAGGAGTCCTCCACCTACAACCCTGCCAGTGGGGGTGCTGTTTCACTATCACATTTCCAATAGTGATGGACAGGCAAGCTCTGCCAAACCTCAGGTAAGCTGCCTGTCTCTTAACGATTGAAAACACAGTGTAATCCCCTGCTAGGTTGGGATTACTGAGAAGAGTAAATCCCTGTAGGGAGTCACTGTGAGGAGTGACTGGGAGGTCTGTGATTGGAAGGAAGCCCAGCCCAAGGGAAGTACTTTGGAAACAAAATGCAGACAGATAGTGCCCTAGTTCTAAAGAGTAACAAGAGGAGAAGAGACTAGGAGGAGATAAAGAGGAGTGTTTGCCCTTTAGAGGGGTCTTTGGTTGCTTGCAAGCTCCTGCCAAGTGACCCAAAGAAAGAGAAAGGGGAGCCTGAAGCACCACTGTAAGATGGGCTAGTAATGAGGTGCAGTTATTGCCCCACTCACAATAACTGGTGAAGGAGCAGAGCTTCGGGCAGATTTGGGAGTCCAGCCTGTAAGCAGGGTTCAGAGCCGGATGTAGCCTGCTCAAGGCCAGGTGCTGCCCAACCGTGGAAGGAGGACAGCCATAAAGGATTGTGCCTGATGGTAGCGGAGTGAGTCGGAGGAGAAGAGAAAAGTCCTGGGGTTATATCTGGTGAACAGGATAGGTATGAACAGGAGTTGCTTGTGAATGTGAAAAGTTCTAACAAATAAAGAAAAGAATCTCCTGTACATACACCCAGAAAGAAAGTGGTATAGGTGTTCCCCATGGAACAACAGAAGTATGAGATTGATTTAAATAAGAGTTTATATAAGTGACTGAAGTGAAGAATCATTGAAGTTGAAAACTGTCTGTTGCGGAAGTTACAATAGAGTTGAATTTATTAGTAAATCTTTCGGAGTACGGTGTGGTTCCTGGACTAGGGAGCTGAATAGAACCTGGAACTGGAAAAAGTGTCTCCCAAACCCCCGGATCGCTATTCCGGACCATTGACCCACCCCAGCTCGACTGTAAGTGGATTGGAAATAAGGTATGTGGTAAGAGCGGCCTGAGAGTGAGCGAAGACTGTGAAGTACGTGAAAGGATTTTTTCTTCTTTTATGGCCCAGGGCCGAAGCTAGAGCACAGGTGAGACCTGGCAGCAACCCAGTTGGAGGACTTCTGTACAGCTTTGAGGGAACAGTGCCCTGATCTGCCCATGCCTCTCCTATGGCCATGCCCCCTTCCGAATTGCGTGCCGTAAAATTTAGGACATATCCATGCATAACAGCAAATGAGTGCCAATTAACACTGATTATCAATGGCTCATTAACTAATTAGTTTGCTTAAGGATCTGAGATCTGTGCCCAACTTTGGGTGACCTATACAGAATCTGGGGGTTAATGTTCATGCCAAGATGTTAGCAAGAATGCACGTAAATCTCCACCCACGTGCACATCTGCTGGGAAAGTACATGTCATCAAAGCATGGCGAATGTTTTTCTGCTAGCTGGTATTCTGTAAGAGCTGATTTATACCAGAAACTAGGTGATTCCTTATAGAATGTGTACTGAATTGAGCAACCCCCTCCCAATCATTTTAAAAAGCTGGCTCCTATGGGTCCAATAAATGGGTATATTTACATAAACCTTTGCCAGCCCCCTCTGATGTATTTCCAAGGGTAGGGTCACTTGTGCTTGCCCAGAGACTGACCAGAAGATTTTCCATCTTTGCTCTGTATGCATAGGAGGAGATTGACAATCAACAAATTGTTTTGTACCCACCTCAGGGTACCCTCAGCACCATGCATAGGTGCCAACATTACATGTTGAGTGAAGAAACACGAGTGAAGATTTGTTTTAAATGTCCTACTTTGTAGCTTCATTACATGCCTCCTAGTCCTAGTATTTTTGGAAAGAGTAAACAAGCGATTTACATCTCGAGTAAATGTGTCGAGTCATGTATAACTTTGATTAAAGTTTGATAGCAACATCCAGTGACTGAGTTGATTTGTTGTCTTCACTGTGTTCTGTTTGCTGTTTTAGCCTCAGCATGTAGCACATAACTAGTTGCTAAAAGCTTCACTAATTCCTGTTCAAAAGTTAATGGTGTGCAAATTGTCATTCCTCCTAACCAATCCTTAATATGGCACACTTAAGTATACAGATCTGCATTTGGAACTGCCACACATGAGAAAAAATTAGAGGGAGCATTGCTGATGACCACCCCTCTTTTCTGTTTTCGTGGTTGATAGTTCATTTCCCCATAAAAACTATTTGGCCCTTGGCTCTCTGACTCTTGGATGTAAGAATTAGCATTATATTGTTTTGGTTAGAGACTACTTGGCATACCTTTGACTTTTTTTTCCTAGTTTTTCAAATCATCTTGCATCTTATCTACTGCCTCTGACACGTTTAGTCTATTGCAAATGTTCAAATCATCTGCAAACAAATGTAAGCCTTCTGACCTGATGCTGATGGTCATTCAGTAAGAGTTGGTGGCAGTAGTGGGATTAGGTTAAGTCTGTAGGTGGCACAGCTTTGTATGCTCAGTGCTGAAAGTTCCTCAGGGAGAGTAGATGCTGGTGGTAATGATAGGATTGGATGGAACCCAGGTCGATTGAAGTAAAGATCAGGGACGGTAGAACATCTTTATGCTTGGGAGGGCCAAACAAGCCAAATTCTGTTCCTGCCTCCATCTGTCTAGTTACTGATGTGATGTGGGGCAAAATTGGTAGGGCCACAGTACACCCCATTCCACTGCCTATGTAACAGAGAGGTGCTCTCTCTGCCCTTTTAGATTTCTGCTGCTTTCCTCCCTGCTCTAGGAAGTTACAGGGTTGGCTTAATCACTAGGCAAACTAGGTAGTCACCTAGGACAGCAGATGCTGGGAGATAGCAAAGAGGAGCTGCAATCCAAGCAAAACAATAGGTCTTGATGGTCAGACAAACTCAAAGACTCATCTGCACCTATTTTTGTCCACAGGATAAACAGTCATTTACCTGGGTAAATGGCTTTTGGAAAACACCCTCATCATTCAAAATAAAGTTTAATATTTTAATATTAATAGTGTCCATCTATGCATTTTTACATGATTATTCTGGGATGGGTGAGGTTGGTATAATCATGATTGTTGAGATTAATTATGAAAATCTCAGGGAAGAGGTGGATAGGTTAGGAGAATGAAAGATAATTGAGGAGGGGAATGCAAGGCTGAAAATTGGCCCTGGGGTGTCTATTTTGTTTTCTTTTTTGGGAAAGGGGGTAGAATTTGATATACTGCCTTTCTGTAGTTAAAATCAAAGCGGTTACATATTATACCCTTCCACTGGTCCTGAGAGGTTGGAGTGGACAGGGGTCTCTTGTCTCCCTTAGGTAATAGCCCCCCATTAGCCTGGTTCCCCTTACATAATGGCCTTTCCTTATTCTGACAAACAAGAGATCTATGTAAAAGGCTGTTATGGGATAATGCTGCTGGCCTGCCTATGTGAGTCGTGGCACTCAGAAAACTAGTAGCAGAGAGATTAGCTTGGGACTGAAGCAGCCTGATCTGATTTTGTCCCATTGCATGCATGGGCTTTAGTCACATCAGGGAGCCTACACTAGAGCTCTTCTCGTAACTGATTAGCACTGCCTCTTTAAGAGCCTCCCTCCCTGCTGCCAGGGGCGCGGTCCTCTCTTAAAGACACAGCACAGCCGCATCCCTCCTTCATTCACCGTGCAAGCAGCATCAGCATCTGCATCTCACCACTGCCTCCCTGCATCCTCACCGCTCCTGCTGCAAAGCTTCAGAGCACCTCATCTCTGCCAGGTGAGACCCAGTCTGCGTTGTGCTCCAGGGACCAGACCTCTTTCTGTGTCACCTGGGTGGCCAATACAGGCGGATCTGCCGCTTACACCTTTCTAACACTCTCTTGAGTCTGTATAGATTCACTTTCTGTGACCTGCAGCTAAGGCTCACTCACATCTTTCAAGGAACTATCACAAGACTAGTGGTTTGATCGTCGTTGGCGTGCATTTAATAGACACATAGACATTCCCATAACCGTGCACATGGACATATCCAGAAGCTCACTCAAAAGATATGAACATTGACATACATAAATATGTCACGTACACAGTGACAGTCACAGAGACACACAGATGGGGACAGCCACTTTCAGTGTATTTCTTTTTCTATTTCGTCTGCTGCTGCTTCTGTAGATAGATATCTGTCTGCTTTCCAGGCAGACCTTCCTTTCGGCACTGCTGCCCTCCATGGGTTATCTCTAGTGATGATGGGGCAGGGAATAGCCAGAAAAATATCCAGGCAGAAGAATCCAAGCACAAAGTTTGCTCCCCAGGCACTGATCTCCAGAATACCAGTGTGAGAGCCTCGGGAATCAGGCAATTCCAGGAACACTGAGATGTTACAAGACAGTTGTTTTATGTTAGAATTATTTCTTACTTCCTGCTGTGCCCACATATAGGTTCTGGTTAGAGCAGAGGGAGGGGGGAGGGACAGGACATTACAACCACTGTCCTGCTTCCCTTGAGAAGAAACAATAGGGGAAGTTGTTGGGGGTAAGGACACACACATGCTTGATATTTTCCCCAGTAGCAACAAGCAGTGGTTGGGGAGGGGGAAGACTTCCAGGGTGGTATGAGAAGTAATATAAAGGTAAGTGTGTTGGGGGGGAGGGAGTCTTGGCAATGGATAGTGCTTCTCATTGCTTCTCCATACAGAGTCCATGAAAAAAAATGTATCGACCTGATTCAGAAGCCTCATATGAGTAAAGCTGTGAGGGGGTATATAAGGAAGCTAAAAACTGGGGTCTCTGGGAGAGAGAACCCTTATCGATTTGCCATCCTGTAGTGAAGGCGGTGAGGTTCTTCCACCTTGGGAAGGATGGGATTGCGAGAAGAGGTTGACCTCTCAGCTGTACTGGCCAAAAGTTTTGTGTGTTCTGGAGTGGAAGCCATAATTCTTCCTCTCTGTAAGAAAGTGATGGCATTTCTCCCCTCCCCGGAGAGGATATAAATCCCTGCAGCTCCTTCTGCTCTGGCCTGTGGGCTGGGAGTTTATGCAGAGGTCTGGTAAAGAGAAGGAGCTTTTTAGAAAAGCAAAACTCTGATAAGAAACACTTTACAGGGGGTTACTGTGGGGTGGGAAAGATTCAATCAGTGTGAGAAAGGTTTGTCATTAGAGGGATTTGTTCAAGAAAGAGGCCGTCACATTTGCATGGTGGAATCAGAAAGAGGAACCCAGAGAGAGACAGAGTGAGGGATAACGGAAAGAGCTTGAGACTTCTGATCATACTGTCAGAGTGCTTCTTAGCTGCAGTGTGTTTATTTATTTATGTATTTAACAAATTTATAATCTGCATTATCCATAAAGTCTAAGCGGCAGTGAATCCTCACTCAGCCTATGTAACCAGTGAAACAGAAATGTCAGGCTCCTGCACAGAGACCCAATACTCTGACTCTCCTATAGGAAGAGGGGGCTCTGGAGACCCTAGGGGCTGCATTTCCCCACGTTTCCCAGTTATACCTTGCCCTTGCTCTAGTGTGGTAAGCACAAATTTCATCACAGAGAAAAGCTCAACATGCCTACTGCCCTCAGAAACAGGTAACCCTGTATAGAGGATACACTCCCTTTGCAATGAAAGCAGAAGCATGGATGGGATAACATAGTAACATAGTAAATGATGGCAGATAAAGACCTGTACGGTCCATCCAGTCTGTCCATCAAGATAAACTCATTTTACATGGTACGTGATACCACAGACGTATACCCAAGTTTGATTTGTCCTTGCCTTTCTCAGGGCACAGACCGTAGAAGTCTACCCAGCACTGTTCTTGTACTAAGTTCTGAAGCTAATGTCGAAGCCCCTTAAAATTTACACTCCAGCCCATCCCTATCTATTCAGACACAATCAGGGCATAGACCGTAGAAGTCTGCCCAGTCCCCATTTTGTTTCCCAATTGCCGGTGGCACCACCCAATCTCCGCTAAGATTCCGCGGAACCAAGGGATGGGGGTAATAGCAATGCTGCAAGTGGCAAAAGAGGCAGTCCTCTCGCAAATTATGTGCTGTTACACAAGGTGGGGTTATGGAGGGGCAGGAGGGACCCTAGATCATTTTTCCATTCCTTCCTTGCTTTGAATAGCCATCAAAACTTTCGCTGCTATGTCTATGGTATTATCTATTGCAGCCTCCCAGCCAGTCAGGTTTTCAGGACCACAATGAATATTCATAAGATAGATATACATACATTGTCTCCCCTGCATATCTCTCATGAATAGTCACTGCAAATATCCTGAAAACACAACAAGCTGGAGATCTGCCAGGGCAGGTTGAGAACCACTAATCTATTACATATTTGTTGTAGTGTGAATATTAATGAACTTGCATGCAATGGAGGCAGCACATGCAAATCGATATCATGAATATTCATTGTGGATATCCTGAAAACCTGACTGACTGAGAGTCCCCCCAGGACAAGTTTGGAAACCTCTGCTCCAGTACACATTATCTATATTAAGTTTTAAGTTTATTAGTCCATGATGTACTGCCAAATCAGTAGCCTTTCTAGGTACTGTACAAAATTGAAAATTGAAAAGTACTCCATTTACAAATAGGAAAGAGATAGCAAAATAGTAAAAGTAATACGTTTATGTTTATACAGTGCTTTGACAGTGACCCACTCAGACCCACCTAGACATCCACAAAAATTAAATTAAATATTAAAAGCATTATTGAATCAAAAAGTTTTCAACTTCTTTTTAAAAATATCTAATGAACATTCCTCACAGATAAGTTGTGGCAAACTATTCTACAAAGTGAGGCCTGTAACACTAAAGTCCTATAATTTGGTAAGAAGGAATTTCTAGACTGATTCTATAACACGGTGTGCATAAATTCTAGTGCACGCAGTCAAAAGGGGGCATGGCCATGGGCGTGGAATGAGTGGGTTGTGGGCGTTTCAAAAAATGATGTGCACTATTATGGAATACACCCATTCTGCGCCTAACTTAGGCATAGGTATTTAGGCCTGGTTTTAGGTGGCCTAAATGGGTGCACCTAAATTTTAGTTGCTAGAATGGCGCGTGAGCATATTCTATAAACTATGCCTAACTTTAGGCGTAATTTATAGAATCACGCCAAATGCATGGTTTTTCAGTGCCGATTTTGTAAAAAGATTTCTCACTGAGCAAATCATTTTTTAGTTTATAATAACATCGTTGAATGATATTAGTAATATGATCCTGACAATCTAGATATTGATCCAAAATGACCCCTAAACCTTCACTGTCTGCTGGAGAGTAAATATGGTGCCAGCTATCTCAAGTGGGACTTGCAGATCAGTAGTCCCTTTCCATGAAAAAAGAATACCACATGATTTTTCCGGGCTGAGTTTAAATCTATTTAAGTCTATTGACAATTAGCCAAAGGGTGATCTGAATAAGTTTTCTGTTCAGAGAATTGATTTCTAGAGAGGAATTAATGTCTATACTAAAGAGAATTTGAATGTCATCTGTGTAAACATATGGAGTTAGACCACGTAATTGAATCAAAGTAAGAAGGGGGACGACAAATATTAAATAGAAGTGGTGCTAGTAATGATGCATGAGGGACACCACATGAGAATGAAAAAGGCCTACAGTATGAGTCTTTTAATAAAAGAGCGCAAGATCTACCTATAAGGTAAGACTTGATCCATTTTAAGGCTACGTCAGCAACGCCTACATCATACAGTCGATTCAAAAGAAGGTTATGATCAACAAGATTAAATGCTGCACGTAAGCCCAATGAAATCATCACTACAGATTTATCACGATACTGTATACAATTAGTAATCCCAACAAGAGCTGTTTCCATACTGTGACCTTGTCTGAATCCTGCTTGATTAGGATGTAACATATTGGTTTGATCAACAAAATGTCCTAACTGTTCAAAAACAATAGATTTGGTAAGCTTGGAAATGAATGAAAGATTTGAGATCGGGTAGAAATTTGAAATTGTGGAAGGACCCATAGTCAGATTCTTAAACTGCATTATACGATAGCTATCTTATCTCTATTACCTATGTCAGTGGTTCCCAAACTTTCTCAGTTCATGACGCTATTAGTGTTTAAGTCATTTTTCATGGTGCCCCTAGGCCACACATTTCCTTTCAGGTCTTCTTCTCCCCCTGCCCCCTGCAGTGGCATGGACTCCTATCTTTGCTGGCGAGGATGACCAACCCCACCAGTTAAAGCAGTCTGCTGCCCGAGCCCCAAGCTGAGCATGTACAGGAGTGCCAATGTCAGCGGCTGAAGCATGCCGCCAACTTCATCAGGCAGCATGGAGCTTGGGGGTTTGGCAGTGAACTGCTTCAGCTAGCGGGGCTTGGGCATCCCCGCCAGCCCTTCTATGGGTGTCACAATTTTAAAGGGGTCTTAAAATATGCTCTGGCTCTCCCAGGCTGGCGTTAGGGGTGAGCAAATAGGTCAATTGCCCTGGGCCCCCATGTTACAGGTGGTCCCAAACCTGCCTGAATTTGAAATAGAGATGGTCTGCAAGCAAGCTTTGGGGCCCCATCCCTAGCATCTGCCCTGGGACCCATCATGTCTAGCACTGGCTCTGGGCTCCCCTGTGAGTTTGCTGTGGTGCCCTGGGGCACTACTGATCTATATATTGTGTTAACAATAGAGTTATACATCCATCCTTCCATCCATTCACTATGCATCATCTCTCCTTCCAGCCACCCATCTACCCTTTCATTAATCTATCCATCCATCCATCCATCTAATCTGTTTTCCATCTCTCCTGGAACCACCCTGTCATACAGCTGCAATGAGTAGGAAGGTGGTGCGATCCAGCAAGTTCCGGCATGTGTACGGGCAGCCGGTGAAGGCGGACCAGTGCTATGATGACATCAGAATCTCACAGACCACATGGGACAGCAACTTCTGTGCCGTCAACCCCAAGTTCCTAGCCATGATCGTAGAGGCCAGTGGAGGAGGGGCCTTCATGGTGTTACCACTTTCCAAGGTAGGACGGGAGAGGGGAAGAGACAGAAACATAGAGGGATAGGGAGAAACAGACAAAAAAGCACAACATATTCGTACACATATACGGATGGTAGGACCAGCTGAGGCAGTGAGTGCTGAGAGCAGTAGCATAGCTATGGGGTGCCTTGGGAGCCTGGGCCCCCCAAATTGGACCCTGGTTTGGCTGGCAGGGGTCCCCACCCCCCACCAACTGAAGCCTTTCTCCAGCACTGTTCTCTGTGCATTGCCTACTCTGCTTCCCCTCACGTCGTGTGCATGCTTGGTTTTAGTGAAACTGAGCAAGCGCAAAAACCAAACATGCATGCAACGTGAGGGGAAGCAGGGCAGGCAATGCGCAGACAACAGCACTGGAGAAAAGCTTCAGCTGGCAGGGGTTGGGGACCCTCACCAGCCAAGGTATGTGGAGTTGCAGTGGGGCAGGGGTTGCGGCAGGGAGGCAGGCCAAACTGTGCCCCCCCCCCCAACTTTGGGCTCCGGACCCCCCAAACATTGAGGTCTGGCTACGCCCCTGGCTGAGAGGTCTTCTGTGTTA
Source organism: Microcaecilia unicolor (assembly GCF_901765095.1). Classification (NCBI taxonomy): domain Eukaryota; kingdom Metazoa; phylum Chordata; class Amphibia; order Gymnophiona; family Siphonopidae; genus Microcaecilia; species Microcaecilia unicolor. The sequence continues at coordinate 102,638,845 of NC_044037.1, read as the reverse complement.
TACAGCATGATGCAGGGATTCTTAGAGTGTATTCGGAAGAGCCCTTCTCCTGCCTCAGTACAGCCCTGAGCTGATGACCAGTGTTCCTGTGTTTCTGCTTACTGTCCTCAAAGCAAAGGTTCATTCACTTCATGATTTCTCCTGTGCTTCATTCACCCCACCTCTCCCCAGGAGTTGCTGTAAGGTACTGGAGAGCCAATAAAAGGTTATTAAAGACAGCATTCAAGGATGTCCCCATTGGCTTCAGTGCATCCCTAAACAGTGGCTGCTGGAAAAAGGCAGCCCTACACATATCCTCATGGGCAGAGTTTGGGCTCTGGGCTAGTTGGACCCAGTAGAGCAGTTCACACAAACTGAACACTCAGGGAGGAGGAGGGGAGGCTGTGGAAGGGTTCTTTTTTTTTTTTTCTCCTTTTTGCCTTAAAAGGGAGTATTGTGGGGAAGCAAGACAGGAAGAAGCCGCTGCCTCCTCCTCCTCTGATGTGAGAGAGGAAGTGGCTGTGGCTTCTGCTAGTCCTAAGGTGCTTTCACCATTTTCAGAGTTGTGCCAGGGTGTTTCTGAGCAGGAAACTGAGTGACTCAGTACACAGTGAGAAAAAAAAACAGCACCCCCCCCCCTCAATTCAGATTAAAAGAAAGGTCTTGTGCAGCCACTTCTCAGATGCAGCGCTGTATATAATTTGGACTAATATTTAAGCATTCTTCTGAGCATGAGCTGAATCAATGGCTGTGCAATGTTAGCTGTTTACAGCACTGGAGACACAACTTCACATATCTCTCCCTAAGTTGTGAAGGATATGATGCATTTGTGGTTTAACGGCTCTGCATAACTGCACTTGTGTTGCAGAGGTGATGTGTGGTGAGTGAGGCCAGACGTCAAGCTGTCAGGAACCAGGCTGATCCAGTCCTGGTTTTGCATCACTGTATATAGGACACTGGATTTCAACCCAGTCTTCAGGGCAGGGTCGCCGAGAGGGGGTGGGGGTGGGAGGGAAAAAAGTCCCTGGGCCTGGGCCTCCAAGGGGGGCCAGTGCCGGGGTCTCTCTCTCTATCCTGTTCTTAACGGGACCTGAGTGATCGCGTCCCAACAGGAGCAGCAGAGAAAAAACTCTGGTGCCGCGGCAGGGCCCCCCTTGGAGGCTGGGGAAGACTCAGAGCAGCACCTCCAGTGCTGCTCTTCTGCTCAGCTGAGCGGCTGTTTTTCCTCTCAGGCGCGCATCCTCAATTTTGAAACCGAGCATGCCCTGAGAGAAAAAGCAGCCACAGGGGCAGGCAATCAGCAGAAAAGCAGCGCTGGAGAAAGGCATCTTCTGCTGGCGGGGCCTCGGGATCCCCGCCAGTCAACAAGGCATTTCAATTGTGGCAGCGATCTGGTGGGGGGGGGGCAGCGGTGACGATTGTGGGGTGGGGGGGCGGCAGCTATCCAAGGGGCGGCGGCCGCGATCCAGTGGGCAGCAGCCCTGCCCCAGGCCCGGTTCAGTCTCTCGGCGGCCCTGCCTCAGGGCCCACCCAGCCTGTTATATTGTCAGGATACCCATAATTAATACTGTTTCCTTGGGGCCAGATGCACTAAACTTAATGAGCCATTAACGAGTAAGTAGTAAACTGTGGCATGCACTAAATGCTTCTCTGAGCCATTTTCCGATCACAGTAGCAGTTAACGAAAACAGAGTGCAGATGAGTAAATTAGTACCCCAATGTGTATAAATCGTATTGTAATGAGATGCACTACAGTTTTCCGATTGCCTAACCGTGGAAAATCTAATGGGAGGTCTACACTTCTCGTTGGGGCAAAGGAAAGAATCGGAAGAAAAAAAATGTCATCAGGGACGTCCTTTTTGGACGTCCTTCATTTGTAAAAAACCCCCACTCCAAAGATGTTCTTTTTGGACGTCCTTCACTTATAATAATAATAAAAACCCACTCCAAAAAGACGTCCTTTTTGGACGTCCTTCACTCAAAACAACAACAAAAAAAAGGACGTCATACTTCTTAATTTTTACTGTCACTCTTCTGTTTTAAATCTTCCTTTGAGACATTTTTCCCTTCCTCATCGGCAGCTGAAGAGAGGGCTAATGGACTATTGTGAGGCCCCCCCATGGCCTCTCAGCCAATCACAACTGACACCAGTGAGAGCTAAACGTGCTGTGATTGGCTGAAAGAGACCTGGAGGAGGGGCATAATCGAGCATCCTTGAAGAAAAGCCCGTCCTGCTCGTCAGGGTCGTCCTTTTTTGGTTTAGTGAAGGACGTCCATGTTAGGCACTTTAGAAGGACGTCCCTGACAAGCAGGCCGAGCTTTTCTTCAAGGGTGCTCCTCCAGGTCTCTCTCAGCCAATCACAGCACATTTAGCTCTCAATGGTGTCAGCTAAACATGCTGTGATTGACTGAGAGGCCTTGGGGGGGGGGGGCTCACAATCGTCCATTAGCCCTCTCTTCAGCTGCCGACGAAAAAGGGAAAAATGTCTCAAAGAAAGATTTAAAACAGAAGAGCGAGAGTCCAGGTATATAATTTATATTTAAGATCAGTTGGAAGATTTATAACTATGTAATTATATAGGACTAAAGTCTATACATGGCACCTAAAAAATTGGCACTGAAAAAAACATAGCACTTGGTGCTATTCAATGAAATCTTGATATAAATCTTCTCGCCTAAATTAGGCACAGATCCTCGTTATTCTATAATAATGTGCATAAATTGTGGGAAGACCCCGATCCACCCATGACCCTCCTATGGCCATGCCCCTTTTTGGACCTATGTGTATACATTTTTATTAAATCCAATTAGCACCAATAATTGCTTGTTAAGAAGTCAATTAGTGCTAATTGGCTCATTCAATTGGGCACGCACCCAAATTTGCGCACACAGTTTTTAGTGACTTTTTATAGAATTGGGGGGATAATGTGTGATCCCAGCTCCAGTGGCGTACCAAGGGGGGGGGGCAGTGGGGGCAGTCTGCCCTGGGTGCACGCCGCTGGGGGGGTGCCGCGCACCTGTCGGCTCTTCGTTTTCATGCTCCCCTTGCCCCGGAACAGGTTACTTCTTGTTCCCGGGCAGAGGGAGCATGAAAACGAAGAGCCGGCAGGCGCGCGGCACCCCCCCCCCCCCCCAGCGGCGTGCACCCGGGGGGTTCTTTCACCGGGGGATCAGGGGTTCACCGGGGAGGGTGTCGCGCTGTTCCGGGGGGGGCGGGGCGCATCGGCGATCCGCCCCGGGTGTCAGCCCCCCTAGGAATGCCACTGCCCAGCTCTAACTGATCTCTTGGACTAGAATCTGCTTTGAATTTGAAAGAGGAGATAGCGGAATATAAGACTCGGGTGGGAGGCAGGGAAGAGACAAGGAATTTGTTGCCTGAAGATATAGTAAGTAGTATACAATGTCACACTTTGTATTGTTATTTGAATATTTTTACTGCTGTAATTGTCTGTTGCTTATGTTTTATTCTTACTGTACACTGCCTTGAGTGAATTCTTTCAAAAAGGCGGTAAAAAATCCTAATAAATAACTAAATAGTGAAAGCAGTTTGCACAGTGGGGCTTAAAATAGGTCTGGACAAGTTCCTGAAGGAACAGTTGATAAACCATTATTACAGTAGACTTGGAAAAGCCAGTTCTTATCACTGGGGGAAGTAGCATGAGATCTCACTAGATTTTGGGATCCTGCCAGGTTCTTGTGACTTGTATTGGTCACTGTTAGAGGCAGGATATTGGGCTTCATGGACCCTTGACCTAACCCAGTATGGCAGCTCTTATGTTCTTATATTCTTTGTCAGAAATCCAAAATCTCCCTCCTGGATCTGAGCAGCAATGGCCCTAATGACATCATTGCAGAGCAACCAATCACAGCAGTGATGACATCAATGTGCTACAAGTAGCACTGATGACATCATCTTAGTAAAATCAGTCACCTCACTGACAGTTTGATTGTGGTACAGTGGATGACACTGCCGACTAATGATAACATCAGTTTTTATAGGTTCAGGTAGCCTATTGTATCATCAGCCTGTGACAGCTTTTGGGAAAGGGCTAGGACAGTTCTAGTTATTTTGAAAATTGTGGCTGATTTTTTACTTTTAGAGGCAAGATACAAGAAATCCTATCCAAGAATAAGGCTTTATACTTGCATTTTAATGCAAAGTACTGGTAAACAGAGCTCTCTGGTGCCACAAGCCCAACTGCAGAATTAGCTAGCCAGAAGAATCCCTTTATAACCCTTTCACCTACCCCTGCAGGCTGCCTAGGCAGACCTACCGGAACTTGCATTCCCTACAGTCACTGAAGAGTTAAATCCTTCTAGTCAGACTGACACTTCCCAAGGCATTGTGAGGGAACAATAACTTGCCTGAGGAGAGACAACAAACTGCAAACCCAAACACCATTGCAGAGAGACTGTTCACCTCACTCTGTAACCTGCTGCCTTTAGGAGCCAAGTACCTGTATAGTTTACAGAATACTTTCACTTCCCTGTGTAGACAGATGCCAATAAACAGCATTTACGCACATAAGTTCTAAGCACTAGCCTATAAAATATAAGCCAAGATCGCTTGATGCATAATTGTGAGGGAGGCATACATATCAGCAGGCCATGGGCGTGTCAACCAGCGCAACTTATAGAGAATACTAGTAAAAAAGGCCCGTTTCCGAAACCAATGAAACGGGCGCTAGCATGTGGGTTTTTTTTTGTGTGTGTGTGTGTATGTGTCACAGAGTTATTTTGTGTGTGTGTGTGTGTGTGAGTGTGTGAGGGTGGGGTGTGTGTGCAGGTTGTTGATGTGTGTCTTTTTTTGTTTTGTTTTGTTTTTTTGCTTGGGGGGTTGGGGGATGTGCTGTGCTATGCTGGCAAAGTGTGATGGATTGGTGTGTGGCTTTGAGGGTGTGTGTCTGTTGTATTGTGTGTGTGTGGTTTTGTCTGTCAAGGAGGTTTGTGGAGGGGGGTCTTTCTGTTGGTGAAATGTAAATGTGGTTGTAGAGGGGGTCAGCCTTTGCTGAGTGGTGGATTGTTTTTTCCGGTGTTTTTTTTTTGTGTTGTACTGAGGCAGCAGTGTTGTTTTAGATGGGCGGAAGGTAGAGGAGCACGTTCTTGGTCTGTCGGTATTTTTTGGCCATTTCAGGGCTGCTGTAGGGGAACACTGGAAGAGAAATGTGCTGTGGGAAGCAGCGCCGTCTTTTTCCGTTGGGCTGGGGTTCTGGGCATCCTGGAGGTGGGTGACGGCTTGCCTGAGGATGGGGATGGTTGATTTAAGTTGGCGGAAGGGAGAGGAGCACGGTCTCGGGCCATTGGGTGGTGATCCGGTATGTTCGGTCCATTTCAGGCCGGCTGCAGGGGAATGCTGGAACATGCGCTGTGGGAAGCTGCGCCGTCTTTTTCCGGGTACTCGGGGAATCCCCGAGGTGGGAAACGGCTTGCCTGAGGCTGGGGATGGTTGGGCACGGCCGCTTTGGCAAAAGGGGAAGAGGAAGGGGGTGGAGAGTTACCTGTAGCTGCGTGAAAAAACGGGTATTCTTTGTTTTGTATTATTAGTTTGCATTTCTGTTGAAGAAAGAGTGGATGCCTTTTGAATGATGGAGGTGGTGTGTCGGTGTGCGGTTGTTTCGTTAGTTTGGCAGCCAGTCTCCAGCGATTTCTAGACCTTTCCTTGGTCGCTGTTTGCTGCTGGCTGGGTCGCGGGTAATCCTTCCAGCTGGGCCGCAGCTTGTCCTGTTCGCCCACGTCCCAGATGGTGACGGGCTCGTTGTTTTCCGGCTCCTCTGACTCCATGTCAAGCGATCCCAAATATAGTCTTTGCTATGGGCCCTCTGGCACTCTTCAGTACTGGCATTAGGCATTTAAAAATTTCTCTCCCCTCCCCCCGGTCTATTTTTGCACATACCCACAGCAGGAATATTCTTCTCTCGTTCCAGCGGTGGTTCTGTGCTCTCCGTGCTGCACAGATAATGAGCCATTCTGCTGGGGAATGCTCCTCCCTTATTGTCACGTAGTTTCCTCTGATTGGTCCGTCTTATGTTGCCTAGTGTTGCCTGGGAACGGTGTTGTGATGGTCCTTTGTGTTTCAGAATGTTGAGGGTGTTTTTTCTAATTGGTCCGTCATGCGAGGGCGGGGCAGAGAGACATGGTCAGTGTTGTGGCTTCACCACCATGAATCCATGAACCCTTCAGGGAGTGACTGAGTGACTTCAGAACGTTGTCTTCAGAACGTTGAGGGTGCGTTTTATTATAGTAGATTATGAGTTCCATGTGTTGCATGGTGCACTTAGGCGTGCCAGTTAACACCAGCCATTGATGTCATAAGTGGGCGTGCCTCAATTATGGCGCATAAATGCAGTTTCCACTAGTAAGTCTATAATGGCTTAGGACTGCCTTAGTGCGGGTATAGAATTGACGCTAACCCCTGGATTTTATATAGTGCGCCTAGAGATCTGTGCCGAAATCCAGACATATTCTACAACAACGTGTGTAACTTAATTGGCTTAACAAGCTAATCACTGTTGATAACAGCACTTAACAAGCAATAATGAGCACTAATTGGCAATAATTAGAATTTACACACACAACTTGCTAAGCGTATTCTGTAACACAGCACGCCTAAATTCTAACATACACAGGCAAAAATGGACGTGGTTATGGGTGGGGAAATGGGCATTTTGTGGGCGTTCCAAAATTTACACACCTTGTTATAGAATATGGCTCTCTGTGCCTAAATCTACACACCAGGATTTATGCTACGTTTTCGTTGGTGTAAATGAAGGCACGTAGTTTTATTTATTTATTTAACACATTTATATCCCACATTATCCCACTTAGTTGCAGGCTCAATGTGACTTACACAATACCGTAGAGGTAGGCTCCGGTTCAATAATACTAATACATAGTATAGTAGTAAGCATGTAAGAAACATCAGTATAAAACAACAAAAAGATAAAGAGGGGGTGGTGATAGAAGTCTAGTACGGTCCATATTTTGCTGTATCGCAGGAAGTAGGAAGTTAATTTGCATGCTAGGACATCAACTAAGCGTATTCTATATACTGTGCCTAAATCTAGGCACTGCTTAGAGAATTTGCTTAGGCACCATAAATGGAATCTGGACCTAAGCACTCTGCATTGCGGTGCCTACATCTTGATATCAAGTTACAAACTTGTCCCCTGTGTTATAAGCATTCTATTCTATTCTGAGTTTTCTATTCCACATTTAACGAAGTCTTCAACGCAGTTCACAACAAGAATATCCCATACCAGGGGCGTAGCTAGGTGGGGCCACTGGGGCACGGGCCCCCACAGATTTAGTCCTGGCCCCCTCTGCTTTTGACCCCCCCCCCCCCCCCGCCGAACCTCCCCTGCCACTTTTGACCCGCCACCGCAAGGTACCTTTGCCGGCGGGGGTCCCAACCCCCGCCAGCCTTAGTCTTCTTCACCGCTGGTCTCTGGTGCAGGACGTGCTGGGCGTCAGTAGGACTCACAGCACAGATCAGCAAACACGCCGGAGACCGGCGCTGAAGAAGACTAAGGCTGGCGGGGGTTGGGGACCCCCACCAGCAAAGGTACCTTGTGGCAGCAGCGGTGGGGGTCAAAAGTGGCGGTGGAGGGTCGGCGGCGGCAGGGGGGTTGAAAATGGCGGGGAAGGGGAGGCAGCGGTGGCGGGGGGTTGGCAGCTGGGGGAGGTGGGCTAAAATGTGCCCCCCACCTTGGGCTCTTGACCCCCCCCCCCCCCCGCCGAGGTCTGGCTACGCCCCTGTCCCATACAGATATGATATACAACTTTTGTCTTATATCTTCAGAATTTAATATTAAGAGGAAAATAGATAAGATTTTAAAATTTTGTGAAAGATAATATAATTAGATATCAATCATATGGATATTGGTATATTATTCCATATTTTTGAACCCTGAAATGAAAAAGAATGTTCCCAAATAGACTTAAGTTTCATTTTCCATGTAGAAGGAATACCGAGCATCAAATTTTTTGAACTTCTCAAATGGCATCTTAAACCTGGGAATTAAATTGAATACAAGATTCTAATTTAAGCCAGTGTAAATTATTCTAAAGAGGACTGACTTCGCTAAATTTTACCAAACCAAAAATCAAATGAGCAGCAGTATTCTGCAATAACTGAAGACGGCAAAATTGTTGCTTATTGATATCACAATACAATGAATTGCAGTAATCAAGTAATGGAAGTAAAATTGTTTATGCAATTATTCAGAATCCAGAAGGGCTCAAAAACACTCTAGTCACTCGAAGTTTGTGCAGATGGGGAAAAAATGTTCTCACTAGAGCATTAATCTGATATTCGTATGTAAGTTTAGAGTCAAAAATTACACCAAGTACTTTAGATTTAGAGTCAATCTTCGAGGATATACCCAAAGAAAGAGTTATTCTTTCAGAAGAAACTTTTTGATAATTATTATTACTATTATTTATTGCATTTGTATCCCACATTCCCCCACCTATTTGCAGGCTCAATGTGGCTTTCATAGATTTGTTGACGTAATCATAACAAGATATCAGATACAATTCGTAATGTGTAGCGATCAGGTAGGGAGGAGGGAAGAAGGAGGGAGTGATTAGGATAGTTGTGTAAGATGAGCTTTCATAATTGAGTGGGTTGGTGAGGTGACTTAGTGAGATTATAGGTGTTCATTGTAGGCCTTGTTGAAGAAGAATGTTTTCAGAGATTTTCGAAAGATAGTTGTTTCGTTGATTGCTTTCAAGTCTGCGGGTAATGCATTCCATAACTGCTTGCTCGTGTACGAGAAGGTAATGGCATGCATCAGTTTGTACTTCAGTCCTTTGCAGCTGGGGTAGTGCAGGTTGAGAAATTTACGAGATGATCTTGTGGCATTTCTGGGAGGTAGGTCCACGAGGTTTAGCATGTAGATTGGGGTGTCTGCATGAATGATTTTATGTACCATCGTGCAGATCTTGAACGCAATGCATTCCTTAATTGGAAGCCAGTGAAGTTTCTCTCTTAGTGGTTTTGCACTTTCATATTTAGTTTTTCCAAATATGAGTCTGGTGGCCATATTCTGGGCAGTTTGGAATTTTTTGATTGTCTGTTCTTTGCACCCGGCGTACAGTGCATTGCAGTAGTCCAGATGGCTTATTACCATTGACTGTACCAGGGTACAGAAGATGTATCTCGAGAAGAAAGGTTTTACTCTTTTAAGTTTCCACATGGTGCAGAACATCTTTTTGGTCGTGTTTTTCACGTGGGTGTTGAGAGTGAGGTTTCGATCAATGGTGACTCCAAGAATTTTCAAGTTTTGTGAGATCGGAAGGAAACAGTATGGTGTGGTTATGATGTTGAAGTTTTTTGTGTTATGTTGTGAGGTGAGTACAAGGCATTGTGTTTTTTCTGCGTTAAGTTTTAATTGAAATGCATCTGGCCAGGTGTACATTATTTGAGGCTTTGGTTGATCTCGTTGGTGATTTCATTTAGATCATGTTTGAATGGAATGTAAATTGTGACGTTATCTGCATAAATGTAGGGGTTGAGGTTTTGATTGGCTAGAAGCTTAGCTAGAGGTATCATCATTAGATTGAATAGTGTTGGTGAGAGAAGGGATCCCTGGGGGACTCCGCACTCAGGTATCCATGGTGGTGATCTGTCCTCATTCGTTGTTACTTGGTATGATCTTGTGGTCAGGAATCCTTTGAACCATTTGAGAACAGTACCTCCTACTCCGAAGTATTCTAGTATATGTATTAGTATATCATGGTTAACCATGTCAAAGGCACTGGACATGTCGAATTGTAGGAGGAGGATGTTGTTACCAGTCGCAATTGCTTGTTTGAATGCGTTCATTGTAGACACTAGTACAGTTTCGGTGCTGTGATTCGTCCGAAATCCTGATTGGGACTCGTGTAGAATTGAGTATTTATTTAGGTATTCAGTCAATTGTTTCGTCACTATGCCTTCCATGAGTTTGGTCATGAGTGGAATGGATGCTACTGGTTGGTAGTTGGTTAGGTCCATTGTGCTTTTTTTAGCATCTTTCGGTAACGGAGTGAGTAGGATGTTTCCTTTATCCGTGGGGAAGAGTCCATTTTGGAGCCTGTAATTTATGTGGTTGGTGAGTTCTGTTTTGAATTGTTTGGGTGCGGACCTTATTAGACTGTTAGGGCAGGTGTCTAATTTGCATTGTGATTTGGCGTGTTTTCCTAGCCAATGTGAGATTTCTTTTGATGAGATTGTGTCAAAGTCGGTCCATGATCGATCTGCTGGGTATTCTTCGGGATTTGGGTCTAGACATTCAAGGATATTTGTGTAGTCCGTTGTGTTAGTGGGTATCATGAGTCGGAGTTTTATGATTTTTTCATTGAAGTAGTTCGCAAGGTTGGTTGCTGATGGAGTATCTGCGTTGTTAGAGGTGACCTTGGTAGTATTTAGAAGATTGTTTACAAGTGAGAAGAGTTTGTGTGTATCCTTATAGTTTGGTCCTATTTTGGTTTTGTAATAGGTCCTTTTAGTTTGTCTAATCGTGTATTTGTATTTTCTTTGTAGTTGTTTCCAGTCTTTGTGTGTTTTTTCATCTTTTTTCTTGCTCCATGCTCTTTCCAATCTTCTGACTTGTGTTTTTAGTTCTTTAAATTCTTCGTTAAACCATAGTATTGAGTTTTTTCTATGTGAGGTTCTGGTTTGAAGTGGTGCTATATTGTCTAGCATTGTTCTGCATCTGTTATCCCAATCTTGGAGAAATTGGGGTGAGTCTGTAGGTATTATCCATTCGTCCATATAGAATTGTTGCCAGAATGTTAGTGGGTCAATTTTGCCTCTCGTAGCATATGTTTGTTGTTTTTGTTTTTGTTGTATCTTTTTTGTTCTCCAGTGGAGGGAGAGGTTTGCACTGTGGTGGTCGGACCATGGCCTGGCTGTCCATTTTGTGTCTATTAGTGTGATAATTGGTTCTGGTGAGAATTTGTGGGTGATGATGTCTAGTTTAGTCTTCTGTGTGTTAAACTTAAGAAAATTAGCAAACGCCCAATTCTCCACAAACTTTATATATTGATTTATCAACAAAAAAGTAGTTTCCAAGGTCTTCTGAACAGGACATAGAATAAAAATATCATCAGCATGGGATAAAGAGAAGATATTTAGTGAATGCAGATAGCTTCCTAAAATAACTCATGTAGACATTAAACATTTGTGGTGACAGAGGAGATCCCTGAGGGACTCCACAGCCCAGTCTCCACTATAATGTCAGTACTTAAAAAAATAAAGAGACCATCCTTTGAATTCTCTAGGCACTCAAAAGTGCATGTGCATATTTGGGCATGCTCCCAATTTGTGCATGCAATTTAATTGCTTCGTGAGATAATTAGCTCTGATAATTGGTGCTAGCAATCAATTATTAGTGCTAATTGGCAATAATTGAAATTTATGTGTGCAGCTTAATAGTTGTTATTCTATAAAGATGCACGCATACATTTTTCCGCACAAATCCAAAAAGGGGGCATGGCCATGGGAGGGGTATGGGCGGGTCAGGGGCATTTCTGGAATTTGCACATGGTGTTACAGAATAAGGCCGATCTGTGCCTAATTTAGGTGTGGAAATTTACACCAGATTTCACTTGGTGTAGCTCCTTATGCCTAAACTTTGGCACAGACCCCCCCCCCACCAGCAAAACCAGGAGCCCAGAGGAAATTTGAGGGGACCCAGGCCCCCGTGGCCACTGGTATACAAGTGCAAGCACTTATGCCAGTTCGAAAGCTGGTGTAAATGCCAGAGAAATGTGCATAACTTTTAGCATTCTACAAGTTATGCACATTAAAGACTGGATTCTATAAATGGTGCTCAAAATTAGGTACCGAAGAAAATCATCTCTAAGTGCTGTTCTGTAAAGGGTGTGCACCCTTTATAGAATAGCGCTTAAGCATTAATCTCATGCCTAACTTTGGGCGCCAGACTTACGCCTGCTGAAACCTGGTGTAAATGCTGGCACCCAATTAGGCACACTGACCCACTATTCTATAATTACGCATGCACATTTTCAGAACGCCCCAACACATCTATGCTCCTACCATGGCCACGCCCCTTTTTTGGAATACCCACACTACCTTATAGAATAGCATGCAGCCAGATGTGCGTGCAGAAATTAATGAGTGCCAATTAACATCAATAATTGGTTGTTAGCACCCAATTATTGATGTCATTGAGCTTGTTAAGCAATTCATTTGTGTGTGCATCTCAGGTAAGTGCAAAAATTTAGGCATGCAAATCTGTGCGCCATGTATAGAATCCAGGGGCAAGCGTGGTCCTTATAGCAAGCATGCGCATGTCCACCTGTCAAATATGCACTAGGTAAGATACACCTGTATTTACAGAGTAGTGTCTAAGCATATTTTCAGCATTTACAAGTGTATGTGCAGGCCTGGAAGTGGTGAGGCAGGCAGGGTAAAAGGATGAAACTAGGAATTGGAGGGGGAGAGTGACCAGAAGGGCTGGGCTTGGGGTTGAGGAAAGCACTGAATAAATAAGAGACGGAGGGAATTTGGAGGTTGGGAAAAAAGTAAGAGCATGAAGGGGATGGAGGGGATGGGGGGGGAGGATGTTCTAGAAGTTAGTCAGAACAGGGCTGAGATTGGGTCTACAGGATGTCAAGCTCCAGGAAAGAGAGAGGGAAGTCACTGATATTACTACAGTGTGACCTTACAGCAGCATTTGACACAGTGGATCATGGCATCCTTTTGTATAAATTAAGTTCCATTGAAATTACAAGCCAAATTCTGAAATGGTTCGGTTTTGAGTAATAGACATAAATGATAGGCTATCTGAGAATTGGGTTTCCCCATGTTGAGCTCCTCAGGCTTCAACACTTTCCCCTATATTATTTAATTTCTATATGTCCTCTTTTGAATCCTGTTTCTCATCTTTAAGTGTTAATTCCTATGGAGATAATGCACTTTTTTTAAAACTTCCTGTCGAGGATGATATGAATTTTACTCATTAGGCTAATTGTATTAACTTGGTAGAACGCTACAACTGTATGCATGGTTTTAAACTTAACAAAGAAAAACCCAAGTTGTTATGGTTACAACACAGTACGTTAGTATTTCCAGAACAACTGAAATTATCTGACGGTCAGACATTAGATGTTGAAAGATCAACTAAAGTGTTGAGTATTTACCTGGACTCCTTCTTATCTTTTGAGGTTCCAGTCAACATTATTTTTGTTTATTATTATATTTGTACCTCGCGCTTTCCCACTCATGGCAGGCTCAATGCGGCAGGCAATGGAGGGTTAAGTGACTTGCCCAGAGTCACATTTGGGTCAACATTATGATTTGGTCAATATTTTTAAAATTCTGTCAGCTCCGTCGTTTTCATTCATTATTTTTGGAAAAAAATGACTATTCTGGTTCAGGCATTGGTTTTATCGTTCTTAGATTGTTGCAATGGTCATTATTGCTCTCTTTCATCTAAATTAATTTCCAGACTACAAGTACATCAAAATACTGCTGCTAAACTTCTTGTTGGCTTGAAGAAATTCTACCCCTCTCCTTATTAAACTTCATTGGTTATCTTTTCAAACGTGTTTTATTTTCAAAGTAGCTTGTCAGGTTTTCAAAATTTTTGATGGCTATGGTTCAAAATATCTACCTAGACTACTGTTTTTTCCTTTAAATCATAGGTATTCTAGAGCCATCACATCATGCCTTGTATTCTTTCCTTCTTCTTCAGGTGTTCACTTGAAGAAATTATTTGAGAGTTCATTTTCATATAAAGCGACCCAAATATGGCAATCTCTTCCAAATGAATTGAAAAAAATCTCCATTGCATTATTCATTTTGAGAAAACCCTAAAAACATATTTATTTGAAAAATTCCTATTTTAATTTCTTCTTTACATTCACCATTACTTATAATCCGCTTTGAACCTTGTTGGGAGTCGGCAAAATACAAGTACTGTATCAGTATCAGTACAGGGGAGTCAGGTTCAGGGTGGAGTGGGGGCAGAGATTGAGAGAGAGTACTGAGAGAGTCAGGTCCAGGGGAGAAAGGCAGAAGGGAGGGAATCAGAGTGGGTGATAGAGTGGAGAGGGGTCCTTTTACTAAGCTGCGATCAAAAATGGCCTGCAGTAGTGTAGGCAAGTGTTTTGGATGCGCACAGATCCATTTTTCAGCGCACCCGTAAAGAATGACTTTTTGGTTTTGGCCAAAAATGGACGTGCGGCGCATGAAAATTGGCGCATGTCCATTTTGGGTTTGAGACCTTACCGCCACCCATTGACTTAGTGGTAAGGTCTCACGCATTAACCAGGCGGTAATGGTCTACGCACGTACAATGCCTTTTACTGCTTGGTTAGCGCCGTGTGCCGGAAAATAAAAATTATTTTCTGGTGCGCATAGTGGACACGCATAAAAAATGAAATTACCACCCGGGCCACGCAATAGCCAGGCGGTAATTCCAAATTGACAAACGTTGGGCGCGTGTAGGTGCCTACGCGTCTTAGTAAAAGGGCCCCTTATGCTCCAGATACGAGGGTGGAGTGGGGAAAAGTGGAAAGCAGAGAGGTGGACAGGGCAGCCTTATGATCTACTTTTTACAGTGTTCTGTTAGGAGAATTCAGCACAAAATATGAAACAGTTTGCATATTTGAGTAATAACTTTTCTGTTATTTCACTTATTTACTTGGATTTAGCTCACACCTTTCTTAGTAATAGTTCAAGGTGAGTTACATTCAAATACAATTGGTATTTCCCTGCCCCCAGAGGGCTCACAATCTAAGAGGCTCTTTCACTAAAACTTAGCACACAGTAACTGACATTAGTGAGCTCTCAGTGCCACGTGACCCTAGGTATAAAATAGGATGCTCAGCACTTAGCATGTGCTAATCTGTCAACATGTGCTAAGCTTAAGTAAAAGGACCCCTAAGTTTGTACCCAGGACCGCCGAGAGACAAGGCCGGGCCCAGGGCAAGGCCGCCCCGCCTCCGCCCCCGTCACTCCCCCTGCCGCTGCTGCCCCCGTCACTCCCCCCACCGCTGCAGTCCGCGGTCTCACCTGCCTGCCTCCACGGCTCCGGGCCCCCTGCATTCAAAGTGGCACTCGCAGATCGCCTCTCTTCAGGCATTCCCTCCCTGTGTCCCGCCCTCGTCTGATGTAACTTCCGGTTTTCACGAGGGCAGGACACAGGGAGGGAAGGTCCGAAGGGAGGGGATCTATGACTGCCGCTTCAAATGCAGGGGGCCTGGAGCCGAGGAGGCAGGCAGGTGAGACTGGGGACTGCAGTGCCGGTGGCCTGACCCCGGCGCCTGGCCCCCCCTGGAGGCCCGGGCCTGGGGAATTTTGCCCCCCCTCTCGGCGGCCCTGTTTGTACCTGAGGCAATTAAGAGTCAAATGACTTGCCCAACATCACAAGGATCAACAGTGAGATGTTAAATTATTTTGTACAGAATTCTCGCTAGAGTAAAATGCAAAACCGTGAAGGGGAAGACAGAGATCAACTCAGGGCCGTGCCAACACGGTAAGCGGGGTAAGCACGGCAGGGGGGCGCCGTCCTCTGGGGGGCGCCACCGCACCATGCTTACCTCGCCCTCCCGCTCCCATTTCTCAACTGCCTGCCCTCTTCTCTCCCCCAACATCCCTTTCCTTTTTTTTATCCTTTTAAATTTACCTCTGTCCGGCAGCACAGCGTCAGTGAAGGAGGCGGCGCTCCTGACGTGTCTAGCCTTCCCTTTGCTCAGTGTTCCGCCTTCTTCTGATGTCAATGAAATGACGTCAGAAGAAGGCGGGACACTAGGCGAAGGGAAGGCTAGACAGTACACGTCGGGAGCGCCGCCTCCTTCACTGACACTGCGCCTGCGCTGCCGGACGGAGGTAAATTTAAAAGAAAAAAAAAGGAAAGGGATGTTGGGGGGGGGGGAGAAGAAAGCGGAGTTGGGACATGGGAGTGCAGGGGAGAGAGGAGCATGGAATGCGAGGGCAGGGTTCATGGAAGGGAGAGAGGGGAATTGCTGGATAGGGATGAATGGAAGGGGCAGGGGACAGAGGAGCATGGATGGGAGGGCAGGGCTCAGGGAGAGAGGGGAATTGCTGGATAGGAATGGATGGAGGTGGGCAGGGGACAGAGGAGCATGGATGGACATGGATGGGATTGCAGGGCTCATGGAGAGAGGAGAAATTGCTTAATATGGATGGATGGAGGTGGGCAGGGGACAGAGGAGCATGGATGGACATGGATGGGATTGCAGGGCCCAGGGAGAGAGGAGAAATTGCTTAATATGGATGGATGGAGGTGGGCAGGGGACAGAGGAGCATGGATGGACATGGATGGGATTGCAGGGCCCAGGGAGAGAGGAGAAATTGCTTAATATGGATGGATGGATGGATGGAGGTGGGCAGGGGACAGAGGAGCATGGATGGACATGGATGGGATTTCAGGGCTCAGGGAGAGAGGAGAAATTGCTTAATATGGATGGATGGAGGTGGGCAGGGGACAGAGGAGCATGGATGGACATGGATGGGATTGCAGGGCCCAGGGAGAGAGGAGAAATTGCTTAATATGGATGGATGGAGGTGGGCAGGGGACAGAGGAGCATGGATGGGAGGGCAGGGCTCAGGGAGAGAGGGGAATTGCTGGATAGGAATGAATGGAGGGGGCAGGGGAAAGAGAAGCATGGATGGGAGGGCAGGGCTCAGGGAGAGAGGAGAAATTGCTGTACATAGAGGGGAGGGAAGAGAGATGAAGGAGATGAAATGAGGGAAAAGGAAGCGAGGAGAAAAACTGCACATGGATGAAGAAAATAGGCAGAAGGTGAGGACCAGAAATGAAGAAGAAAGGGGGAAAGGAAAGAAATAAATGGAAAGGAAGCCCTGGAAACAGAGTTAAGAGGACAGATAGCAGCAGAATCAGATACTGGGCCAGCATGATCAGAAAAAGAAAGTCACCAGACAACAAAGGTAGAAAAAAATCATTTTATTTTCATTTTAGTGTTTGGAATATTTACATCTGGTATCTTATTTTGTAATGTATAGCAATTTGTTTCTAAGAATATTGCTAACAATTCCTGTCAGTGTGGCAAGTGGTGAGCGATCATTTTCATGGGGGGGGGGGGGGCACCAACTGATAGTCTGCAGGGGGGCGCCAGAGACCCTAGGCATGGCCCTGGATCAACTGAGATTTATGACTGTGCACTAGGAATGAAACTGTACAGAAAAAATTGGGGTAGGCATGCAGAGTGGAGGAGTGGCTTAGTGGTTAGTGCAGCAGACTTTGATCCTGGGGAACCTTGTTCGATTCCCCCCACAGCTCCTTGTGAATCTGGGCAAGTCACTTAACCCCCCTCCCAATTGACCCAGGTACAAATAAGTACACATATGTACTATGTAAACCACTTTGAATGTAGTTACAAAACCCACCAAAAAGCAGTATATCAAGTCCCATTCCTTTTCCCCCTTATTTGCCATCATTCTTTCTTTAACAAAATAGCAGCACTTATGCGCATGATTGGTGCCATTAATTGGCAATTACATGTGTAATTGCTAGGCATTATTCTAAAACATGTGTGCCAAAATCACTTAGCACATACGTATGAGGGGACACAAACATGGACAGAGTATATATGGATCATGGGTGTGTCTTTGAGATATGTACATAATCTACAGAATATTATAAGTTATACGCACTTCGGGGCACAATTAGACACCAACAGTTACAATTGCCATTGACTTGGCATAACTATTGACACCTAACCTTAGGAACACCTAATGCCAGCTTATTTATTTATTTAGATTTTGCTCACACCTTTTTCAGTAGTAGCTCAAGGTGAGTTACATTCAGGTACACTGGATATTTCTCTGTCCCAGGAGGGCTCACAATCTAAGTTTGTACCTGGGGCAATGGAGGATTAAATGGCTTGCCCAAGATCACAAGGAGCAGCTTTGGGATTTGAACCAGCCACCTCTGGATTGCAAGACTGGTGCTCTAACCACTAGGCCACTCCTATGTTGTTCTATAACAGAACCTTGGTGCCAAGATTTTGTTATAGAATTGCACCAATTTATACAATTATCACCATAGTGAAAAATTTCAAATACACCTCATAAACCCCCTAATTCTACATAAGTTGCCAAAAATTGTGCACCTGTATTTGGGGGTACACCCAATCTGCATTCTCAATTTAATTGAGTAATGAGCTAATTAGCATCAATAACTGGCTTTTTAACAAGCAATTATTGATTCTAATTAGATTTAATTAGCATGTCCATGCCTACATTTTATGTGCAAGTAAAAAGGGGCACAGAAATGGGTCATGGCGGAATGAGGGTGTGCCTTCATTTACGCACAATGTTATAGAATACAGGGGATACACGTCCAATTTAAGCGCTTACATTTGCACCATACTTCTGTTGGTGCAAATGGCCACGCCTAAAGTTAGACATGACCCTCAGGTGTTAGCGTTATTCTGTAAACCATGCCTAACTTAAAGTGTGGCTTATAGAATAGTGCTTTTTTTCAGCGCCATATATAGAATTCACCCCAAAATGTTCCAGTAGCCAGTCTTCAAAAAAGAATCTAATTTAAATATTATATTTTCCCTGATGCTTAAATTTTTGGCTAGCATCTAATCTTTCTAAATATTTTCCCTCCTCTGCAACCTATTCTGTATGGAAAATCAGTGGAGGATGAGACAGAATCTCACTATGAACCCTGCACCCTGTGTTTACAGAAACTCCCCTATTAACAGGTGCTCAGCAGATCTAGGAAATTTCCCTTCACATCTCACTTTATGAAAGTATATTAAACTCCTGCCAGCCAATATTCAGCGCTATTTAACCAGCCAGGAATGGCTCCTGGCCGGTTAAAAAGCAGAAGATAGCTGGTTATCTCTGTTGAATGTTACTGCTTAGCGCATATTGACTAACTGGCTATATTGTGTAATATAATTCACTAGCCACAAATATTCAGAGCATTGTCGGCTAAGTTTAGCGGCCAAATAGGACCACCTAAATAGCAGTCCTATCTATGGCCACTATAAACTCAGCCATCGCTGAATATTAACTTAGGGGTCCTTTTGTAATTGAACGCACACAGGTCCATTTTTCAGCGGACCTGCAAAAAAGGCCCATTTTGTTTGGCCGAAAATGGACATATGGCAAAATTTAAATTGGCGAGCGTCCATTTTGGGTCTGAGACCTTACCACCAGCCATTGACTTAGCAGTAAAGTCTCACGCGTTAACCAGGCGGTAATCTTTAGCGCATGTACACTGCCGATTACTGCCCCTTAGCACCGTGAGCTGGAAATTTTCCGGCGCGCATAGTGGACATTCATATAAAATGAAATTACCACCCAGGCCACACAGCAGCCGGGCAGCAGTTCTAAATTGGCACGCGTTGGGCATGCATAATTGCCTACGCAGCTTAGTAAAAGGGCTCCTTAACCGGTTAAGTTTAATACCAGCCCCCCAAAAAAGAACCTCAGATACTCAATGCCAGTCACTGGAAACGGCCCAGCATTGACTATCCAGGCTTAGTGCCTATTGAGGGACTTAGCTGGCCTGCCTCCTGTGGGCTGAATATCGGTCTGCTAGTGTCATCTCAGTAACAGCAGCACACATTCTGTCCACTACCAAGCACACTGTGAAGTAACACAACGCCCTGCAAAAAAGGATACTTAGAAAGGATAGCTCAGGAGTATATGTCAGACCTTATTGACCTACCTACCAGGAACTCTACTAGCTCATCACGTACATTCTTGAATCTCCACTATCCAAGCTGCAGGGGATTGAAATATAAACTAACGTATGCACCTAGCTTCTCCTACATATGCACGCAAATTTGGAATAAATTACCAAAATCCATAAAAATAACCCATGACACAGTAAACTTCCATAAACTATTGAAAACCTATTTATTTAAGAAAGCATACAATAACAACTCATCTTAAATACCAACTAACAAAATGTACCTATACAAAATGTATTCTTTATGCCTTAATTGTTTATACTAAATTATTCTGATTTATAGTTTAATATTCTTAATTGTTCAAGTTATTCTGTCATGAATGAAGTTTAACCTAATACCTTTCACAGTGCAATTTTTCTAGCAAAAAAGGTGCCGGTACTCAAATGCCAGGCCACCCTTCAGGGGTGGGGTGATCGCTGAGGGACTCACTCCACAATAGCCAGGTCCCCTGCAACCAGTCACAGAACCTATGACAAGGCAGAATTGGTGTCTTGAGCCTGAGCTCTTTCATTAAAACTTGTGGTCCATGGGTCAATTTTAGCAGACACTGGAGTACCCCCTCAAAAAAAGCCCTGACCTATCAGCTCTTATCATAAGACAAACTTTCTTTCCTGTAACCTAATCCACTATCCGCCTTATTTTCGAAAGTGATGGGCGCCCAGATTTCGACCCAAATCGGGAGATGGGCACCTTTCTCTCGTGGGTGCCCAAATCGGTATAATCGAAAGCCGATTTTGGGCATCTTCAACTGCAATCTGTCGCGGAAACGGACAAAGTTGATGGGGCGTTTCAGAGGTGTGGTGAAGGCGGGACTGGTGCATGGTTATCGGCTGAGCAGAGATGGACACCCTCGGCCGATAATCGTAAAAAGAAAGGCGTTTTTACCGTGAATTTGGGTCATTTTTTTGGACCCTTTTTTTTCACGAACAAGTACCCTAAATGACCACATGACCACCGGAGGGAATTGTGGATGATCACCCCTGACTCCCACAGTGGTCACTAACCCCCTCCTACCATAAAATAACAAACTTTAAGAACTTTTTTTCCAGCCTGTATGCCACCTTCAAATGTCATACCCAGCTCCATCACAGCAGTATGCAGGTCCCTGGAGCAGTTGTTAGTGGGTGCAGTGCACTTCAGGCAAGTGGACCCAGGCCCACCCCCTCCCCCCCACCTGTTACACTTGTGGTGGTAAATGGGAGCCCGCCGAACTGCCCTCAAAACCCACTATACCCACATGTAGGTGCCCCCCTTCAGCCATAAGGGCTATGGTAATGGTGTAGAGTTGTGGGCAGTGGGTTTTGGGGGGGGGGGGGATTTGAGGGGCTCAGCACCCAAAGGAAGGGAGCTATGGACTTGGGAGGTATTTAATTTTTTTTTTTACTTTTTACAATTGCCCCCTAGGGTGCCCGGTTGGTGTCCTGGCATGTGAGGGGGACCATTGAACTACTAATCCTGGCCCCTCCCACGACCTAATGCCTTGGATTTGTTCGTTTTTGACCTGGGCGCCTTTGGTTTCCATTATTGCTGGAAAACGAAACTGCCCAGCTCAAATCCACACAAATCCAATGCATTTGCCCGGCACAAACTGTATTATCGATAAAAAAGATGGACGCCCATTTTTTTTCGAAAATACGGTCCCGCCCCTTCACGTACCCGTTCTCGGACATAGACGCCCATGGAGATGGGCGTTCGCGTTCGATTATGCCCCTCTTTGTCTCCTCTTCCTCAACTATGTCTTTCTCCTCTCCGGAACTGGTAATCACCACTTACGGAACTACGTAAGCCACATTGAGCCTGCAAACAGGTGGGAAAATGTGGGATACAAATGTTATAAATAAATAAATATGAACCAAATTTGCCATACCAAAACAGCACTAGATAGCATTGGAATTTCTGAAAATGTTAAATGGTTCTCAGGTTTCTTGAAGGATTGCCTTAAGGGCTCCTTTTACTAAGCGGCAGTAAGCCCAACGCAGCCTTACCACTCACTATAATGGAAGTACCGCCAGGCTACCACAGCAGCCCGGCGGTACTTCCCACCCCTACTGCTCCATCCAGACTGTTCCTGGCGGTAATTGGGCAGTGCTATGGGCTGCCCGGTTACCGCCAAGTTAGCACAGGAGCCCTTACTGGCACCTCAATGGGTGGTGGTAAGGGCTCCCCACTGAAATGGCCGCGTGGCAAGTTCTTTGCCATCTTTGGGGGCCTCAGCGCATGTGTAAAACATGCACCGATGCCAGCGCTGACCCCCTTTTGCCGCAGCTTGGTAAAAGGGCCCCTTATAGAGTTAAGGTGGATGGTAATCTGTCAGATAGTGGAGAAATCTAAGTGGTGTACCACAGGATTCTCCGCTCTCGCCTATACTCTTTAAGGTTTATATACATTCTCTGGGGTATGTTCTAGAGAAGCTGGGAGTTTATTTATATAGCTATGCAGATGATATTACAGTCTTGGTTTCCATTATTTCTTCTGTTTCATGTTACTCAGATCTTCTCCATAATATTATTAACATGTTAGAAATTTGGATGGAAAAGCACAAGCTAAAATTAAAGTCTGACAAACGAAATGCTGTTCCAATTTTCTCCTTATATTCAAGTTCTAGGGGTAATATTAGATGATAGATTGTCTCTAAATCATCAATAAACTTTCTCAAAAAGCTTTCTTTACCATGCTAAGACGTGTTCAAAAGTATTTTAATCAAGGTCATTTTAGACTTATGATACAGTCTTTGGTTCTGAGTCTATTGGACTATCCTATATAATAATTCTCACCACCAACATTCTAATTTGGGACTGCCTGTGTCCGTGGCTCCTGGAGTTGCTGAGCTAGGCTCCGTAGCCAGGATGACGTCACTCACAGCTGATTCCCAGGCAGGGGGAGGAGTAGGGAAACACGCTACTCCTCCCCCTGCCTGGGAATCAGCTGTCAGTGCGCCACTCCCTGCCACTTCGGAGCAAGTGGCAGGGAGCAGCGCATCAAAAAATTACAAGTGCGGCACCACAGAACCCCCCCCCCCCCTCGGCGCATCATCCAATTCCCCCCGGCACATCAAGCACATGAACACACACACTCCCGGCGCATCAAACCCCATCGCCACCCGCAGATGCCAGTAGTAACGCTGTCCAGCCGCTGCTGCTTCTCCTGTTGAGCAGCAGCGGCCGCTACAAAAAGAAAAGAAGTGATAAATGTTTTTAAACCCAGGCCAAATCATTTGCAAATGCCTGAGTCTTACAACGCAGTCTCTGCAGCCGCTCCTCCTCTCGCCTCCATGTCACTGCCCCTGGAGTAAGACCCTGGAGGAGCACAGTGACGTGACAGGCGAGAGGAGGAGTGGCTGCAGAGACTGCGTTGTAAGACTCGGGCATTTGCGAATGATTTGGGCTGGATTTAAAAACATTTATCGCTTCTTTTCTTTTTGTAGCGGCCACTGCTGCTCAACAGGGGAAGCAGCAGCGGCCAGACAGCTTTACCACTGGCAGCTGCGGATGGCGAGAGGGTTTGATGCGCCGGGGGAGGGGAGGGTCGCTGGACATGGGTAGCTGGAGGGGAGGCAGGGGAGAGGAGGGTCGCTGGACATGGATGGCTGGAGGCGGGGCAGGGGAGAGGGAGGTGGGGAGGGGGTCCTGAGACCAGAGAGGTGGGGGTGGGGAGGGGGACCCTGCGAGAGGGGGGGTGGGGGCTTACACTCACTCACTCACTGTCTCTCACATACACTCTCTCTGACACACTCCCTGTCTAGCACACTCTCTCTCTGTCACACACACACAGTCTCACACACACAGACAGACACTCTGCCTCTCACACACTCTCTCTCACACAAACACACACACACGCTGTCTCTGCCTCTCTCTCATTCTCTCTATGACACACACACTCCATCTCTCTCAAACATACACACTCCGAGGAAAACCTTGCTAGCGCCAGTTTCATTTGTGTCAGAAACGGGCCTTTTTTACTAGTTGTAATATAATCTATCTTGGAGCTCCTAAACAGATGATGAGGAGGCTGCAGATGATTCAAAATGTGGCTTTGCATCTGATTTATTCATTAAGGAGTCCTTTTACGAAGCTGTGGCAAAAGGGGTCCTGCACTGGCGTTGGCACATGTTTTTGATGTTCACCAAGGCCCTCTTATACCGCAGTGGGTAAAAGGCAGGTCTTTGTTTTTTTCAAGAAATGGCTGTGCGGCAACTGAAGCACTTGCCGCACGGCCATTTCGGGGGGGGGGGGGGGGGGAGAGAACCACGTACTGCCACCCATTGAGGTGGCGGTAAGGGCTTCAGCATTAACCCGGCAGTAACCGGGCAGTGCCAAGTACACACTGGCGCTACAAAAATGTTAATATTTTTGCAGCACTGAAAATGGCGTGCGCTGGGGGAGGGAACTACTGCCGGGCTACTGCAGTACTTTCCTTATAGTGAATGGTAAGTCTGCTTTGGGCTTACTGCCACTTCGTAAAAGGGTAAATTAGGCCTTACCTGCTAATTTGCTTTCCTTTAGTCCCTCCGGACCGGGAAGGGCCCCTTAATAATTTTGATAGAATTTCTCTGTTTTATGTACAACTTAATTGGCTGCCGGTATTAGCTAGGGTGCAATTTAAATTTTTTTGTTTCATTTTTAAGTCTTTGCATGGCTTAGCCCCACGTTATTTACTGGATCACTTCACTTTTTTTTTTTACAAAAGTCTAGAATTACAAGGACCATGGCTATTTCTGCTTTCCTTTACTAAAGGATTTTAAAAGAACCAAGTTATTGGATTATCTCTTTTCATTTCAGGCAGCTCGCCTGGATACATTTGTGCAGGATTTGTTATTTTCAGTAACTAGTTATTCTCAGTTTCATAAATCTATAAAACAATTTATTTAGGAAATACGTTCTGAATAATGAGGGTCAGTAATATTGTTAGTGTAACTTAACATACAATTATATTATAAATAATTGTGTATCATCCTGGAAATTGTCCAGTCTTCTATTTTTGTGATCTGCATTGAACCGCGAGGTATATGGCGGAATATAAGTATTGATGCTAATGTTAATGTTAACTCCTATGAAAAATATTACTGCTCGTACTAGACCATCAATACGCCTATTGAAATACAGAACAAGCTGGACTATCTCAATTTGTTCACATAAACAGAACACAGAAAACCCTCACCAAATATATTATAATAATACTTATTTTTATAGCACTACTGTGGAATATGGGACCAAAACTTAGAAATGTGCAAACAAAAAATGAACTGAAACTGCAAGAAGCCAGGTTCTGCGTGCAGTGCAATACTGAAGAGGGAGAACTGAAATACATTTTACTCTGGGGTCCTTTTACAAACGTGCGCTGAGAAATGGCTTGCGGTAGTATAGGCATGGGTTTTGGGCATGCGCTGATCCATTTTTCAGTGCGCCTGTACAAAATGCCTTTAAAAAAATTTTGCCGAAAATGGACGTGCGGCAAAATCAAAATTGCCGCACATCCATTTTGGGTCTGAGACCTTACTGCCAGCCATTGACCTAGTGGAAAAGACTCACACGGTAACTGGGTGGTAATGACCTACACACGTCAAGTGCCACTTGGCGCGCAGCCGAAAATAAAAATTATGTTTCAGACACACGTATCAAACGTGTGCCAAAAATGAAATTACCACAAAAGCCACGCGGTAGTCATTTGGTAACTCCATTTTGACACGCTGGGCACATGTAGGCGCCTATGCGGCTTAGTACAAGGGCCCCTCTGTGAGGTATTCTGTGGAAATGTGCAGTGCTGAATCCATGCAGAATTTACCTCTGCAGAATGGTGGTAGTAAAGCTTGTATGTTATCACTGGCATGCGCAATCTAGAAGAAATGTCAGTATAACATAGAGGCCTGCATGGGCTGGAAGGAAGAGGGTGTGTTTACAATGGCCTATGTGAGCTGAAGGAGGACATAGTGGACCCACAGCAACCTGGGAGAGAGGGGAAAAGCTGAAGGGTCAGTCCTGGTGGAGGGAAGACAAAAGGATAGAAGGGAGGGATAAGGCCTTAATGGGAAGGAGTGAGAAAGTGGAGGGGGCTGGATTTGAGAAAGCAGAGGGAGAGAAGGGGGTTAGACCTAGGCAAGTAGGTAGGGTATGTGGGAGGAGGGAGGAGGGAAATGAGGAGGAGAGAATGGGCAGAGAGACTGCAAGAGACAGCCTTTTACCATACTCTAACACTACTCGTGGGAGAATTTGGTAATTTTACCAATTACTGTTGTTTATTTCAATTTAAATTAAATTACTCAAATAGCAAATTATATTGTATTATTTTGATAAAATGTGCAGAAGTGTTATTCAATTTATGTCAATTTCTCTCAGGAGTAACATTTCCTCTCATACTGTGCAACATCCAAAGCATATGAGATGCACATTCTCAAAGCTGACACATTCCAGATATTGACAAAAAAAAAAAAATCCCAGAACTACCCTCCACAGATAGCACACAGGAGAAAAAACACAGCAGAGGTGTGGACTATTTTTTCTTTGGTCACCTCTGCTGTGTTTTTTCTTCTACATTCCAGATACTAAAACGAAAATAAACGTTTTTTCTCCTTTTCTTGTCTGGGCATTTTATTTCTACAATCATATTTGTCCCACTCTTTTGCCACCCTTCTCTTGCTGGCCTTTCCTCCTTCAACCAGTCCCCTAATCTTTGCTTATTCTCCTCTCCAGTCTGAGTCCTTGCTATCCTCTCCTCACCCAGGGCCTCTCTCTCCCCTTCTACTCAGTCCTCCAGTCTCTCCAAGTTCTAATTTTTCCACTCAGTCCCCCAGTTTCTACTTGCTTGCCTGGTCTCTTTTCCCAGACACAACTGCTGAGTTTCTATTCTCTCCTCCATCCCATTTTTCCCTTCCCACTCACCTTGTTCCTGTTCTCCCACACAAAGTCTCTATTCCCTAAGTCCCTGCTCTTCTTTCTTCCATCAGTCCTTATTTCCCCTTCCCATCTAGCATCTGGGGAAGCTCTCTCTCTTGCCTAATCTCCCTGAAAACCCTCCAGTTCAACATACCTTTACATTGAGTCTCTACTGTCTTCTCTCACCCTTCCATGTCCTTCTTATCAATCTCTTAAGTTTCTTCTTTCTTCCCACCCCACTCCAACCCAAAGAGGGGCATAATCGAACGGGGTGCCCAAGTTTTCCTAAGGACGTCCTCACAGGACGTCCCCGCGAAGGGGCGGGGAAACCCGTATTATCGAAACAAGATGCGCTTCCATCTTTTGTTTCGATAATACAGTCAGGGACACCCAAATCTCAGCATTTAGGTTGACCTTTAGAGATGGTCATCCTTAGAGATGGTTGTCTCCGGTTTTCAGCAATAATGGAAACCGAGGACGCCCATCTCAGAAATGACCAAATCCAAGCCATTTGGTCATGAGAGGAGCCAGCATTCATAGTGCACTGGTCCTCCTCATATGCCAGGACACCAACCGGGCACCCTAGGAGGCACTGTAGTGGACTTCAGAAAAAGCTCCCAGGTGCCTAGCTTTCTTACCTTGTGTGCTGAGCCCCCCCCCCCCCACACCAAAACCCACTCCCCACAGCTGTACACCACTACCATAGCCCTTAGGGATGAAGGGGGGCACCTAGATGTGGGTACAGTGGGTTTTGGAGGGCTTGCTGTTTCCTCCACAAGTGTAACGGGGGGATGGGTCTGGGTCCGCCTGCCTGAAGTGCACTGCAGTACCCACTAAAACTGCTCCAGGGACCTGCATACTGCTCTCATGGAGCTGGGTATGATATTTGAGGCTGGCATAGAGGCTGGAAAAAATATTGAAAAAATGTTTAGGGTGGGAGGGGGATAGTGACCACTGGGAGAGTAAGGGGAGGTCATCCTCGATTCCCTCTGGTGGTCATCTGGTCATTTAGGGCACATTTTGTAGCTTGGTCGTAAAAAAAAAAAAGGACCAAGTAAAGTCGCCCAAGTGTTCGTCAGGGACGCCCTTCTTTTTTCCATTATTGGCCGAGGACGCCCATGTGTTAAGCACGCCCCAGTCCCGCCTTCACTATGCTTCCGACACACCCCCATGAACTTTGGTCATCCCCGCAACAGAAAGCAGTTGAGGATGCCCAAAATCGGCTTTCGATTATGCCGATTTGGACAACCCTGTGAGAAGGACGCCCATCTTCCGATTTGTGTCGAAAGATGGGCGCCCTTCTCTTTCGAAAATAAGCCTGTGAGTCTCCATTCTCCCCCACCCCAATACCTGAATTTTCTCTTCCCCAGACATCTCTTTCTCACCATTCCTTCTACTAGTCACCATCCAAATCCTTCCTTTAATACTTCAACAACTTCCCATTCAACTGCCAAGTTCCTGCTGTCCTACAAAACTTCCCAGTTCCTGTTTATCCCTCATTTTCTGTCTCAACCCCAGTATTCAGGACACTCCCAACCTCTAAGATTTTCATGATATCCACTATGAATATGCATGAGATAGATTTCTATGCATTACCTCAATTGTATGCAAATCTATCTCATGCACATTCATTGTGGGTAACCTTAGTGGCTGGATGTGCCCCAAGGATTGAGAGACACTGTGCTAAAATAATGAACATAGGATGAAGCTAAAGGTCAAAGTCAAAAGTTCATCCAATGTCCAGAAAACCAGCCAAACACCAATCAGAGGTAAGCAGGATTTGGGTGCAGGTTGGCCAAGCATCAGTGACAGAAATTTAGGAAGTAAATCCCAGAATCCTATTGTGCTAGCAATGAATCTTTGCAACAGCAGGGTTTTAACAGCTGTAGCCAATCAAAAATGGTTCCTTGCTGGACCAATGAGCCTCCTTTCTGGGAGGTCTAGTACCAAAGTTCAAGAGGATAAGCTGTTTGAATGGATCCTTGGATCTCCAAGAATCCTGTGCTTTGTGGGTAGTCACTCTGACCTCTAATCTCTGTCAGTCTCTATCAGTTCTGAAGCTCATATACAAACACTTCCTGCCCCCAAATTGTATACATACATACATACTCTTGTGCTTATAAACATAGGTGCCCGGTATAAGAGGCTTGGGGAGGCTAACCACCTTATAATCGAAAGAGAAAAACGCCTAGATTTCGACCCAAATCGGGAGATAGACGTTTATCTCACAAAAACGAATAAATCGGTATAATTGAAAGCCGATTTTGGACGTTTTCAACTGCACTCCATCGCGGATGCGGACAAAGTTGATGGGGGCGTGTCAGAGGTGTGGCAAAGGTGGAACTGGGGCGTGGTTATCGGCCGAGGAGAGATGTACGCGTTAGGGCGATAATCGAAAAAATAAAGGCGTTTTTAGCGAAAATTTAGGACACTTTTGTTTGACACTTTTTTCACACGAACAGGTCCCAAAAAAGTGCTCTAAATGACCAGATGACCATCGTAGGGAATCGGGGATGACCTCCCCTGACTCCCCCAGTGGTCACTAACCCCCTCCCACCACAAAAAAAATGATGTTTCACAACTTTTTATTTTCACCATCAAATGTCATACCCACCTCCCTGGCAGCAGTATGCAGGTCCCTGGAGCAGTTGTTAGGGGGTGCAGTGGACTTCAGGCAGGTGGACCCAGGCCCATCCCCCCCTACCTGTTACAATTGTGCTGCTTAATGCTTATTGGTCGTCCAACCCCCCCCCCCAAACCCACTGTACCCACATGTAGGTGCCCCCCTTCACCCCTTAGGGCTATAATAATGGTGTAGACTTGTGGGCAGTGGGTTTTGAGGGGGATTTGGGGGGCTCAACACACAAGGGAAGGGTGCTATGCACCTGGGAGCTCTTTTACCTTTTTTTTTGTTTTTGTAAAAGTGCCCCCTAGGGTGCCCGGTTGGTGTCCTGGCATGTGAGGGGGACCAGTGCACTACGAATCCTGGCCCCTCCCACGAACAAATGCCTTGGATTTATTCATTTTTGAGCTGGGCGCTTTCATTTTCCATTATCGCTGAAAAACAAAAACGCCCAGCTCACAAATTGTCAAATAAAACATGGACGTCTATTTTTTGCCAAAATACAGTTCGGTCCGCCCCTTCACGGACCCGTTCTCGGAGATAAACGCCCATGGAGATAGACGTTTTCGTTCGATTATGCCCCTCCATGCCTCCCCAGCCGCAAGCCCCAAGCGTCTCTCTCTCTCTCTCTCATCTCCCCACCCCCCCCCCCCCGATGCAGCATCTATCCCTCTCACTCCCTCCCTGTGGTCCCTTTAATTGGATTTAGATTGCCCATCACTGCCGGTAGCGGCACGCCAGCAACATCGTACTAAAACAGCTTGCTTTGGACTGACGGCATTCCTTGTGACATGTCCCGCCTCCTCTGACCAGCCTTCCTTATGATGCGTCCTGCTCTCGCGGAAGCAGGAAGTTTGGTCAGAGGAGACGGGACACGTCACAAGGAATGCCGTCAGCCCAAAGCAAGCTGTTTTAGTACGATGTTGCTGGCGTGCTGCTACCGGTAGCGATGGGTGATCTAAATCAAATTAGAGGGACCACAGGGAGGGAGGGAGAGGGATAGATGCTACATCAGGGGGTGGGGGGATGAGAGAGAGCCTGTGCTACCAGCGACGATCTGATCAAATTAGAGGGACTGCAGGGAGGGAGCAAGAGGGATAAATGCTGCATTTGGGGGGGGGAAACGAGGGAGAGGGATAGATACTGCAATGGAGGGAGAAACAAGGGAGAGGGATGCTGTAACGGGGGGAGGGGAAGAAACAAAGGAAAGGGATAGATGCTGTAACGGAGAGGAGAAAAACAAGGGAGAAGGATTGATGCTGCAACGGGGGAGGGGGGGAATGAGGGAGCAGGATAGGCGCTGCAGTGGGCCTGGGTAGGGTTACCATTTGTCCGGATTTCCCCGGACATGTCCTCTTTTTGAGGGCGCTGTCGGGAGTCCGGGCGGATTTCTTCGTTTGCTGGCTTTGTCCGGGTTTTCTACGAGTCCTCCGCTCCTCCTCCTGACTTTCAGTCTCCTCCCTTCGTCCGACGTGCAGCGTCCGTGCGTGATGACGTACACGCCCCAATCAGCTGATTAGTTGATCGATCCGCCCTCCCGTTCTCAGTCCTCCTGCACGTACACGAGAACTAGTAGTGCCTGCTGCAGCCACGAGGTAAATTTGTTTTTTGTCCGAGTTGTGTGGGTCTGGGTGAGGGTCGGACGGACTGAGCCACTTTCTTGATGTAGCTGCTAGTGCTACTTCACTTAGTTGGCAGGCTGCTGCCTGCCATGCAGTCGCGGTAGTGTGGGGATTCGGGGAAGTAATAAAACCGGAGATAGTAGTTGTTCAAGTTAAAGTACAAGAAAACTGTGGCCCGTCTGGGGGGGGGGGGGAGACCAGAATGGAACTGGCTGGGTAATTCAATTGGTATCTCTCTCCCTGTTGGTTAAAAATAAATCCTCCTGTTCTCGATTTTCATTTGGATTGGAACAAAGGTGCACAAATGTCCGGCAGCTTCTCTGTGCTATCTTTTTCAACTCTCCAGGGCTTCCTTACCGTTCCTCTCCTACCTCATCTATCTGTACAAGTGGTATCCTCCGTCCCTATCATGCTGGCTGGGTTTTTTTTCTTTTTCTGTGAAACGTTTTATTGCCCAATGTTGTTTCTCTTAAAAGTGCCCCCGGCCATGCGGAACTAATCATCTTGTTGTGGGTTGCAGGGTGACTTGTTATTCTGTGAGTGTCTCCAGCTCCATTGAAGTCTTGAATAGGGGGCGGGGCAAGGGGCGGGGCATGGGCGGGGTGGGGGCGGGGAAGAGGTGTGTCAATGGGTGGGGCATGTGTCCTCTTTTTTCTTAGGGCAAATATGGTAACCCTAGGCCTGGGGGTGGGAGCAGACAGGAAGAGGTGCTGGATACAGGAGGGGGAGAGAGAGATACTGGGCTAGGAAGAGGCAAGAGAGAGTGCTGGACTGGAGGAGGGGAAGACACTAGAATGGGGAGGGGGCAAAAAAAGAGGACAGACATTGGATCTACAGGCATGGGTGTAGTTTGGGGGGGCGAGGGGACATTGCCCCCCCAAACTCAGGATTGGCACGGCACAACTCAGCAGGCAGCTCTCGGATGGTCCCTCCTTCCTGCCCTCAGCTCCCCGACTGACAGCCCTCCTCTCTGTTCCTCCCCCCCCCCCCCCCAACGCGTTTAACCCTTTTACTTTCAGTCGCAGCAACGGCAGTGAAGAAGACAACTAAGTGGGCTCGCATCCAGCTTCTCCCTTCCCTCACACAGTGTCCCGCCCTCACAGAGACAGGAAATACATCATTGCAAAAGGTGGGACACTGTGTGAGGGAAGGGAGAAGCTGGAGGCGAGCCTGCTGTGTTGTTTTCTCCACTGCCTTCACTGCGCCTGAAAGTAAAAGGGTTAAACACGCAGGAGGTAGGAAGGAACAGAGAGGAGGGCTGTCAGGGAACTGAGGGAGGGAGAATCGCTGGACATGGATGGGAGGGAGGGGCAGGGGGAGAGAAGAGATCGCTGGAGAGGAGGGGAGAGAGGAGAATTGCTGGCCATGGATGGATGGAGGGGAGGGCAGGGGAGAGAGGAGAATTGCTGGCCATGGATGGATGGATGGATGAAGGGGAGGGCAGGGGGAGAGAAGAGATCACTGGAGAGGAGGGGAGGGCAGGGGAGAGAGGAGAATTGCTGGAGGTGGATGGAGGAGAGGGCAGGGGAGAATGGAGAGTTGCTGGACATGGATGGATGGATGGAGGGCAGGGAAGAGAGGAGAATTGCTGGACATGGATGAATGGGGTTAGGGGAGAGAGGAAATTTGCTGGATATGGGTGGATGGAGGAGAGGGCAGGGGAGAATGGAGAGTTCCTGGACAAGGATGGAGGGAAGGAAAGATGCACACAGATGGAGTGGAAGGGAGAGAGGAGAAATGCTGGACATGGATGGAGGGGAGGGAAGACAGAGGAAGTACATAGATGGAGTGGAGGGAGGAGAAATGCTGGATATGGATGGAGGGAAAATTGCTGAATTTAAGGGCTGGATTGGACCACTTTGAGGGCAGCTGTTGAAACTGGAGAAAGGATAGGGACAGGGCTACAGATGGTAGGCAGGATGCATAAGGGGACAGAAGAATGGTGGACATGGTGAGAGAAAAAATATCATATGGAAAGAAGACACTGCATAAAACAGAAGACTCTGGGACCAAAGCTAATAGAAAAACTAAATGCTCAGACAGCAAAGGTAGAAAACATTCTTTTAATTCAGAATTTATTAATTGGAATATGTCAGCTTTTGGAAATGTGCATCTGTGATATTTTGCATGCAAGTTTTCATTTTTCTAGTATTGCATGCTGAGTCTGACTTCTTGAGGTAACTTTCCAGATCAGTATTTTGCCTTCATATCTGTTGTGTCATGTGTTTTTCATGTGTGATCAAGATGCAGTATTCTGCTAGTATGCAGTATTTGCAGCCCTTTTTGTTTTGTTTTTGTTTCACTAGGTTGTTTACTGGTGTTTTAGAGCCAGGTGTAATTATAGTGCTGCCTTTCCACGCATAAGGTTGTAACTCGTCCTGTCCTTGGAATTAGTGCTGTTATGGTTTGGTAAGGTTATGAGTGTGTTTTTGCACAAGTTTGTGTATAGTGTTTTGCAGTGGAGAGATTGTGTGTTGCCCTTACTGAGGTGGCACCAAAACAACAGAAAGGGTGTAGAGCCTAAATCATGACACACTACCTTTTGAAGGATCTACATATGGTCGTTAATAAAAGGAGCTCATTGTGAACACTATCCACCCTAAAAGGGTGTTTTGTGGCTCTACATGAGAATTGTGATATTATGATTCCTTGTTTCATATTGTTGACGGTCTGCATTTTCCGTATGGTGGTATATTGGTGTATTAGGTCTGCCCAGTGTAATATTTATGGTACAGTAAGGTTCTGAGTGTGTTTTTGCACAAAGTTGTGCATAGTGTTTTGCAGTTGAGCGATTGTGGTTAGTATATGCTTTGAGCAACCACTTTATTCTTTGACATATGATACATATCTAATATCTAAATTTAATAAAAGGTATTAATTGTGATTATTTTATTTTTACTTATTTTTTTTTCTGTGTGTTGTCAGACAATTATGGATGTAAGCCCCGCCCCCTTTAGCCTCCCCAAACAGTTGGGCCACCGACCGCCTATGCTTATAACCATCATTTATTTTCTCACACAACCATACCCATAAAGAATGACAATACACATAAAATAAATCTTTTACTAAACAGTAATACTTCTACTAAAAATAAGCCAGTCAATATTCAGCCTGCGGTGGTCAGCGTTTTTGAAAATGCCCCAGATATTCAATGCTGGGTCATGTTCGATCACCTGTACTGAATATCCAGGGCTAATTAAAGTTGTGCTAGCTGCCGGAGCTTATGCAGATCCTGGTCCTGGCTAATATCCATGATCTGCATAAGAGACTTATGTGAGTCCCAGCTGAATATTGGCCAGGACCTCCATAAAGGTTTCTGCCCAGGTGCAGAGTCCCTCCTTCCAATCCCCCCTCCCACCCCCTTAAACTGTAGCATCCATCCCTTCTGATCTCCCCCACCCCCTAGAACAGAATACCCTTCCAAATACAGATGACTAGCAGGCCCAAGCCCCCACTCCCTACCGACAAATTCCATGTAGATCCCCCCAGGCATACCTTGATGGTCTCTGGTGGTTTAGTTCGGCCAACAGGCAGGAGCAATGCCCACGTGGCAGCCTTTTCAAAATGGCTGCCGTGTCCTCTAGCGGTAGTCGTGGCCATTTTGAACAGACTGGTGCATGAGGCAGGAGTTAATAGGTATCGCTTCTGCCCGTTTGCCCCAGTAGACTATGGGAGTGGTGGTGGTGGTAGTGGGCTCAGGTCTGACATTATCTTTCTTCATTGTGGGGGGAGGGGTAATCAAAAGGGGTGCTGCAGTTCCTTGGGGTAGGAGGGAGATTGGAAAGGGGGCTATGCTGTTTCAAGGGGGGGGGGGGAGCCTGAACTTGTCTTCCACTACCCAGAGATTAACTGAGCACTGGTCAATATTCAGAATGGTGTCTAGTTATCTTGCTGCATAAAGTTTGCTCGTAACGTAAAACTTACATTTTCTTTTAAGGGCATAGTGTTCCCAGGAGGAAATTAGGAAGACTAGGGGCCTCCTCCCCCCCTCCTTTACCAATTCCACCAGTGTGTCATGGTGCTGCTGAAAGGGAAAAACAATTAAGAAATTGTCCTCAATATATTACTAGCACAAAGCAAAACACTGAAGTGAAGATGGAAATCTATACTGTAGGCTGCTTATACAACTCCACAGCCAAACAGGCTATTTATTCCACTCTAGGGTATATCCCAGTGCATGCATTTACCAGTGGAAAGCCCTGACTGAAAAGGTTGGGCCTCTTA
Organism: Microcaecilia unicolor; assembly: GCF_901765095.1. Taxonomy (NCBI): domain Eukaryota; kingdom Metazoa; phylum Chordata; class Amphibia; order Gymnophiona; family Siphonopidae; genus Microcaecilia; species Microcaecilia unicolor. The sequence continues at coordinate 102,603,818 of NC_044037.1, read as the reverse complement.
AAGAGTGAGCTGCCTAGTCCATTTACACTGAAGAAAAAAAAACAAACAGTACAAAAAAATATTGAAGCTAGAGCTGTAAACAGACATACAAACATACATGGGATTGCAAAGGAACAATTCACAGAAGACAAAGACAATGTAGCAAAGTCAGGATAGGGTATGCTTATTTTAGAAATTACATTCACTCTGCACACAAAGCGCACATGCCTTTCCTTTGCATACAACAATGAGCTGCACCCAAAACACAGAATCAAAACGGTGACATTCACACACACAGTGGACAAAAGATAAAGACATGAGTGCCTGCCAGAATAATGCTGGCCTATACAGGACATGAGTTAGTGTGACTGTGGCTTTGGCCAGTAAGGTGAGCCGCAAAAACACACCAGCAAATGTTTCTGTGTGCAGTGCATCCTCAAATGTGGTACTGCAAAAGAATCTAAAGGGCCCACATGTGACATAGCAAAGTTCATACAGTAGGATTCTACCCTGCAGGGCTTTTTTTCAGGGGGTACTTGGGGGTACTGAGTTCCGGCACCTTTTCCATTGTCTGATAAAATTGACCCATGGTCCCCAAGTTTTAATGAAAGAGCTCAGGTTCTACACACCAATTCTGCCTTGTCATAGATTTTGTGACTGGTTGCAGGGGGCCTGGGTATTGTAGGGTGAGTCCCTCAGTGATCACCCCACCCCTGAAGGTTGGCCCGGTATTTGAGTACTGGCATCTTTTTCGCTAGAAAAAACACACTGCTACCCTGCAATATGGATTCCCAATAAAAGGCTGCTTTACTAAGAGGAAAGGAAGACTGAATGGCAGCTGTCACACATCTGGCCCCAGATGTATCATGGTCTTTGTGTGTGTCATGTATTACAGCATTCAACCAAAGTGTAAACACACCACGTTCTTAGAATCACTTGGAAATAGCCTAGAATTGTCACAAGGAGGAAAAACCTCAGTGAGCCAAGACTTACTCAGTTCAGTCTATAAATGGCTTCAATAAAATCATAGACTGAAAAAAACTCCCATGATTGAAAAATAATTTTTAAAGCAATTTTCAATATATTTCTTTAGATGTTTTTTGAAGCACTTAGCTAAGAACTTCACATTCTTCCACCCAAAGACTTCAGCAGTTCTCTTCTCTGACACACCGCAACCAACCAATGATGGCCAGTGTTTCAAATCTGTGCTTCAGTGATTTGCGGGACTCTCGAAACACAACAAAAAGATACTCTGCTGGTGAGAACTAAACATCATATCTAGAACAACTGTTCGGCTATTTCACTCATTTGTCAGTTAAACTCAGCTTAACTTGCTGCTGTCTGCGGGCTCGCTCACTCAAAATAGTGGTGTAGTATTTATTTATTTGTTAAATTTGTATCCCACATTTTCCCACCTATTTGCAGGCTCAATGTGGCTTACACAGTACGGTAAAGGCTTTTGCCAGTCCGGTAGAGAAACAAATACATGGTGATGTTGTGGCCTGATAAGGTTCAGACACAATGGGGGTTGAATAGAGGGGGGGGAGGTTATATAATGTCCATTACGAGCTTTGGTTTTGATGTGTTGCAGGGTGTAGGCATTTAGGTTGGGTCGGTTGTGTATGCCTTTTTGAACAGGTTGGTTTTTAGTGATTTCCTGAAGTTTAGATGGTCGTAGGTGGTTCCCTAGTTTTGTGCTTATATAGGAGAAGCTGGATGCATAAGTTGCCTTATATTTGAGTCCTTTGCAGTTTGGGTACTGGAGGTTTAGATATGTTCGTGATGATCCAGTTGCATTTCTGGTTGGTAGATCTATGAGGTCTGTCATGTAGCCTGGGACTTCACCATAGATAGTTTTGTGGACCAGGGTGCAGATTTTGAAGGTAATCCGTTCTTTGATTGGGAGCCAATGCAGTTTTTCTCAGAGGGGTTTGGCACTTTCGAATCATGTTTTACCAGGTATCAGCCTAGCTGCTGTGTTTTGAGCGGTTTGGAGTTTCTTTGTGAGTTGTTCTTTACATCCCGCATAGATTCCGTTGCAGTAGTCTGCATGACTTAGTACCATTGATTGTATTAGGTTACGGAATATTTCCCTCGGGAAGAAAGGTTATACGCGTTTAAGTTTCCACATTGAGTGGAATATTTTCTTTGTAGTGGAGTTCGCTTGGCTCTCAAGTGTGAGGTTGCGGTCAATTGTAACGCCGAGTATTTTCAGGCTATCTGAGATGGGGTGGGTATGGTCTGGGGTGTTTATGGTTGTGGGCTTGGACGTGTTGTGTTGGGATGAGAGGATGAGGCAATGTGTTTTTTCAGTGTTCAGTTTCAGTTGAAATGAGTTTGCCCATGAGTCCATGGTGCTCAAACCTAGCTCGATTTCGTTGGAGATTTCAGTCAAGTCATGCTAAACGCAAATCTGTTGAGCACCAATGTATTACAACATGCAATAGCCCTTTAGAGAATAGAAGAAGTAGGATGGGAGGAGGGCTTTCTACGAGAGCTCTATTTACTAAGCATTTTTCCTCACACCTCCTCAACCCTCTTCCCAAAGTTTACCTCATTTTTTTCTTTTCCAAAAAGCGGCAGTGGCAGCGATTCCCATAGGCTGCCCTGCCACCGGCACTGGCCTCTTCTCCCAACTGCAGCCCGCCTCTTGACATAACTTTCTATTTCCTCAGAGGTGGAACACAGTAGAGCGAAGAGGCTGGTGCCGGCAGCACAGCGGCAGGGCAGCCTATGGGAATCACTGCCGTTGCCACCTTTTGAAAAAGAGTAAAATAAGGAAAATGTGGGGAAGAGGGTTGAGGAGGGAATGGGGGAGATGCCAGACTGGGCAGGAATGACTTCTCATCCCTTCCTTGGGCAGCAGATTGCCTTGGGCCGCCCCTGCTAACAAGCCATTAATGAGAAATAATTGGACACCCAACAACTAATTATTGATGATAACTGGTACCAATTGGGATCTGAGCATGCGTTTGACTGCACAGTATTCTATACCGCCGGGCACCCAAATCACTCAAAAGGGGGTGTGTCCATGGGAGGAGCATGACATGGGCATTCCAAAACGTTGTGCGTGTTGCTACTGAATAATGGGTCAGTGCACCCAACTTGGGTTATAGAATCTGGTCCAAAGTAGGTAATTCTATTATTGGACGCCTCCATTTAGGCAGCTCAAGAGTGTGTGATGGGAACCTATTCTATAAAGGAACCTAGGTGCATAGGTTCAGTTATAGAATACTAGCGTAACCCAGTGTCCATGCATATAGTTTATAGTTTATTAAAATTTGCTATACCACCTAACCTAACAGATTTAAGTGGTTTAACAGAGTAAAGACAAGTTTCAAAGTAGGAAAAGAACTACAATGAAAGAGTAATGCAAACATCCTAGAGTATGTGGAGGCGGCCAAAAAAGTAAACAGGATGCTAGGAATTATTAGGAAAGGGATGGTAAATAAGACCAAGAACATTATAATGCCTCTGTATCGCTCCATGGTGTGACCTCACTTTCAGTATTGCATTCAGTTCTGGTCGCCATAGCTCAAAAAATATATAGCGGAATTAGAAAAGGTTCAAAGAAGAGTGACCAAAATAATAAAGGGGTGGAACTCCGCCCATATGAGGAAAGGTAAAGAGCTCTTCAACCTGGAAAATGGCTGAGGGGAAGATGTGATTGAAGTCTACAAAATTTTGAGTGGTGTGGAACGAGTAGAAGTGATTCAATACTCTTTCAAAAAGTACAAAGACTAGGGGACACTATACTTTTAAAACAAATAGGAGGAAATATTTTTTCATTCAACGAATAGTTACGCTCTGGAACTCTTTGCTGGAGGATGTGATAACTGTGGTTAGTGTATCTGGGTTTCCAAATGGTTTGGGCAGGTTCCTGGAGGAAAAGTCCATAATCTACTATTGAGACAGACATGGGGAAGCTACTGCTTGCCCTGGGATTCGCAGCATGGAATGTTGCTACTATCTGAGTTTCTGCCAGGCACTTGTAACCTGGATTGACCACTGTTGGAAACAGGATACTAGGCTAGAAGGACCATTGGTCTGACCCAATATGGCTATTCTTATGTTCTTATGGACAACAGCACATGATGCACACCTTATCTTATGCCTATGAGCAATGTAGCACGTAGTGCTTCTAATGTCCATTAGCAAGCAGTAAGCTTTAGTAAAAGGACCCCTTAGACTGTAAGCCCTCTGGGGTCAGGGAAATACCTACTGTACCTGAATGTAATTCACAGTGAGTTACTATTGAGAATGGTACAATCAACAATACTATCACAACTAGACTACTGTAATGCAGCATATTTAGGATGCAAGGAAAGCACACTAAAATCGTTGCAAACCTTCCAAAACACAGCAAGACTGATATTCAAGAAGTTGAAATACAAAAGAGCTACCCCACTGCTCGCAACACTACAGTAGCTGCCAATCAAGGTACGTCTACTCCTCAAAGCTTGCACACTCGTATTCAAGTTACTATTTGGAATGGCACCCAAATATATGCTACATTTGATAGAGCTATCTCCAAGAAATGCAAGCCCAGATACCAGGGGCCACATACTTCTTCATCTACCCAACTGTAGAAACATAACCTACAAAAGCATCTAAACAGCAAGATTTAGCTACCTGGCCTCCAAATGGTGAAACTCGATACCAAAAGTCACAAGAAGCATCACTAACTATCTTCAGGTCAGAAAAGAGCTGAAAACATACCTCTTTAAAAACTTTTATAAACTGCATAAGCAACAGATGTTCCTTCCATGTCCTAACTGTAAAACGCTATTGTAATTTCACCAAACTGCAAATTGTAAGTCACTTTGATGCAAAACTTGTTTTTGGATAATAGTAGGATACAACAATGCATAAATAAATAAATAAATACCAGCTTGAGAGGAGGAGTAAATGTAATTATATACAAGCACAGATCTTTTATAAGTACATGCATACACTGCAACTCCACCCACACTCCTTTCCAGAACATGCCTATACCGAATGCATATAGTTCTATGCATGGGATCATTTCATGGCATATTATATATATGTGCCTATTGGCATATATGTGCAATAATGACTTTATAGTATTACCCCCCTAAAAGATCTGAGAGAAAAAGTATCTAAAATGGTGAGAGACCTGGCAGCGGCAAAAACCACAATAGCTGCGTTTTGGAAACAGACCGGGGGGCCAACGCTGCAAAATTGGAAGGGGAAAATTAGGGTAATTAGATTAATGGAAGAACTGATGGATAAAAGGCGGGGGAGGTACAACTCAGATGCACAAGAATGGAAACATTTAGACCGGATATTGGGGTAAGATCTGAAGGGGGAGGGGGGAATGGGAGGTCAAGAGTGGAATAGGTCTGGAATGGGAGATGGGGGGGGGGATTGGGAGGAGGGGAGGGATTGGGTAAGGGATGAGGGTGGGGGGCAAGGGGGGACAAAAAGGGAGAAAAAGGAAGTGGAAATAGATTTTGATATTATCTCATGATTCCATGTTTGTATCCCAAAGTTTGCTGAAGTTAGGTTTGATGTTAACGTTGAGTGGGAATTGGAATTGTAAGGTTTCTTTATGTATGCAGATGACTCAATAAATTCTACAAAATTAAAAAACATAAATAAATAAAATGGTGAGAGAAGTAGGAAAGGTACTCAGGACAGTAAAGATACAAATATAGGAAATACAGCTAAGGCAATAAAGCATGGTGACAAGATATATTAGGGAATAGAGGTAGGGAAAGGTGGAATTATACATCTGAGAAGTGAAAAGGAGAAATATGTGATGGCCATCTCTATGTGGAATAATTTACCTGCTTTAATTTGGATAGAGTTAAACTATATGTGATTAAGCTTAAAACTTGTTTTATTTGAGAAATGTTATGGATGATTTTAGGTTTTTTTTATTTAATTATGATGTATTCGCGCTGTTTTTTAAATTTTGTTGAGTTTTTCATTTGTAAACCACCTGGAACCTCCTGTTGAATAGGTGTGGTATATAAATTGTATATTAGATTAGATTAGATGACAGGGCAAAAGCAGAAATACTGAACAGATGCTTTTGTTCAATACATCCTAAAGAAGAGAACGGAGAAGGGCAGATGTGAGAGAGTTTGCATAGAAATATTAAACCTGAAAGGCAGTGGCACCAGATGTTCAATTCTGGAGACTGAACAGCCAAAAAATCAGTTCAGAGAAGTGCTACCAGCATGGTGCAGCATCTGGTCCATAAGACTTAAGAACTGAAACTCAGGGATTTGAACGTGTATACCCAAGAAGAAAGAAGGGAGAAGGAGGGCATAATAGATACATTCTGATATCTCAAAGATATAAATAGTAGTGGACAAGAAGCAAGCATTTTTAGTGGAATGGAAGTTCTGGAACAAGAGGCCATGCTATGAACCTCCAAAGGATAGATCGAAGACCTAGATTAGAAAATATGTCTTCACATGAAATGAACATGGTGGGATAACTTGGAGAATCCTTAGTTGTAAGGAAATGAAGATAAATCCAGAGACCAGGTGATCTCTGTGATCTTGCATCAGAAAGGGAAAATGGGCAGACTTACAGTTGCCAACTCTCTTCGATATAATGGAAGTTTCTCAGAATCACAATTGACATATCTTGTTAGAATGTTCCAGAAAGAGCAGTTGAGCGTGTCCTCCTGCCTTCCTCTAAAAAAGAGTGAAAAGGGGGCCATACATGGGTAATGTGGCAGCATGCTGATAATTGCAAGAGGTTGAAGGTTTACGGTAGAGGCTTTGGGGCATCATGATAGCAGGAACCAGAAGGAAAAAGGCAATTTGGGCAGGCAGCATAACAACTGGAGAAGCAGGGAGAAAGAGAGGAAGAAGAGCTGCTGAACAATGCAAACCATCAGAGGCTGCTCAAACCATGCATAAGGTTGTTCAAAGCAAGAATCAAGTTGAGTTGGGAGCAATAGTTCTGCTGCATCTCAAACTCGAGAAGAAGAGAACTGGCAGAGGCCCAGAGCACTTGGCTGCTGAAATGAAATCGGCACCCTCGCACCCTTCTCTCTTCCTCCTCAAAAACTGTGAATTCAGAATCTGTTGTGGGCTGACAGTAGGCCAGTAGCATAGGGACAATTTGAGCGCTAGCTCCAGTTCCATGGCTCTTCCTATGTTTCATGTTCTTGGGCTGCCACTGGCCAGCTGCTAAATCTGATATCACTAGCTGGATGCTGGGGCAGATAACCTGGGGTCTAACCTGCTTTTGCTCTGCTTAAAGTATTACAACCCCAGCCAAGAGACATAACAGAAACTGCAGTGGTGAATGGGATGAATGGGGGAGATCAGGACCCTGAGAAGCTAAGGGGAGTCAGGGCAGGGGAAGAGATAGAGGAGACTGAAAGAGTGAGATTGGTGAAGGAAAAAGAGGAAGACAGCAGTAGCAAGGAGTATGCCAGGGAAGCCTACTGGAAGGAAGGACAAATAGAGAGGAGCTGGAAAGGTGTAAAATAGTGTGGGGGGGGGGGGGGGAGGAGGAGGAGGAGGGGAGCAGATGAAGATGGAGAAATTGAAAGTGGGAGACTTCAGCAACTGGTAGGCATGAAGGAAAACACAAAGGCACACTTTTTTTCCCCCCAGAAACCCAAACATACGAAACCCCATGCAGTCTAGATAGACCTTATGGTATTTATGTGCCATCGTCCCCTACTTGTGAAGACAGATTCTCTTCATTGTGCTTAGATGTGATGAGCATCCTTCTCTAGAGTCCTACAAGGCAGAGGTCACAGAGGCAGGGCCTTTATATGGGGCTGATGGGGCTACATTTACCACTGCCTCTGTCTTTCCAGTCAACTGTGGACAGTTCAGCAGTGATCAAATTATTTTTTTGTTTTATTGGATCTTTCTTGCCCCTGTTCCTTCCAGTTCAGTTGAAACTGAGCTGGCATCTGGTGCCATCAGCCTTCATTTCCACGACCCAGGAATCTTTTCCTCCTGTTTTGTGTCTGCCTCATTTCCCTAGTCCCACAGACATTTTAGTTTGGCTATTGCAAGAACCATGTTGGGCCAGAGGAAATGCAGCCTGGCTTCCTTCCCGGTCTGCTGATCAGCTGTCTAGCTATCACTCAGGGCCGTGCCAAGGGTCTCTGGTGCCCCCCTGCAGACTATCAGTTGGCTGCAAAGCGGGCACTTGCAGCAGAAGCAGCTGCCTCCGATCCCCACCCCCGATCGGGTCTGCCCTGCTTGTAAAACAAGTAAATCTCTTCTATTCGTTGTCCTCGGGCCTCACTGTGTCCCGCCCTCGTGGAAATAGGAAGTTACCTCAGAGGAGGGCGGGACACAGTGAGGCCCGATGACGAGGAGGAGAAGAAGAGATTTACTTGTTTTACAAGCAGGGCAGACGCGAGGCGCTGCCTACAACTCGGCTTCACAAAATTTAAATCCCCAAGCGGTATAGCGGGACAGCATCGCAGCAGCGCCCTTGAAGGCAGGCGCCCCCCTGCGGTGCTTACCCCGCTTACCGTGTTGGCACGGCACTGCTATCACTCCACGCAATGGGCCCAACTCCGCCCACCCTCTACAGCCATGTTCACAGCCCTTGCTGACCTGAGGAATGGAAGTCCTGACACAGAAATCAAACTGGAAGCGTTCTTACAGAAGTGGACAACATTTACCATCTCTGTGGGCCTTTTATAAAGGCATGCTAGTGTTTTTAGCGCACAATAAAAATAAGCGTGTATTAATGCTAGAGATGCTCATATAGTCCGTCTCTAGCATTTAGTGTGCATTAGTGATTAGTGCGAGCTAAAAATGCTACCACACCTTTGTCAAAGACCCCTTTAGTGACCAGTCCAGCCAATGATTATTCTGTGTAAGGAAAAAGTGTAACTTAAAGAGCTGGACAGCTGTCACTCAGTTAAGAAGAAGGTAAAGTGCAGGCATGAGCTGGGACATGGCTGACTTTTATGACTATAGCTGTTCACACTTTGTAACTTTCTAAAGCATGGATGACGTTATCTGGGTAAGTCACTTAACCTTCTATTGCCCCAGGTACAAAATCAGTATCTGTATATAATATGTAACGTGCTTTGAGTGTGATCACAGAAAGGTGGTATATCAAAACACCATCCTTTTTCCCCCTTATGTGTACTCTAATAAGATTTTGTATGTGCATCTTGCTGAGGCCTTTCCTTTTGGTTTATTGCGAAGCAGGGGCATGTAAGTGTTTCAGATTATATATACATGAGCCAACATGTTTTGAAACTGTTTGCAGTACCGAGAGTGGCATGCTGGGAGGGAATGTGACCAAGGGTGGGAGAGTATGCCTGGTTTGGACGGGAGAGGGGGGGGAGTGACCTCAGGTGTGACTAGTTTTTGGTCGATCCCCACCCTGCTCACCTTCTCATTCATTCCATGTTTCAGCATATTTCCTTCCTATCCTTCCTGCTCCTTTGTTTCATTTAATTCCATTTGCTCATCTTAATTAGCATACTTTCTGGATGAACCATTTCATACAGCCAGGCCCCTAAGATGCAGGCCTCAGATGCAAAATCTGAGTCATACAACCCTTACCTGCTGTCATTGTCTATAACTCCTTTTTTAATGTTCATGTTTTCTTAATACATTTACAGTAACTTTTTCAATACAGTTTGCAAGGAGCAGTATCAACTCACTTAAGCAGATACTGCCTCCATATTGTATAGCATAATATATTGTCCAAATATGAGGCAAAATATTTTTGGACATTTCACATATCCTATCCCCTAGTCTTATAGTTGCCCCCCCCCCCCCCCCCCGCCTTCAAAGCTGACCTATATTTGATGCTTCTTCCTCTCATGTCTACAACTTTTCCCTCTATGGTTCAACCAAACCAGACCTAACCCAGCCCATTGACTCTCTAACCTTTGCACTCTCCCCCACAGCTCACCACATCCTGCCGCATTCCTTCCTGCTCACCACCCCCTCCCACACCAAACCAGTGGCCTAACCTGATCAGACACAGCAAGTGAAAGAGCAGAGCCAACAGCTTTGCACACTTCCTTCAGTTTAGTTCAATCAGCTATTTTAGCCACGAGGCATTCCATAACAATTTATAGAGCACTATATAGTTAAAACTACTGATTGAATGTAAGGGAGATGCCAGCATCAGGAAACACAGGACCACAGCTCCTCTTTCCTTATTTCCAGTGCGTTTTTTCTAGCAAAAAAGGTGCCACTACTCAAATGCCAGGCCACCCTTCAGCAATGGGGTGATCACTAAGGGACCCACCCCACAATAGCCAGGCCCCCTGCAACTAGACACAGAATCTATGACAGGGTAGAATTGGTGTGTAAAGCCTGAGCTCTTTCATTAAAACTTGGGGTCCATGGGTCAATTTTAGCAGACAATGGAAAAAGTGTCGATACTCAGTAGCCCCAAGTACCCCCTCATAAAAGCCCTGCTTTTTTCTCTCTCTTTTTTATATTTTACCTTAAGTGTTAAATGTATTAGTTTGACAGTACATGTAAAACTGTTAAGCCAATATGAAGTTATCTGAATCAGGATCCTGATGGCCAGGTTAGGTTGAGCAATGGGAGGGAGAGAAGTGGGGTGTCAAGGTGGGTATAAGAGTATGGAGGTTAGAGAAGTACCTGGCTGGACCATGGGGCAGATTGAGGGGGATACTGTGAACTTGGAAATGTAGTAGATAGAGGGGGAAATTGGGGAATCAGTGGTTGGTTGGATGGAGGGAGTGAAGCGTTGCAGAAAAGTGGATACTAGGGGCAGTGGCGTACCAAGGGGGGGGGGCGGTGGGGGCGGTCTGCCCCGGGTGCACGCCGCTGGGGGGGTGCCGCGTGCCGGTCAGCGTCGTTCGTTTCCATGCTCCCTCTGCCCCGGAACAGGAAGTAACCTGTTCCGGGGCAGAGGGAGCATGGAAACGAACGACGCTGACCGGCGCGCGGCACCCCCCCAGCGGTGTGCACCCAGGGGTGAGGGGGTTCTTTCGCCGGAGTGGGGGGTGTCCTTTCGCCGGGGGGGGGTCACGCTGCACGGGGGGCGTGGCACATCAGCAATCCGCCCCGGGTGTCAGCGCCCCTAGGAACGCCACTGACTAGGGGACTATTTAGTATTCATATGATTCTTGATATACTGACTTTCTGTGATACAACTAAAGTGATTTACATATTACATACAGGTGCATTCTCTGTCCCTAATGGTCTCACAATCTAAGGGCCCTGTTTACTAAGCCACGCTAGAGGCAAGCTAACATTTTTAGCGCACAGTAAGCATTAGCACGCGCTAACCATGTAAATGCCCATAATATTCATATGGGCGTCTACACGGTTAGTGCACACTAATTTTTAGCACCTTAGTAAACAGGGCCCTAAGTTTTGTACCTGGGGCAATGATGGTTTAAATGACTTGCCCAGCATCTAAAGGGGCCACAGTGGGAACAGAACCCGGTTCCCATCCTATTGCACTAACCATTAGACTGCTCCTGCACTCCCGTATTAAAAACAAAAATCAGAGGGCTTTTCCAGGATTTGAACCCAGGACCTCTCTAGTCCTAAGTTAGAATCATGCCCATAGGCTACCAAGGGGAGATATGATAGAGGTCTATAAAATAATGAGTGGAGTTGAACGGGTAGATGTGAAGCATCTGTTTACACATTCCAAAAATACTAGGACTAGGGGGCATGCGATGAAGCTACAAAGTAGTAAATTTAAAACGACTCGGAGAAAATGCTTCTTCACTCAGCGTGTAATTAAACTCTGGAATTCATTGCCAGAGAATGTGGTAAAGGCAGTTAGCGTAGCAGAGTTTTAAAAAGGTTTGGATGGCTTCCTAAAGAAAAAGTCCATAGACCATTATTAAATTGGACTTGGGGAAAATCCACTATTTCTGGGATAAGCAGTATAAAATGTTTTGTACTTTTGGGGGGATCTTGCCAGGTATTTGTGACCTGGATTGGCCACTGTTGGAAACAGGATGCTGGGCTTGATAGACCTTTGGTCTGTCAGGAGTAGCCTAGTGGTTAGTGCAGCAGATTTTGATCCTGGGGAACTGGGTTCAATTCCCATTACAGCTCCTTGTGACTGTGGGCAAGTCACTTAACCCTCCATTGCCCCAGGTACAAAATAAGTACCTGTATATATGTAAACCGCTTTGAATGTAGTTGCAAACTACCACAGAAAAGCAGTATATAATTTCCCTTTCCCAGTATGGCAATACTTATGTACTTATATGACCAACAAACTGATGGGGAGAAATGAAAAAATAGACTTTTACTTCAGCAGATTTAGCCCATACGCAGCAGAGCTTTAGAAGTGTTAACTCCCATTTTTGTTTCTCTCTCTCTTTCACACAGACTCTTGAATAAAAGATTCAATTACTCTCTCTTCTTTAACTTCCAAACAAAATGATGTTTACTTACAGTTTCTTCAGATAACTATTTACATCATACTTGCAGTAGACATGGTAAAACTACTGAATACAAAAATTCTGTCAGTTGGTTATCATACAGCTTGAAGAGAGATTGCTAACACCATCTTATGCTGACACAGACTGACTTACTCTCTGAGCAACTAGAGTGACTCGGACACACCCACAAGACATTACACTATATCCAATGACATCATAGCTCATAGAATTGTTGACAGTTAATGCATGCAGCACTTGTCTTTCACATATTCCTACATACCCCTTCACATGCATTATTGTCCAACAATTCAATTCTTATATATTTATTTATATACATACAGTCCTAGCTTTTCTCGTAGATTTTCAAAATTTCTTACAGCTAGCGGTTTCGTCAAGATATCAGCAATCATTTGGTCAGTTTGTTTATATTGCAAACTTATTACTCCTTGCCTTGACAATTCTCTGACATTATGGAATTTTGTTGCAATATGTTTTGTTCTAGACTGTACCCTGTCATTTATTGACAACCTTATACAGCTTTGATTGTCTTCAAAAATCTGTATCGGTCTCTGCTGTTCTATACCAAAATCTGTACACAGTTTTTCTATCCACATTAGTTCACGACATGCTTCAGACACAGCAACATATTCTGCTTCTGTGGATGATAAACTTACAATGGTTTGTTTATGACTTGCCCATGAAATAGATGTTTTTCCATACATAAACACATACCCACTTGTGGATTTGTAATCTGAATGATCTCCAGCCCAATCAGAATCACAGTAACAAATCAATTTCTGATTACTATTTACCGGAATCACCAATTTACAGTCAATTGTACCTTTCAAATATCTTACCACTCTTTTTACAGCAGTCCAGTCAGTCTTAGTAGGCTTGTTCACTCTTCTACTTAAAATTCCTACAGCATTCGCTATATCAACTCTGTAAGTGGTAGTTAGATACAAAAGTTTTCCTATTGCAGATCTGTATAGAATGTTATCTGGTAATGGTTCCCTTTCAGTTTCATCCCTCTGAAAATCTGTGGTCATAGGTGAACCTACTGAGTGTGCTTCCTGCATACCCATACTTTCAATAAGATCATTAATCTTTTGTTTCTGACTTATTAAATAAGAACCATCTTTCTGTTTTTCAATATTCATACCTAAATAGTATGACACATTTCCAAGTTCAGTTATTTCAACATTCTGATTTAAACACTTTACAATGTCTTTATACTCTTTTTCACTTTCACTTGCTATAAGCAAATCATCTACAAATGCTAAAATGTACACACAATGACCTTCCTTTTGTCTAGTATACAAGCATTTATCTGCTTCTCCTTGCTTAAAATCTAAATCAGTTAACATTTCATGCATTTTCTCATTCCAACATTTTGCACTTTGCTTTAAACCATATAAACCTTTGTTCAGTTTACACACTAAATGACTGTTATTTGTATCTATGAAACCTTCTGGTTGTTTCATATACAAGTCTTCAGATATATCTCCATGAAGAAATGCTGTTTTAACATCTATGTGTTTCACTTGCATTTTCTTTGATGCAGCTATGCTTAGGAGAGTTCTGATTGTTGTGTGTTTCACTACTGGTGCAAATACTTCATCATAATCTTCACCATATTTTTGAAGATAACCTTTTGCTACCAGTCTGGCTTTATATCTTTCTACTTGTCCTTGTGCATTTCTTTTCAACTTAAATACCCACTTGCATCCTATGGCCTTTTTGTCATGGGGTAATTCAGTTAAGTTCCATGTTTTGTTTTTATGCAACGCGTCAATTTCATCTTGTGCAGCTTTTTTTCCATTTTTCTGCTTCTTTTTCAGACATTTGATCAATTTCATCCCAAGTTAAAGGTTCTTGTGCATCATCAGAAGTTGTTAAATAAGATAGTCTTTGGGGTGGATTACCTCGATTTTCTCTGGATGAGCGTCTGACATTTTGTTGGTCTGACCTCTCCGTGTCATCTGAGATCGAGATTCTATCTCCAATCATTTCCCCTTCATCAGTGGTACTGTCTTCAGTATAAACACTTTCTGTATCTATTTCATTTTCCTGTTCCTCATTAGAATCAGAAAAATTATTATCAGACAATTCTGGTGTGTTAGTGTTTATAATCACCGGGATATTGATTATTGGTTTCTTTTCATATTCTGGATATCCAGTCTTTATCAATTTTTTTATTTTCATCAAAATATGTGATGTGTTTTACACCAACAAATCCAGTGTTTAGATTCAGAATTCTATAACCTTTGTGACCTGAATCATAGCCCACTAGAATTCCTTTTTCTGTTGTGGAATCCAGCTTATGTCTCTTCTGTTTCGGCACATGAGCATATGCTGTACTTCCAAATATTCTTATATGTGACAGATTTGGCTTTTTACTATGCCACATTTCATGTGGGGTGCGATCAGTCCCTTTTGTAGGTAATCTGTTCTGTAGGTATACTGCTGTGAGAATTGCTTCTCCCCATAATCTCTTTGGAAGATTACTATCAGATAGCATACATCTTGTCATTTCTACAAGCGATCTGAACTTTCTTTCAGCTACAGAATTTTGTTCTGGTGTATATGCAACTGTCTTTATGTGCTGAATACCTTCTTGTTCTAGAAATGTTTGTATGGTTTGTGAAGTAAACTCACCAGTCAGTCTGTAGAATCTTTGGTTTTTTTTATCAAATGTATTGCTTACCAAGGCTACAAACTTCTTTAACATATCAGCAACTTGATTCTTTTCTTTTAATAGATAGGCCATACAGTATCTAGAGAAATCATCCACAAATATTAATGCATATTTGTTATTCCCTAGTGATGGAATATTAAATGGTCCACATAAGTCACTATGTATCAAGTCCAGTATTTTACTACTTCTTTTTCCTTTATATGATGGAAATGAGGGTCTTACCCCCTTTTGAGTAATACAATAAGTGCCAGTAATGGTAAGATGGAAAAATGCATAATTTTTCCATCTTACCATTACTGGCACTTATTTTTATGCCTGTTGCAAGTTGCTTACTTTGCAGCTCCAAGATCACCTTTGGATCTCTGTGTCCCATTCGACGATGCCAGGTCTCAAGATTACATTCTGTATTCTTCTTTGTTTTTATAAGATGTGATGATTCATCTGTAATATTTAACTTATAGACATTGTTATTCATATAACCTTCAGCATAAATTTCATTACCATCAGAAATTGTACATTTACTATTTTCAAAATGAATTGATAAACCTTTCTTGTCTAATGCTGATACACTGAGCATATTACAAACCGCTCGTGGAACATATAAGACATCTTTTACAAGAGTTTTTTTGACTCCATCTGATACTATGCATTTTAAATGTCCATTTCCTTTTCCTTTGATCATTGTTGAGCCAGCATTTGCTGTGTGAAGACTACCATCTTCTGGTCTCATATCTGTGAAAAATTCTTTATTATTGGTTATATGTTTTGTGCTGCCAGAATCTAATATCCAACTATTTTTATCTGAAGTGTTCTTCATTATATTAAAAGATTTTTCTGTCATTATACAGCTCTTATTCTTACTGTTGTCATGGTCATAATTTTTTCTTTGACCATGCTTATTCTCCATTGGCTTAAATGAGCTAGAAGGGGTGTGGTTTTTCTTGTTACAGTATTTTGATACATGTCCCTCTTTACCACATGAATAGCAAATCAGCTTGTTTCTGGGCAGGCTTTTTTCATTATAGCTCCACCTCCTACTATGCATTGCTGAGAAAAATGTTTCATTCTGGTTAATCTCTCTTGGTGAACAGATCTCCTCAGTTATAATACATTCTTGTCTAAGCTTAGAGACAGCCTGTTCAAAAGATTGTCCCTCAATCGCTTCATTCACTGTCCTGAATACTTCAAAACTTTTAGACAGAGATGTAAACATAAAAGCTCTCTTTAAAACATCGCAGATAGGTATACCCGATAATTCTAGCTTCTTAAATAATGACATTAAATGTGTTATATGATCATTACATTTTTTCTTGTCATTCAACTTCAATTGAATTATTTCTGATAACCATATAGGCTGTTGTTTTGTATATGAAGTACCATACATGGTTTTCAATTTTTGCAATATTTCTTTTGAGGTGACTGTTCCATCAATCAATATTGCCTGTTTCTCTGTCAGAGCTTCATATAGCATACTTCTGACATAACAGTCTGCAGTATTCCATTCTTCAAAATTGTCAGCATTTCTTACTTGATCCAAACATATATTTAGCTTCTTTGCTTCAATAATACATTTAAATCTCATCTCCCACTGAATATAGTTATATTCATTCAGTTGGGGCACTTTGAGAGAACATAGTAATGGTGCAGCTGCCATCTTGTCTTTTGTGTGGAGAGATAAAAAAAATTTCTTAATGTTTTCTTTTTTTTATTTTAGTGGTCTGGGCCCATAACCCAATATGATGGGGAGAAATGAAAAAATAGACTTTTACTTCAGCCCATACGCAGCAGAGCTTTAGAAGTGTTAACTCCCATTTTTTTTTCTCTCTCTCTTTCACACAGACTCTTGAATAAAAGATTCAATTACTCTCTCTTCTTTAACTTCCAAACAAAATGATGTTTACTTACAGTTTCTTCAGATAACTATTTACATCATACTTGCAGTAGACATGGTAAAACTACTGAATACAAAAATTCTGTCAGTTGGTTATCATACAGCTTGAAGAGAGATTGCTAACACCATCTTATGCTGACACAGACTGACTTACTCTCTGAGCAACTAGAGTGACTCGGACACACCCACAAGACATTACACTATATCCAATGACATCATAGCTCATAGAATTGTTGACAGTTAATGCATGCAGCACTTGTCTTTCACATATTCCTACATAATACTTATGTACTTATATGACCAACAAACCACAGAGGGGGAAGAGGGAACAGTGGAGTTGGTTTATATTGGCTGCACCAAAGTGTTTCTACCATATTTGCCTGAGTATAAAAGAGCTGTCATATTTCCGGACGTCTTGCATTCAGATCAATACAGTAGTAAAGATCATTTTAGTATTAGCAGCCAATATAGACCAAATCTTATGCAATTTTTGCAGTTGAAACTTCCCAGAATAAACTATAAACTTTAAAGTAACCCAGAACAAATGTTCTGGTCCCCAGAATTTGCATTCAGAAGACTTATAAGATGAATCTGCTAGCCAACCTTTTGTTCCCACATCATGCCTCACCAATCTAATGCATTTTTTTGAGGGGGTAAGCAAACATGTGGACAATGGGGAGCCGGTTGATATTGTATATCTGGATTTTCAGAAGGCGTTTGACAAAGTGCCGCACGAAAGACTCCTGAAGAAATTGCAGAGTCATGGAATCGGAGGTAGGGTATTATTATGGATTAAGAACTGGTTGAAAGATAGGAAGCAGAGAGTAGGATTGCGTGGCCAGTATTCTCAGTGGAGGAGGGTAGTTAGTGGGGTCCCGCAGGGGTCTGTGCTGGGTCCGTTGCTTTTTAATGTATTTATAAATGACCTAGAGATGGGAATAACTAGTGAGGTAATTAAATTCGCCGATGACACAAAATTATTCAGGGTCGTCAAGTCGCAGGAGGAATGTGAACGATTACAGGAGGACCTTGCGAGACTGGGAGAATGGGCGTGCAAGTGGCAGATGAAGTTCAATGTTGACAAGTGCAAAGTGATGCATGTGGGTAAGAGGAACCCGAATTATAGCTACGTCTTGCAAGGTTCCGCGTTAGGAGTTACGGATCAAGAAAGGGATCTGGGTGTCGTCGTCGATGATACGCTGAAACCTTCTGCTCAGTGTGCTGCTGCGGCTAGGAAAGCGAATAGAATGTTGGGTGTTATTAGGAAGGGTATGGAGTCCAGGTGTGCGGATGTTATAATGCCGTTGTATCGCTCCATGGTGCGACCGCACCTGGAGTATTGTGTTCAGTACTGGTCTCCGTATCTCAAAAAAGATATAGTAGAATTGGAAAAGGTACAGCGAAGGGCGACGAAAATGATAGTGGGGATGGGACGACTTTCCTACGAAGAGAGGCTGAGAAGGCTAGGGCTTTTCAGCTTGGAGAAGAGACGGCTGAGGGGAGATATGATAGAAGTGTATAAAATAATGAGTGGAATGGATCGGGTGGATGTGAAGCGACTGTTCACGCTATCCAAAAATACTAGGACTAGAGGGCATGAGTTGAAGCTACAGTGTGGTAAATTTGAAACGAATCGGAGAAAATTTTTCTTCACCCAACGTGTAATTAGACTCTGGAATTCGTTGCCGGAGAACGTGGTACGGGCGGTTAGCTTGACGGAGTTTAAAAAGGGGTTAGATAGATTCCTAAAGGACAAGTCCATAGACCGCTATTAAATGGACTTGGAAAAATTCCGCATTTTTAGGTATAACTTGTCTGGAATGTTTTTACGTTTGGGGAGCGTGCCAGGTGCCCTTGACCTGGATTGGCCACTGTCGGTGACAGGATGCTGGGCTAGATGGACCTTTGGTCTTTCCCAGTATGGCACTACTTATGTACTTATGTACTTATGTATTTTCTGCCACTTTACTTCTTTCTGACAGATTTAAAAAGAGTAATTTAACAAAACATGAGAACCTGTCCTACAGAAAACTATCACTTTCTATTTCTCTACCACTCAGTCACTTTCCAGACTCACTTTCTCTATGTTTCAGCATATTTCTGTAGGTCCCTGAATCAATAACTCTTGTTAATATCAAACATACTCATATATATGATTATAGTTACCATATTCAGAGCTGCCAAGTTACCCATTCCAGGAGGGAGACTTTTTGGCCGGCCCTGGTTTTAAACTTACATCCCAAAGCAGTGTACTATTTGTAGTCCAGGATTCTATCCATTGAAATCAGTGCTTCAGGTCCCATAGTGCACCAGGATGAGGATGGCAGAAATCCAGGCCCTGCCAAAAGTCTCCCTCCTGGAATTATTTATTTATTTATTTATTTGTTACATTTGTATCCCACATTTTCCCACCTATTGCAGGCTCAATGTGGCTTACATAGTACCGTAAAGGCGTTCACCAATTCCAGTATGAACAAATACAGCAATGTTGTGGTAGAATAAGGTTCTTGTGTACAGACACATTAGGGAATCGTAGAGAGAGAGAGAATTGTAGAGAGGAATGGGTAATTTGGCAGCTCTGCATATTGCAGATACAAAAAAAAGAGGACACAAAACATAAAAATGGTTGCTACCTTTGCTAAATAATATTTAGTTGTAGCAAATGTGTAAATGGTTTTTAGTTAATGAAGACAAAAAAGTGAGGAGAACAAATGAGGATACCAAAAAATGTATTTATTCATATAAAAAATGACCCGACACGGCCGTGTTTCGGCCCAAAGGCCTGCCTCAGGGGTCTTTTACAACCTCTGGTAGTATGATGTAGAACGTGCACTGTGGGAAATGTGATGTAGCAGAACCCTCTTGGGTCTCCTCTCTTCAAAAAAATTTTTTTAACGTAATGACCAGGAACAAGCCTGTTATACTCCTTTGGGCCGAAACACGGCCATGTCGGGTCATTTTTTATATGAATAAATACATTTTTTGGTATCCTCATTTGTTCTCCTCACTTTTTTGTCTCATATCTCACGGTTTCGTGAGGGTTTTTACCTCCTTTTTGTTGTGGCTTTTAGTTAATGAACACACATCAAACAGTAACTGACTTCCAGTATAGCAGTAGAAAATAATGTACTTTTCAAAAACTTCTGGATTTGTGTTTGACTGAGTCTGAGCCCAAGTGTATTTATCAGAAGAGCGGATATCTCTCAACAACTCTGGCTGGCGTCTGAGATATTTGTGAAAGTCTTTGCATCACATATTGTTAAAGTTGTGCTGCACGAACAAAATTCCTTTGACAGATTCAATCAGCAGGGAACAGAGAGATCAGCAATGCCTTCCTCTCTCTTTAGCTCCCCCATGTGTCCAGACTGACTAATAGGCCAGAGATGGTTTTTCTCATTATGTGGGTAGGTGTATTGGTCATAGGCACATAAAAGAAAAAGAGGATATTTTCCTAAAAATTAAAAAAACCTGGATATGACACATATGACCCATACTACATCATATATGTTACTCATACATATGATCCATACTGTATCATGCATTTTTAAGTCCCCCTTCTCCAAATTGCCAGCTAGGCCATGATCATTAACAAATTTGGGAGCTGGTTGTTAAAGCAGGCCCCCCTGTGGCTACTTTAACAACCAGCTCTCAAAATTTGGGCCCCCTTCTGAACTCCCTCCTGAACTCCCTTTTACTTTGCTGGCAGGGATGCTGAGCCCCGTCAGCCATATAAATAGACTGCCACCACTCCCCGCTGCCTGTGTCCGGCTCTGAGCAGCATGCCGGGACTTTTCGTACATGCTCTGACATACTGCTCAGAGCCAAAAACAAGCAGCAGGGAGCGGCAGCAGTCCATTATTTGGCTGGCAGGGCTCAGCATCCCTGCCAGCAAAGGTATGCCTATCACACCTGCACGGGGGGGGGGGGAGCAGGAATGTGTGCCCCCCAGTCCACCCTGGGCCCCCCTCCAAAATTGCAGGGCTGGCTACACCCGGAGAGAGAGAGCCTGTTGTTAAAAATATACCAGCACACCACTGGGTGTGCACATGGGCAGAGTATGGGTGGGGCTCCCAGTAATGTGCATAATGTACAAAATACTGTAAGTTGTTCAGGTGCCCTCACTTATGCCAGCTGAAGGGCTGATGTAACCACAGACATGTAACTGTTAGGCCCGCCAATACCGTGTTACACTAATATTCTACAATGGAACCTGAGTGCCTAGGTGCTGTTAAAGAATAGAGGCCCGATATTCAGATGGCAGCGGGCAGCACATTTACTGTCTGCCGCCGACGTTAAACCCAGATATTCAGTGCCAGGCGGTATCCAGGGAGCAGCATTGAATATCCAGGTTTATTTTGGCCGCTAAAAAGTTAACTGCCTATGCTGATATTCAGCGCTAACTGGTTAACTTTAGTGGTCAAAGATAATCCTGCTATTTAAGCAGCCTATTTTGAACCGCTCAACATAGCCAGTTTGGCGCAGAATATTCACCCTAATTATTGCCCCGCTTTCTCCAGCCACACTCCTTCTCCAATAATTCCCTATCTACTGCCTGTGCCTTCTTCCGCACTCCTCTGCCAGTCCCTTTAAACTATTGCCCTGCCTTCTCCCAACCCTCCTTCAATCCCTCCCTAACATCTGGTTCTGCCTTCTCCCAGTCATACCTCTCCTCCAATCATTCCCCAATTACTGCCCTTACCTTCTTCCACACACTTTGCTCATCCCCCAAACTACTGCCCTGCCTTCTCCCACAGCTCTCTTCCAAATCCTCCCTAACTATTGCAACTGACTTCTCCACATCCCTCCTCCAATCCATCCCTAACTACTGTGCTACCTTCTCCCACACATCACTCCAGCCTTCTGATTCAGATTCAGATAACTTTATTAGCATGACAGTTTTTACACTGCACACTGTCCCTGCTGCCTCTTCTGGTTTCCCCCTGTGGTTCTGCTGCTGCTTCCTCCCCATGTGCAGCTGTGTGTTTCAGTTTATGTACTGTGTAGACATGATTAGCTCTGCTTTTGGAAGTGTCAACATCACATGCTCAGCACTGACTGCAACATACTGGGGCTGCAGGTAGGGTAGATAGAATGGAAGAGGAAGTGGGAGGCGAGAGTGGAAAAATAGGGGAAGAATAATCTGTAAAAGGAAAGGGAGTAAGGAATATGATGGAAGGAGAGGGGAAAGATGAGTGAAATACAGAATGGGGGGGGGGGGAGTGTGATAGACTGGCTGAAATGGGGGAACAGGAGGGGTAAAAGACATTTCACATTGAAGAAGGTATATTGTTTCTTTGCTGCTGAGGCTAAGACATCTAGCATTCTGGAAATCTAGTACAAATAAGTGTGATTTTTATGTCAACGTTTATAATTTGAACTATTTAAACAATTCTTTTGAGATTCTATAACTTTTTATATGTGCTGCAAGTATAGTTTTTCCATGTTGCAATTATTAGATTGGGCCAGTTGATTTGCCTGTGGTAGGCATTGTTTTATGCCCATCTGAGCACATGGTTTTTTCCTTCATAACTTTTTGAAGAAGTATTCCATTATTTTAGTTTCTTCTATAATAATCAAACTGCCACAAGGGCAAGAACTTGAGGGAACTATGGCTTTCTTCCATGTCTTCAGCATCCTCTTTCCTCGCATACTAGGAAGGAAAAAGTGTGGAGACGTTCCTTCCAAAAAAAAAAAAGAAACTCACTTGAGTGGGCAAGCTGCTAAGACATTCGATTTAAAGCTGGGGAGGGAGAAGAGAAAAATTCCTTCTTCTGAGCATTCATAGCTCTCCTCTCTGATAACCTTCTAGAAACAGGAGAGGTCACTAAATTAACATAAAACTTGGATTGGCCCATTGCAGCATCCTGTAATGGAGACGCTGTAGAAAGATGGTACATTCAACCAGCCAATACTGATGAGCATGTCCTTTCTACAAGGACACACTGCTTAGAAAGGTTCCTAGGAGGGCCTTACATGTCTATCTATATATACTAATTATGTATGTAAATGTTTTCACAGAAGTGCTGCAGAATTTTCTAATTCTCACCAAGCAGTAATCCAGGGGTCTTACTCTATCAGACAATATTACAGAATAACTTTTCTTATTGCTCAGACCATGCAAACATTAAAACTATTAAAACACACAGATCCTAATAATACTCTTGAGAAATGACTGTCAGATTAGAAACTGGAGGAGTAGCCTAGCCTAGTGGTTAGTGCAGCGGACTTTGATTCTGGGAACTGGGTTTGATTACCACTGAAGCTCCTTGTGACTCTGGGCAAGTCACTTAACCCTCCAGTGCCCCAGGTCCAAACAAATACCTGTATATTGTATGTAAACCACTTTGAATGTAGTTGCAAAAAAAAAAAAAACCCACAGAAAGGCGGTATATGAAGTCCCATTCCCTTCCTTCCCCCTTCTTGAAACAGAAGGCTCTAGCATGAAGCTAACAGAGTTTCCATATCACTGAGGCCCCATATAGCTAAAGTCTAAAACAGCAGGCCCACCGAGAGGGGGGGGGGGGGGGCAAGATTCCCCAAGTCCGGCCTCTGGAGGCAGGCAAAAGGTTCTGCTCCCTTGGTTGTCTCTCTCCTACTTCTGTGTGTCAGGACCCAGGTAATTATCAGGCTTATTTTCAAAGTGATCGCCAGCCATCTTCCGACATAAATCGGGAGATGGCTGGCTATTTCGCAAAATATTCGAAATAATCGAAAGCGGCATTTTTGACACCATCTTCGCTTTCCCGTTGCTGCGCCGGCGAAAGGCAAGGGGGCGTGTCGAGGTGAAGCTAAGGAGGGACATGGGCGGGCATGGGCGTGGCTACCAGATGGCCCGGCTTTTGTGGATAATGGAAAACAAAAAAAGCGGCGTTCATCAGTATTTCGCCAGGTTACGTGGTCCTTTAATTTTCACAACCAAGCCTCAAAAAAGGTGCCCCAATGACCAGATGACCACTGAAGGGAATGGGGGATGACCTCCCCATACTCCCCCACTGGCCACCAACCCCCTCCCCCACTAAAAAAAATAAAATAAAACACTTTTTGCCAGCCTCAAATGTCATACCAGCTCCCTGACAGCAGTATGCAAGTCCCTGGAGCAGTTTTAATGGGTGCATTGCACTTCAGGCAGGCAGACCCAGGCCCATCCCCCCCTACCTGTTACACATGTGGTGCTAACTGTTGAGCCCTCCAACCCCCTCCAAAACCCACTGTACCCACAGGTAGGTGCCCCCCTTCACCCATAAGGGCTATGGTAATGGTTGTGGGGAGTGGGTTTGGGGGAGGATTTGGGGGGCTCAGCACCAAGGTAAGGGAGCTATGGACCTGGAAGCTATTTGTATATATTTTGTTAATTTTTAGAAGTGCCCCCTAGGGTGCCCGGTTGGTGTCCTGGCATGTCAGGGGGACCAGTGCACTACAAATGCTGGCTCCTCCCAAGACCAAATGCCTTGGATTTCGCCGGGTTTGAGATGGCCGGCAGTTTTTTCCATTATCGCTGAAAAACAAAACCGGCGATCTCAAACCCGGCGAACTCTGGCATTTGGCCGGGTCAGTGGCGTAGCCAAGGGTGGGCTTAGGTGGGCCCATGCCCACCCACTTTGTGTTCAGGCCCACCCAGTAGCAGCATACGTTATGATGTGGCTGGCAGGGATCCCCAAGCCCACCCAGCCGAAAACTCCCAACAAGTGTCCCTCCTCCATACCTTGTAAGTAGCAGATCTTCGCCTGCAGTGAACAGTGACATACATTACTGCTCACACCGGCCCCACAGCCTTCCCTCTGATGTATTTCTGCCTAGGCGAACAGGAAGTTGGATCAGAGGGAAGGTTGTGGGGCCAACATGAGCAGTGTGTATTAGTTGCTGCTCGCTGCTGGTGAAAATCTGCAATTTAAAAGGTATATGGGAGAGGGGGGGATGTTTGATAGACCATATGGCAAGCAGGTGAGACAAGGAGAGACCAAATCATGTGTGGGATAGGGCGAGGTTCTTCTGCTCACCCATCTTGGGCCCAGGCCCACCCAAAATTGGGTGTCCGGCTACGCCCCTGGGCCGGGTATTATCGAAAAAAAAGATGGCCGGCCATCTTTTTCGAAAATAAAGTGGGCCAGCTGTTGCGCCGCCGCCAAAATAGATCGCCGGTGACCTATTTCGCCGGCGATGTTCGATTATTCCCCTCTATGTTAACACAATAACCCGGGTCCCAGCATATAGGAGTAGGAGAGCAACAAACCGAAGGAGAAGCAGATGCAGGAAGGTAAGGGAGCAGCGGGAAAAGCCCGTGGGGGCGGTGGCAGCGACGGCCCTACCTGGGCCCCGCTCTGTCCCTTGGCAGCTCTGAAAACAAGCAATGGGCAACCAATGTAATGTAAACAGACTCAAGAAAACTTATTAATAGGAAATGAAAAGTGTCCACAATAAGCAAAATTATCATAATATCCACAGGCAATGCAGGAACTAAGAAGACAGTTCAGGAATTCAACCACCCTTTCCTAGCTGCACGCTTTAAAAGAGGTGGGGGTTAATTTTAGAACAGGGCACCTGTAAAATTTCCAAAAATGTGCCTATTTTATTGTGTTTAATAAAAGCAGCATAGGAAGTTATGCCCGCTCCAAGGCAGATGCAGATATGCGCATGTACTCTATGCCTGTACAGGGTGAGGCAAAAAAAAGTAACCTCCTAGAGTTTTTTTGTTGTTTTCTCAGCAACCGCTTGGAATTTCAATTTGAAATTTTACAGCTTTATTTGTTGTTACTATCTGCGTTTATGTGCTGAGTGGAATGAGATTATCTTTAAACATAGACTTTTTAGTGTGACCACCCAGCAATTTTCACATGTTCAAAAATGTTTGCACTGTAAAACTACCATTATTTGAAAAAAAAAAAGGGGTACCAGCTTATTTATTTATTTTATTAGGATTTATTTACCACCTTTTGAAGAAATTCACTCAAGGTGGTGTACAGCAAGAATAAGTCAATCATAAACAGTAGACAATTACAGCAGTAAAAATATTCAATGATAATACAAAGTATGGTATAGTATGCTACATTGCAATGTCACCACAATACACAATAAAATATTTTAATAGATAGCATAGGATGTAAGCAAAGATGAAACACAGATAGATAAAATAGAGTAACAGGAGTAAGAAAATAAGGGACTAGTTTAAAGGAAGTTACAAATGAACATTACCTTAGCTAGGCTAGGAGTGGATAAACATGTCCTGCTATAGTATGTGCCAGGGGCGTAGCCAGACTTCGGCGGGAGGGGGGTCCAGAGCCCAAGGTGAGTGGGCACATTTTAGACCCCCCCCCCATTGCCGACCCCGCCACCACCAGCACCAACTTTGCCTCTCCCCCCGCCGACCCTCGACCCCCTCCCTCCCGCCACCAACCCACTGTCGCCTACCTTTGCTGGCGGGGGACCCCAACCCCCGCCAGCCGAGGTCCTCTTCTTCCCGCGAGAGGCTTCCTTCTGTTTCTGACTGCAGGACGTCAGACTCACAGAACGAAGCCTTGCAGATCAGCTGATCTGCAAAGCTTTGTTCTGTGAGTCTGACATCCTGCACGTTGTACTTGCAGGACGTCAGAAACAGAAGGAAGCCTTTTGCGGAAGAAGAGGACCTCGGCTGGCGGGGGTTGGGGTCCCCCGCTAGCAAAGGCAGGCGACGGCGACGGCGACGGCGGGAGGGGGTCGAGAGAGTCATCGGCAGGGGGTCCAGGGCCAAATCTACGGGGGCCCAGGTCCCCCCGGCCCCACATAGGTACGCCACTGGTATGTGCAGCCGGTGTCATTTACTTCTTCCATTAAAGGCCTGGTTGAAGAGCCAAGCTTTCACCTGCTTCCTGAAGTAGAGATAGTCTTGTGTTAAGCGAAGCCTTTCAAGGTGTGCATTCCAGACCATAGGGGCTACTCTGGAGAACGCTTTCTTACGAGTATCACATCATGTGATGTCCTTTGAAGAGGGTGTGGTTAGGGATACTCCTTGGAAGGAATTTACAGGGTCTTTTACTAAGGCACGCTCACGTTTTTGGCGCGCGCTAAAATTGTGGGCACACTAAACGTTAGAGATGCCAATGCATTCCTATGGGCACCTCTAACGTTTAGCGCACCCACAATTTTAGCACGCGCTAAAAACGTGAGTGTGCCTTAGTAAAAGACGCCCTTAGTGACCCTGAAGGTGTGTAGATAGAGATCCTATTCTTCAAGTACTTAGGGCCATTTCTTTTAAGGGCCTTATGATGCCACAGTGACATAGACTTTTGTCTGGGGAGAAGTGTTGGAGGCCTATCACAAGCTCCACCCAAACCTGCTAACAATCGCCAAACTCAAGGAAGCGCTGCAGATGATCTGGGACAGCCTGCCATAGGGACTGATCGACAAGGCTGTTAAGAACTTCCCAAAGCGACTGAAGGCCTGTGTTAAAGCTGGGGAGTGGACACTTTGAGCATTCACAGTCACTGCAAAATTCTGATACATTGTGAATTGTATCGTTTGAATGGTGTTATTTTACTGTGTTTTTTAGCTCAAACATTTTTAACACGTAAAAATCACTAGGTAGTAATGCTAAAATGTCAGTAACATCAACATAGCTCACGATAATTAAATGTTGTTTAATATTAATAAGTAAGTATGATGACTAAATAAGTACATCAAATTTCTCATTGAAATTAAAAGCGGTTGCTGAGAAACCAGCAAAAAAGCATAGGGCGTTAGTTTTTTTTTTTTTGCCTCACCCTGCACATGTGTATTTTATAAATTGCACGTGTACATCACCACTTCTACCCCTGATCTACTCAAACTACTCTCCCACATGTGTCTGAATGTGTATTGTATAATAGTAAGTTCTGTCTTTCTGTGCACCTTCTTTTTATACCTATATAATTCCAGAAAAATAAGCTTCCCTCCCCAAAATGGCCCAATACATTTCTATGGTAGAAGCAATTCCAGGTTCTCCGACATGGAAAGTAAGTTCAAGCATAGGCGCTGACTCCATGGGTGCAGTGGGTCCTCGAGCACCCCCAATATTTTCCCGCCAGAAGTTCCCAGCCAGCCCGACCTGTCCATCCTTGGCCTCAACAGTCCTCCATCCACTCCTCGCCTTCCTGCCGCCCAGAATTTAAAACTGATCTTTCTTACCTCAGGTCCCAGCGGCAGCAGTGAAAGGTGAGCAGGCTCAGCGCTTCAGCCTTCCCTTCTCTCTCAGCTCTGGTCCCGCCCTCATTTCCTGTTTCCGCAAGGGCAGAGAAGAGAAGGGAAGGCTGAAGCGCGAAGCCTGCTCGCCTTTCACTGCTGCCGCCGGGACCCGAGGTAAGAAAGATGAGTTTTCAATTCTGGGCGTCAGGAAGGCGAGGAGTGGACGGAGGTCTGTTGTGGGAGAAGAGGTCGGGCTGGAGCTGGGACTGGCACTCGGAGGAGAGGGAGGGGGGACTGGCACTCAGAGAGAGGGAGGGGAGAGGGAGGGAGGGGGCCTGGAACTCGGAGGAGACGGGAGGAGGGTGAAGATAGGGGAGGGGAAGAAGATGGGAGAGGGGGGGGGAAATGCACCACCTGTAAAAAAAAAATTCAGCACCCCCATCATTTTGAAAAGTTGGCTCCTATGAGTTCAAGTGAAACATAGGAATTAAAGAATTGCTTCTTTCAAACTGACTCTCATCATTCTCCATTCTCCCCACCCCTCTCCCCAAAACTGCCCAATCCCCTAAAATTACACCTCCCATAATTGCCCCACCTCCAAAAGCAGCCTTCGCAACTGCACCACCACCACCAAACTACTCCATACCAGTAGTACAAATGTGCACTGTTAATGTGAATTATTAGTAATGAGGTCTGCATCTCAAATACTGTGTGCAATTCTGGTCACTGCATCTCAAGAAAAGATATAGCACCATTAGAAAAGGTACAGAGAAGGGAGATGAAAATAGTAAAGGGGATGGGATGACTTCCCTATGAGGAAAAGCTAAAGTGGCTTGGGCTCTTCAGCTTGGAGAAGAGATGGCTGAGGGGCGATATAATGGAGGTCTATAAAATACGGAGTGGAGTGGAATGGACATGAATTGCTTGTTTACTCTTTCCAAAATACTAGGACTAGGGGACATGCAATGAAGCTACAAAGTAGTAAATTTAAAGTGAATCAGAGAAAATATTTCTTTGCTCAATGTGTAATTAAACTGGAATTCGTTTCCAGAGAATGTGGTAAAAGCAGTTAGCTTAGCAGGGTTTTTAAAAGGTGTGGCTAGGAAAATCCACTGCTTATTTCTAGGATAAGCAGCATAAAATCTGTTTTATTGTTCTGGGATCTTACCAGGTACTTGTAACCTGGATTGGCCACTGTTGGAAACAGGATACTGGGCTTGATGGATCTTCAGTCTATCCCAGTATGGCAAAGCTTATGTTCTTATGAATATAATGGGATCTGTGGTAAAGTAACATGCTGTAATGGCCTTAGCATGCACTAATAAAGTAATGCACATTAGTAGCTCTAGCTGTTAAACACCTCAGCAGAGCTGATGCAAGGGTGGTGGACGTCCAAGCAAACGTTCAGCCTTACACGCCCCCC
Source organism: Microcaecilia unicolor (assembly GCF_901765095.1). Classification (NCBI taxonomy): domain Eukaryota; kingdom Metazoa; phylum Chordata; class Amphibia; order Gymnophiona; family Siphonopidae; genus Microcaecilia; species Microcaecilia unicolor. The sequence goes on along the minus strand of NC_044037.1, from coordinate 102,574,327 downwards.
TCCCCAATTAACTTTCAGGCCCCTAACTTGCAGTTCCCCTAAGATTTTCAAAAATTAAGCATGATTATCACACAAAAATCCTGTAAAATGCAAGTTAAAGTATGTACTGACGGTTCTTTTGAGTCCATGTGGCTGTCAAGAGATATTGCTTTGCTTTAACTGTAGCTGCTTCCAAGAAGCTGCCACCCTAGGCAACTGCCTAGTTTTGCCTAATGGATGAGTCAGCCCTTCACCTAAGTTTTACCATTGTCTCATAAAAATACAGCCCCTTGTGATCTTTCCAAATTTGTTCCAATAATTCTTGTTAAAAAACTGATTAATTTTAACATTCGATGCATAGCTTTGGGCAGAGATGCACAGCTTTAGAAACGCAGCCATGTAAGAGAAGGGGGTGAGAATGGCATGTCAGTGGATCCCCCTCCCTCCTTCTCTCTGCCCTGAAGTGCAGACCTTGTGATTCCTCCATGACTAATGGATCTGCTCCATTCCCACATCACTGCTCAGAACTTTGTCTCTTTAGCAACAGAGGCCACTTTGTAAAGGGGAGACTTCGGGGTGTAGGTCCAACGGTTTTCTTCCTTCCCTTAACATCAGTAGAGTTCCTGCCATTTATTGATTAATGATGGCATATGAATCAGAAAAAGGGACATGAGAAAGCTACAAGGCGGGATTGAGGTGTATTGACAGAGCTAGACGTATGGAGGATAGGTAGTGCTGCAGGGCAGGGTTGAAGTGCATTGGGTGGGTCTCAGTACTAAGATAACAAGAGATGCAACAAGGAAATTTGAGATGAACTGACAGCTCAGTATAGTGGAATAGAAAGGAGGGCAGAGTTTAAGAGCTATGTGTTTGTGGTCTCAGTACTGAAATAGCAGGGGTACTGCAGGGCAGAATGGAGGAGCAATCAGAAGATCTGTTTATGGGCCAACATACTGATAGAATAACCTGGTTTTGTGTATAAGGTTTCTTTCACTCTCTGAAAGATTCTCACACACTTCCTGTTGTCAGTTTGGCTGAAAGTGCACAAGGGCAGAAAGGAGAAGAGACAGACTGCTCTTATTACCTTATATGGTAACCTTATTCACGGTGCAGCGCTGTGTGTTGCAAGTTCTTTACTTCCGTCAGCATAGCCTGCTCCCCTATACTGTCCAGAGACATCACAGATGGAGAAGACCAGAAACTGTTATATCTAGGGTGCTGAGTGGCATTAAGAACTCTGCACTTGTTGTAGACTTCCAGTCTCCAAATCATAAATCCCCACCTACCAGACCCATCCATAGAAGTAAATGGTATAATATCAGTCACTTGAAGAGCCTTCTGTTAGACAAGTAAATTTCCTCCGTACGCTTCTGTACATGCAGTTTATCTAGGGCCAGTGCTAGATCTGCTGGGACTCAAGGCAAAAAATTGAGATGGGTCCCTATAGCCCAGTGTCAGATTGTGCCTCCTTCAGATTTGGGGCCCCCTGTAACATGGAGTCCTAAAGTAATTCCCTGGTTGCATCCCTTCCTCACCTCCATAATGGTCCTGATTCCAGCTTCATAGATTTCTATGGCAACTCTTGCCTGACTGTGTCTCTCACTAAGAGACTTTGACATCATCACTTTCTTAATCACCCAGGTCTCGCGGCCCCCGCTAGCTCAGGTCTCACCTGGGCCACAAAGCTCAGTTTCGCTTTTACCACCAGATGTGTCAGGGGACCACACACACTACACTCACAGTTCCAGTTCACCTGCAGTCAGCTTGGGAGTGGGTCAATGGTCTGGAATAACGATCCAGGAAATTGGAAGCTTATGGGGGGTTCTATAGTGCTGCTTTAATCTCAGTCTGGGAACAAGCGGTCGCACTCTGTCGCCAAAAATTACCATGTACGCCAGGAGTTTGATGAAATGCAAACCAACCGTACTGGAACTTCTGCAACCAACAGCCAGCTCTTCAGAAACTCTTTATATACATTGTCCACCCAAGATCATTGGTAATAATCTTGGCGACTCCACTTACTCTTAAGATATTTTAATACTGTACATATTTACACAGCCTCCTGTCCTCTACCATCCTGTTGTATCAGAAATAACTCCAAGGCTGCTTCTATTAATCCTGATATCAATCCGACTGACCCTTCAGGCAACCAGGCTTCTCCTACTAACCTACAAATGCACTCAATCTGCAGCCCTTCATTACCTCTCTACCCTTATCTCCCCTTACGCTCCTACCCTTAACCTCCGCTCACAGGACAAATCCCTCCTCTCAGTACCCTTCTCCACCACCGCCAACTCCAGGCTCCGCCTTTTCTGCCTCGCCTCACCCTATGCTTGGAATAAACTCCCTTAGCCCATACGCCAAGCCCCTCCCTGCCCATCTTCAAATCCTTGCTCAAAGCCCACCTCTTCAATGTCGCTTTCAGCACCTAACCATTGTACCTCTATCCAGGAAATCTAGACTGCCACCAATTTGATTGACTGCATTTTTGTCCTTTAGATTGTAAGCTCCTTTGAGCAGGGACTGTCCTTCTTTGTTAGACTGTACAGCGCTGCGTAACCCTGGTAGCACTTTAGAAATGTTAAATAGTAGTAGTAGTAGTAGTAGTAACCAGGCAGTGCCCAAGGGCCCAGAGGCTGTAGGGGGTCCAGAGGCTCCCCCCCCCCCACACTACAGCCCCAAGCCTCAGTGGCACTAGTGGTTTAGTGACCTCTGCAGGGGCAGGAAAGAATCCCACTCTTTCCTGCCCACTGCCACTATTCTACCCAGCACCTTGTTGCTGTTTTGCAAAAATGGCTGCCGAGACTCCCTGCAGCAGTCTCGTGAGACTGTCGAGACCCGTGAGACTACAGCAGGAAGTCTTGGCAGCCATTTTGAAAACCCGGCTGCACCGGGCAGAATAGTGGTAGCTTGCAGGAAAGAGTAAGGTTCTTTCCTGCACCTGAAGAAATCACTAGACTACCAGGGCCCTTCAAGGTAGAGCCAGGGAGGGCCCACTGATGCTCATGGCACTGCCATGTGGAGGGGTTCAGCTGCTGTGGTGGTAGGGGGAGCTGTAGTGTGTGTGTGGGGGGGGGGCATCGGCAGTGCGGTGGAGGGGGCAGCGGCAGTGCGATGGTAGGGGGGGGGCGCAGTGCGATGGTAGGGGGGGGGCAGCAGCAGTATGGTGGGCAGCAGCCAGGGAGGACCAATGCATTTACTGCTGGGGGCCCAGATCACTGTCAGCCTGCCCCTGCTTTCAGACACAGACCCTTTAGGCTGTCCTTATTCCAGCAGTGCACCTCACAGCGCTACACTCTGGCCTTGGACAGGCTTCCCCTGCCCTAGTCCCCCTTCCAGGTTGGATTCACCCATCCTCCTGAAGCTCTGTCTCCTTCTCGGTTATCACTTACAGGGGCAGCAACTACTTCTTTACTCAGCCTGTACTTATTTCTTTTACTTCAGGGTCCCCCAATACTCCCAAGGGTCCTGATGGGGGTACAGGCAACCAATGACCTTGTGTACCTCACTCCAGACTACTACTACTACTTATCATTTCTAAAGTGCTACTAGACGTACGCAGCGCTGTACACTTTTTTTTACTTTCCAAACTCCACCCCTGCTGTCACTTTCTATAGGGAAACACTTTCTCTCTGCAACGTATTTCAACGCCACTCCCTTGGGCTGGGCTTCCTCCCATCCAGGGACATCCCAAACTTTCCAATCCAGTGGCAGGACCTCACTTCCCCTCCTCCCCCCCCCCCCCCCCCCCCCCAGAGCTTCTGGAAACAACTAGCACTGCATCTAGTAATACCCATATTATGGGGTATTACACATCCATATACTTCAAAAACATTGACTTCCTAAGTATGTCATTCCCCTCCATGAACTTTAATCATATAGCCCCCCACCCACCCACACAAACAAACAAACAAACAATTTATAGTTCATCTTCATGGACTTTGATGGCATCTTATTCTTGAGTATAAGAATTACCTTTATTCTAAAAGGCACAACATCCTTCATTTGAGATTTTGCAGGGTAAGAGTTGTGACACTTTAATAATGATTTGAATTCTGTCCTGAATTCTATTCACATTGCATTCTGGAATTTTCTATTTTTGCTTTTACCATTATCACCCATAAAAAGATAGATTCTACAATTCTACGGAATCTTAAATTAAATCAAAATGGCTTGGGGGTGAACAGGCAGTGCTAATTATGAAGTCATTTCCTTAATGTTTCTGTCTTCTAGTTATATTGCAGCCATACTGATTCCTCCGTTGTCCATTCCACTGGAATAATGCTTCTCTCCATATAGAAAAATTCTTAGGTGAAAGTCCCAGCATACACTGGTGCCAAAATCAGGCTTGATTCCACTGATGAACCTGGAACCATCTGGTGGCATGACAGTAGTTATCAACCTTTGCTGGAGAAACACCTAATTAGTATAGCTTTCAGGACAACTGCAGTGAATATGTATGAGATTTGTTTGCATGCAGTGGGGATCAAATATCAGCAGATCTGTCTCATGTGTATTTATTATCCTAAAAAACAGGTTAGGTTTGCTTGTGGAAGTACTGCACTAGGGCTACCAGATGATTCTAGGCCAACTAAGGTAGGTTGAGTTAGTCCCGCTTTTACCACAGTGCATGGATAGTGATGTAGTTCCAATTTTCCCAAGAAAAAAAGCAAAAATTGTATCTCCATGCATGCAGTGGGTAAATCCAGGGCTGGTTTAATCTGATTTAAATGACATGGAGTCATCTGGTAGCCCTCCTCCTAGGTAAGGAATGTGCATCGCTAATGCTTAAGAACTGCAAAATGATTTGGTTTTGAGGCTATCTGCAAAAATATTCATGAAGCATCTGCATACATGCGGGATATGGAGGATTAATTTGCATGTTTTGAATGTTTTGAATACCAGACTGGTTTGCAGCCCTCAAGGACTAGACCTAGTAGCTTAGTCAGGTGGGCTGTAGCTGGGGATGGTGTGGAGCTGGCGTTGCCAGTCCCTGGGAGTAGTAAGTCATGGTTGTCATTTAAACATGACATCTGAGTGGATCCAGGGTCCTTGATTTCAGGGTTTAAAAAAAAACAAACCCGAGGAAGAGCACCATCATTGCAGTGACCACATAGGTATGTTTTGGGAGGGTGGGAGAGAGATGGCAGCAGAATATGAAATTGAAATATAGGAGATGATGGCAGAAAAGAACCATTTGGGCCACCCAGTCTGCCCATTTGTACATGTCTGGTATGTTGTCAGGTCTTATTTGTGACCATCTCTGGGAAACATGACTAAAGTAACGGTTCCAAAGTGTTGAGAATGGCCAATTTTCACATAATGGATCCAAAACCAGTCACTTGTTTGAACATATGTAATACTATTTTTTTTCACATAAAAGGATAGGGTTTGAACCATCGTATTACCAAATTGTTTACTTTAATATAATTCATTAAAACTTCATTTTTTGTTTCTGATGACTTTAGTCATGTTTTTCCAGAGACGGTCACATTTGATCTGTAGTCTCCTTCCCTCCACCACTGAAGTTTGTTTGAATTGATGCCATTCAAGCTTCAGTTCTGCCACTGTTTTGGCTCCTGCATCCTCTGTTGGAAGTCTGCTTCAGGTGTCAACCACCTTCTTGATAAAAAGATTTTTCTCACATTCTATGGATAAAGCATCCTATCTGGAAGCCTGCTGGATATTCAACTGTGTGTATCATATCTCCCCTTTCTCTTCTTTCTTAGTATTTTCAATCCCTTAGTTCATGTATCAATGTCCTTAAGTAGATATGGAGGGGCATTTTTGAAAGAAACGTCCAAGTTGCAATTTGGACGTCCTTGCAAAACGGCAAAATCCAGGGATGGGGAAACCCATATTTTGAAAAAAGATGGACGTCCATCTTTCGTTTCGAAAATACCATCAGAGACGTCCAAATCCTTAAATTTGGACGTCCCTAGATTTCCTAGACATGGACGTTTCTGACTTTTGGCGATTTTCGAAACTAAAGACGTCCATGTCAAAAACGTCCAAATGCAAGCCATTTGGGTATGGGAGGAGCCAGCATTTGTAGTGCACTGGTCCCCCTGACATGCCAGGACACCAACCGGGCACCCTAGGGGGCACTGCAGTGGACTTCATAAAATGCTCCCAGGAACATAGCTCCCTTACCTTGTGTGCTGAGCCTCTCAAAAAACCCCAAATCCCACTACCCACAACTGTACACCACTACCATAGCCCTTACGGGTGAAGGGGGCACCTATATATGGGTACAGTGGGTTTGTGGTGGGTTTTGGAGAGTTTGCTGTTTGCTCCACAAATGTAACAGGTAGGGGAGTATGGGCCTGGGTCCGCCTGTCTGAAGTGCACTGCAGTACCCACTAAAACTGCTCCTGGGACCTGCATGTGCTGTCATGGACCTGAGTATGGCATCTGAGGCTGGTACGACTATTTTTAAAGATGTTTTTTTGAGCGTGGGAGGGGGTTAGTGACCACTGGGGGAGTAATGGGAGGTCATCCCCGATTCTCTCCAGTGGTCATCTGGTCATTTCGGGCACCTTCTTGTGCCTTATTCGTAATAAAAACACGTCTGGGTGAACACGTCCAAGTGTTCGTCAGGGACGTCCTTGTTTTTATCGATTATGGGTCAAAGTCGTCCAAGTGTTAGGCATGCCCAAGTCCCACCTTCGCTAAGCCTCCGACACGCCCCCTTGAAATTTGGACGTCCTTGTGATGGACTGCAGTTGGAGACATCCAAAATCGTGTTTCGATTATACCGATTTGGCAGTGGCGTTCCTAGGGGGGGGCGGTAGGTTGCGGTCCGCCCCGGGTGCACGCCGCTGAGGGGGTGCCGGGCGCGCCTGTCCTCCGTTGTTCCATGCCCCGGGACAGAGAAGAAGCATGGAACAACGGAGGACAGGAGCGCGCGGCACCCCCCCCCTCCCCAGCGGCGTGCACCCCGGGGGGTTCCTTCGCGGGGGTGTCCTTTCACTGGAGGGGGGTCCGCGCTGCACCCGGGGGGCAGGGCACATCGGCGATCTGCCCCGGGTGTCAGCCCCCCTAGGAACGCCACTGCAATTTGGACATCTCTGTGAGAAGGATGTCCATCTTCCGTTTTATGTCGAAAGACGAATGTCCTTCTCTTTCAAAAATGAGCCCGACAGTCTCCAGGACGGGACACCTGAGACCTGCAGAAGGGTCAACCTTACTTCTCCCTTTCCAGTAGTGTTATCTCTTTCTTTATGCATTCAACTCTAATGCTAACTTTTCCATCTGCTGTGTCACATTTACTACCTACTTTTGAGAGTATCAACAATAATAATGCCCAGGTCTCTTTCCTGTTTCTTCACCTCCAAAAAGGTATGTGTTCCTTGGATTTCTGCATCCCAAGATATCACTTTGCATCTTTATTTTGATTAAAGCATAGCTACCACAATGTTGATCATGCTAATCTCTCTCTCTTTTTTTTTTTTATAATAATCTTTTATTTTGTCTGCCTTCTGTAGCATGTCTATTTGGTTGCAGATTTTTATGTCATTTCTGAAAAGGCACACTTTCCATTCTATGCTTTCGCTAAAATAGTGGGAAAAATTATTTAGATAAGGTACAAATAAAGGGCTCATAGGGCTGCGATCCCACTACTGGTTCTGACTAGAGCTGTACCAAATAGCGTATTTTACTATTTGGCTGAATATGAATAATGAAAAATATTATTCGGGCGGATACAGGCATTGAGCTTTAACATAACAAATAATAAAAGAAGCAAATGTGAAATCAGAGAGCAAGTGTTTATTTCAGTAGAATTTCACAAAAGAGCCCCAGATCATTTGTATTCAAATTTAAATCACTATTTGGCCGAATACGAATAATGTATTTGGGGCTGAATCGAATCAAATATGAATATTTGGTACAGTCCTAGTTCTGACTGAGCTGGAGGCCCAAAGGAGCAGGAAGAAACTGCCGAGTCAGAAGGTTTTGAGGGATATATTACTCCCAGGGGCAGCCAAAGGCAATCTGCCAGCTGAGGCAGGGATGAAATGCCGCCTCCGCCCCCCTCTGCACCTGGTCTAGCATCTCCCCCTTCCCTCCTGAACCCTTTACCTTATTTTTCCCCCAAAAAGGTGGCAGCAGCAGTGATTCTCATAGGATGCCCTGCCATGGTGCCACTGGCATCAGCCTCTTCGCTATCGTGTCCCACCTCTGAGGAAACAGGAAGTTATGTCAGAGGCGGGTCGCAGTGGAAGAAGAGGCCGGTGCCAGCAGCACCTCGGCAGGGTAGCCTATTGGAATCACTCTGCTGCCACCTTTTTGAAAAAAAACTAAGGTAAAGGGTTGAAGAGGGAAGGGGAGAGTGCTGCTCCTGGAGCGTGCCACCTGAGGCCCCTGCCCCAGGTGGCCTAATGGTAGAGCTGCCCCTGACTATTCCTGCCACTTTGTGCTGTAGTGAATACTTTTTTGCATGAGGGGGTACTTCCTTACTTTGAAGCAGGCCATGCTTAGACCATTGTCGGAAAAAAAAAACAGCCTTAGATGGTGCAGGCCTGAGAAATTATTGTTCGGTAGCTAATTTACCTTTTTTTGGGGAAAAATGATTAAGAAGGTGGTTGTTAGGAAGGGGATTTTGTAGAGGAATATAAAATTGAAATACTTTTCAATCAGGATTCCAAACCAACTACTTTCTTCAGTTGCAGAGAGATCAAGAGAAGGAT